>NW_006408603.1:7001818-7030632 GCF_000296735.1 Chrysochloris asiatica
CATATATGCTACTCTTTCTCCTAACCCCTTCAGCTTGCGTCTCTGTCCATGTATCTACCTGCAAACATTGTTCCAACGTTGTATATGTGTCTCTATTTATTTCTAATCTTTTTAGCCCTTTTTAGCCCTTGCATACTTCCCTGAGTCTTCTCCTCATTCTTCCTCCAACCTCCCTCTTCTTGTATAATGCCCTGTATATTGCCTCCCTATCACCTGAGTTATATGTGTCTACCCTCTAGCCAGAGAATTACTCTCTATTCCCTCTCATCCATGATAACCATCAAAGAATGTTTCTTTTAGTATGAAAGCTTTTCTTATATTTTTACAATAGTAGTATCATATTTGTCCTTTGGTAATTGACTAATTGCATTCACCATAATGTCCTCCAGGTTCATCTATGTTATGAGTTGTTTTGTATATTTATCATTATTTTTCAATGTTGCATTGTATTCCAATGTATATAGATACCAGTTTGTTTATCCATTCTTCCATTGATGGGCATTTAAGTCTCTCCATCTTTTTGCTATTGTGAACAGTGCTATGATGTGCTGGCTCTTATTTTTTGTGGATATATACCAAGTAGAAAGATTTATATTTCCAACTTTCTGAGGAAGCACACACATTTTCAACAGTGGTTGAATCATTTTATAGTCCCACCAACAATGTAGGAAGGTCCCAGTCTCTCCACTCCTTCTCCAGCATTTGTTGTCTTGTGTTTTTTTTTTTTTTTGAACTTTTTTATTAATGCTGGTGTGAGATAATATCTCATGCTGCTTGGATTTGCATCTCTCTAATGGCTAATGGGAGCCCTTGTAGATGTGTTGCAGTTTTCTATAAATTATAGAGATTGGTCCTTTGTCTGGTGCATCATTGTAAAAAAAAATTTCCCATTCTGTGGGTTTCCATTTTGCTATTTTGGAAAAATCTTTTTTGCACATAAATGCCTGGTTTTTAGGAGGTCCCAGTCATCTAGTTTGTCTTCTACTATATGTGTCTTTTTAGTAATATTTGATAGTGTATGTATGCCATGTATTAGAGCCCCTAAGTTTGTCTCTATTTTTTCATTATAGTCTTTAAAGTTCTAAGTTTTACATTTAGGTCTTTAATCTACGTTGCATTTATTTTTGCATATGGTGTGAAATATTGGTCTTGTTTCATTCTTTGGCAAATGAATTTCCAGTTTTGCTAGTACCATTTGTTGAAGAGACTGTCTCTTCCCCATTTAATGTGTTTTGGCCCTTTGTCAAATATCAGCTGACTGTATGTGGATGAATTTACTTATGGATTCTCAATTCTGTTACATTAGTCTATGCATCTTTCATTGTACCAGTACCAGGGTGTTTTGATCACTGTGGCTGTATAATAAATATTCTACTCCCCCCCCCATACCCATTCAAAATGTATCTTGATCCATGTATCTGCCCACAGAACATAATTATTTGAAAGTTGAATATATATTCACTATTTACCTCTATCCTCTTTAGCACTTGTATACTTCCCTGTATCTTCAGCTGTCTTCATCATTCTTCTGACAACCTCCCTCTTTTTGTATATTGCTCTTGCCCTTCTTGTATATTACCCTCCCCATCACCCCAGTTAACATGTATTTATTCTCTAGCCACAGAATTGCTTTCCTTCCCTCCCATCCCTGACAACCATCAAAGAATGTTACTTTTTATCTTTCAAACTCATATATTTATGGGATATATAACTTTATATGTCCCACTCTTCTTCCCTTACCCATTTAGCCTATATCTCAATCCATGTGTCTAGACACAGAAAGAACACTGTTTTCCAAGGTTGTATAAAGATCACTATTTACACCTATCCCCTTTAGCCCATACATATACATCTTTGTGTCTTCACCTATCTTCATTATTCTTATGCTACTCTTCCTCTTCTTGTATATTTTCCTCCCTCTTCTTGTGTATTACCCTCCCATCACCCGAGCTAACATGTGCCTACCCTCTAGCCAGCGAATTACTCTCCCCTCCCTCCCACTCCTGATTACCATCAAAGAATGTTTCTTTTAGTTTGGAAAGCTTTTCTTAAACTTTTACAACAGTAGTCTCACACAATATTTGCCCTTTTGTGACTGACTAATTTCAGCATGTCCTTCAGGTTCATCCAAGTTATGAGGTGTTTTGTAGTTTCATCATTGTCCTTCAACATTGCATGGTATTCCATTGTATGTATGCACCAAAGTTTGTTTATCTTTTCTATTATTGGGCACTTAGGCTATCTTCATCTTTTTGTTGTTGTGAATAGTGCTGTGATTAACATCAATGTGCATATATCTTCTTGCATCCTGGCTCATATTTCTTGTGAATATATACCCAGCAGAGGGATTGCTGGGTAATAGGTATATCTGTTTCCATCTTTCTGAGCAAGAGCCATACCATTTTCCAGTGTGGATGAACCATTTTACAGTCTCAGCAGCAACATAACAGCGTCCCAGTCTCTCCACACCCTCACCAGCATTTGTTGTTTTCTGCTTGCTTTTTTTCTTTTTTTTAACTTTGTAGGTGGAGAAGGGATGTGATGGTTGAATTACTTGTCCTAGATGGAGTTCTTATTGTCCCAGGTATTGTCTGTGCTAAGGACACCCAATCCAGAAGTAGTTTGTTGAGGCACTTCAGGTTGCTAGTTTCAGCATCTGTCAGAATCATAAGGCAATTGTGGGAAGGGTGGCTGATTATGAAGGTCCCTAGTAGTCTAATTCTGGCCTGGAGGGGCTGTGGGTTCTATAGAACTGGAGCAGAGCCCACCTGAATCCAGGTGCCAAGGTGGTACAGCGGGACCCTGCTTCACATTCACTCAAACCTTGTGACTCAGAACTCCCAGAGAGCAGAGTCTGTACTGAGGGTAGTTAAGGGTGGTGTCCAGCCTCACCTCTGTTATTCAGGGGAGTGTGAGTGTGGAGAGCAAGAAGGAATCCCACCTTTTCTGTTGCTGGAGTGATTTTACACCTTCAGGTGGCCATCTTTCCAAAGCTGCTTGCAAAAGTTCAAGACGGCCATGCCACATCTGTCTGGCAGTACATTCACCAGACAGTGTTTTTCTTTCATCACCCTGCTCAGCTTCTCCTCCCAGCAAGTATTCAATCCACTTCTCTAATTTTTACTCTGAAGCTCAGGGTTCCTAGATTGTCCTCTGTGTCTGCTTCATTAGGTCTCCTGTATCTTTGTTGTAAAGGGTTATATAGTGTGTCTGCCTAGTCTGCCACTTTGCTGGAAGTCTCATTGTTGTTTTATTAATGTGTACTACATATTTATGCTTTTTAATTTTGATGTGAAGGTACATTAATTTTCTTTGAGGTTACCCTATAATTTATTAATTTCTCTCCCTGATTTAGACAGCTTTATTTGTGTTGAAATCTACTTGACTTCCTCAATATTTGGAAGTTCTCTAACTACAATAGTACCTCTTTGTTTTGTAGGTGACTTCATTTTAAATTGATATCTCTGATTCCCATTTTTAGTCCAATAGGTTTGTTTTACTTTGTTGTTGTTGTTAAGCCCTGTCAATTAGGTCCTGACTTATAGCAACCCATTGCAAGCAGAATGAGACACTGCCTTGTACTGCACCATGCTCATAGTTGTTCTGTTTGATCCCTTTGTTGCTTCCATTGTGTCAAACCATCTTGTTGGGGATCTTCCTCTTTTTCACTGATCTACTTTTCCACTTTTACTTTGGATATTTCTATATCTTGATTAGTTCTGGGTAGTATTGTCTGGGTAGTTGTCTGCTATTGTTGGTTCTCAGTCCAAAGAACACTCTTTAGTATTGTCTGTAAAGTAGATCTGGTTACTGCAAATTCCTATAATCTCTGGGACAGTATTGCTGGGTATATGATTCTTTGTTGGCAATTATTTTCTTTCAGAGCTTTGTATATGTCATCCCATTATCTTCTTGCCTGCATAGTTTCTGCTGAGAGATCAAAGCTTACTTAGTTTTATTGGTTCTCCTTTGTAGGTAACTTTTTGTTTTTCCTGAGCTGCTCTAATGATTCTTTCCTTGTGGGTTTGAAAAGTTTGATTATGATATGTCTTGGTGATTTTCTTTTGGGGTATATTTGATTGTGGTTTGTTCAAATTCTTGATTGCTTATCTTTTTGTCTTTCATGTTGCTTCCATCCAACAACTCTTTTTTTGTGTGTGCTTTTTGTCTGTTTCCTCTTTCTGTCCTAGAATTCTGATCACCCATGTTATTTCTATACATAGTGTTCTACATAAATCCTAACCATTTTTTAATTTTTTCTTTCTTTTCTTTGATTGCTATAGCATACCAGTATTGGAATTTATCTCCAAGCCCTCTAATTCAGAGCGCCTTTGATTCAAATCTACTCCTTTGCCCTTTTAATGTATTATACATTTATGAAATGTTAGTGTTAATCTTTTGATTTCTATTTACAGATTTTGTATTGTTTCTAAACTTTTATTTATTTTGTTGCTTCCTATAGTGTTTTTCTCAATTTTTCTAAAGTTTTTTGTGTTCTCCTTGCTTTCCTTGATCTACCTCTCAATCCATTGAAGATACTTCAATATCATTCATTTGAATTCTTTATTAAATAGTTCCAATACCTTTTCTTCCTCAGAAATATTTTATGACTATGCATCTTGATCACTTGTTTGAGCCAATCTGTCGTGTTTCTTTATGTGAACTGAAATTGTGTAGTGTCTCTAAGACATTATGGTGTCATTATACTTGTAATTAAGTGATGATTGTATGTTGGTGTGTTTTTAGACACTCACCAACTGCCTCCTGGTGGATGTGATTAGAGAATGGATGAATGTCATAGTTCTCTATTTTCCATTCATACAGCTCAATTAGGGTGGAGTTGACAAGTGTTGGCTGCTATTTTTAATCAGATGGTCTAGGAGCCAGAATTGGCTCCCAAAGTTGTTTATGAAGGCCCTTAATGTAGCTGAGTGTCTTAGTCTGGGTTCACTAGAGAAGAAAAATGAGTGATGCTTATATGTGCATATATAAAGAGAGGTTTATATCAGTGAAATGTCTCACAAAGTACCAGTGGTTGTTAGTTCAAAGTTTGTGGGTTAGATGTCAGACTGAAGCTTCTGACTCATATAGCTGCAGGGCTGATGAGGAAATATCAGTAGATCAGACAACAGGCAGGCGGCTCTGGTAGGTAAGAAGACAGGATATTGACAACTCCTAGGATTGGCAAGTAATAGAGAACCACTGGCTCAAGTCCGAAAACTGGAGATCAGAGGACAAGCCAGGCCCAATCAAGTTGGCACAAAGCCTTAACTATCAGAGTATATCCCTTGTCAACTTGGCAAGTTATCTTTATAAAAGATAATTATAAAGTCATACTTGTGCATAACATGATGAAATTATCACATGTGTAAATTGAAAATGCATTGACCTCATTTACACCTTATATTTCACAAATGAACAAGCAAAAAAAAAAAAAAAATTGAGGCACACACAAGCAAGAAAAAAAATTATAACAATTGTATTCCTCATTTCTGCAACTGGTCATGTGGCCAAAGTTGGTATTTAGAATTACTTTCTTTCACTATCCATTCCATATTTGCTTTGTTATCATCAAGTGCCTCAGCTGGTCTTATTTCTTTGCCTGATGTGGTGACCCAAACCTTCATCCCTGAAGGGTTTAGGCCATTAGTAGGCATGTTGGAGCTCTGGTAGCGTAGTTGTTATGAATCGGACTGTGAACCTCAGGGTCAGCAGTTCGAAACTACCAGCTGTTCCAAGGGAGAAAGATGAGGCATTCTGCTCCCGTAAATATTTACAGCCTCAGAAACCCTGTACAGGGTCGCTATGAGTCGGAACCGACTCCAAGGCACATAACAACAAAGTCATGTTGGAATTGGGTTGCAGTAGGGACCTCTGGTGTGGTGGTGTGGATCAGCACTAGACTGCAAACCACAAGGTCAGTTCAAATAGAGATGCTCCTTGGAAACCCTATACAGGGTTGCCATGGGTCAGAACTGACTCGATGGCACTTAACAACAACAACAGTTTATCATTGACTTTAATCATAGGGCATGATAGTACTTAGAGATGTTCTAACAAATCTCCTAGATTCCACACTAATTCTTTACCTCCGTTATGTAAAGTCAATCCCATTTCTCCTTGGTGATAATGATCAATCACACTACCCAATACAGTAATTCCCTTAATTACCTGTTGACCCAGAGGCATGAAGATCCCAAAGTGACCAGAGGTCATTGTTAGCTTTTAGTTAAGTGGAGTCAGTGTTGTGTCTCTAGATGTGAGTATTCCTCCCTTTGGAACTAAATTGTCCACACCCAAACAACATAGGTGTACAGGAACAGGAAGAAAACTTTTTTTGAGTGGATCACTAGGTGAATGGTGCTGCTACCATTATCATCGCTTGGTTTCTGAACCATTAATCCTGCCTATTGGAGAAACAACATCACATGTTGGACTATTGTTTAGAGCATATACAGCCTCATAGAGAACATTGCTTCAACTTTATAAGGTATTGCCACCTAGCTGGCATCATACTTGGGTCTTTAAAAGCCCATTCCACTTTCCATCAAGCCAGCTGCTTCAGGTTGGTGAGGAACTTGGTAAGAACATTGAATATAATGCACAAGGGCTCATTGCCTCAGTTTATTTGCTGTGAAGTAAGTCTCTTGATCTGAGGCAGTGCTGTATTGGATACCATGATGGGGGATAAGTCATTCTGTAAGTTCTCAGATAGTAATTTTGGCAGAAGCATTACGTGCAGGGAAGGTAAATCCATATCCAGAGTAAGTGTCTATTACAGTAAGAACAAAACACTTCCCTTTCCATGATGAAAGTGGTCCAATGTAATCAATCTGCCCCCAGGTTACTGACTGATCTTCTGGTTGCTTGTTGTTAGTTGCCATCGAGTCGGAACCGACTCATAGTGACCCCATGCACAGCAGAACGAAACAATGTCCGATCCTGGGCCAACCTCACTACCACTGCCACACTTGACGCCATCAATGATGCCACCTGGCCAATCCATCTCGTTAGAGGTCTTCCTCTTTTTCTCTGACCCTCCACCTTACCCAGCAGGACATCCTTCTCCAACGATTGTTTCCTCCGGACAATATGTCCAAAGTATGAGAGACAAAGCTTAGCCATCCTGGCTTCCAAGGAGCACTCTAGCTGCATTTCTTCCAAAACAGATCTGTTGGTTCTTTTGGCAGTCCATGGCACTTTCAGTATTCTCCTCCAACACCACAACTCAAAGGCATCAATTCTTCTACGGTCTTCCTTATTCACTGTCCAGCTTTCACATCCATATGAGGCTATTGAAAACACCATGGCCTGGGTCAGGAGCACCTTAGTCCTCAAGCTGACATCTCTATTCTTCAATACTTTAAAAAGTTCCTGTGCAGCAGATTTGCCCAGTGCAATACATCATCTGATCTCTTGACTGCTGCTTCCGCGAGTGTTGATAGTTGATCCAAGAAGAATGAAGCCCTTGACAACTTCAATCTTTTCTCCATTGATAAGAATGTTGTTTATTGGTCCAGTGGTGAGGATTTTTGTTTTCTTGACATTGAGATGTAATCCATATCAAAGACTGTGCTCTTTGATCTTCATAAGTAAATGTTTCAAGTCCTCTTCACTTTCAGCAAGCAAGGTTGTATTATCTGCATATCGCAGGTTGTTAATGAGTCTTCCTCCAATCCTGATGCCACGTTTTTCTTCATAGAACCCAGCTTCTCGTATTATTTGCTCAGCATACAGGTTGAATAAGTATGGTGAAAGAATACAACCCTGTCTCACACCTTTCCCAATTTTAAAATATTCAGTGTTCCCATGTTCTGTTTGAACAACTGCTTATTGGTCTAGGTACAGATTTCTTAGAAGTACAATTAAGTGTTCTGGAATATTCATACTTCTCAATGTTGTCCTGGAGGAATGGTTAAATATCACAGACTTGCTGTTGGTTTTTGCTGCTGGAAGATTGGGTACTCAGCAGTGACTATAGCCATGTCAGCCTTGGTGAGCAGAAGCCCATGATGCTAAGCCCATGCATAACCTCCATCTCTGCTACCATGACCACTTTGTTTATGAGTCCATTGGGCAATGACAGGAGTGGCTGGAGCAAAAGTATGATTAGTTTCCATAGAACATGCCATTCTATCCACTTGATTGTAAAATCCTCCTGTGCCGAGGTAACCCTTTGGTTAACATTCACATGAGACACAAATATTTTTACTTTATTTTTTGCCCATTCAGAGAGATCTATCCACATACCTCTTCCCCACACCTCCTTGTCACCAATTTCCCAATCATGTTCCTACCAAGTCTATGACAATTCAGCTAAAACATTGGCTACAACCCATGGATTAGTATTTTTCCTTCCAAGCAAAATGAAATACCAGATGCAATACTCAAAGATCTGCCCACTGAGAAGATTTCTCTTCATCACTATCCTTAAGGAATGTTCTGTAAAGGGGTGGTAGTGTTTCTGCAGTCCACTTTCAGTTGGTATCTGTACATAGTGTAGAACCATCTGTAAACCAAGCAGACTTTTCTCTTGCTCAGTCAAGAGGCCATAGGTAGAAACTGGAAAAGAGAAGGTTATGTGACAGGAGTGGACCATTGACACGTGGGCCACTTCCTCATGCAACTTACTTATGCCTTCAGGTCCTGCTTGAACACAATATAATATATAACATTTCCATTTCATGGTGGAATGCTACTGTGCATGTCCAAATTTATCATTCTGTGGGTCAGACAACACTCAGTTCATGATGGTTATCTCTGGTCATATGGTGGCTTGGTGGCCCATGCTTAGGTGCTCAGTCTCTAATAAGACCCAATAACAAGCCAAAAGCTGTTTCTCAAAAGTAGAGTAGTTATTTGCAGAAGGTGGCAGTGCTTTGTTCCAAAATCCTAAGGGTCTGCACTTTCATTGACCAATAGAAGCCTGCAAAAGACTCCAAACTGCATCTTTATCTGCCACTGCCACTTCAAGCACCATTAGATCAGCTGGATCATATGACTCAAACATAAAAGCAATTTGCACAGCAACCTGAACCTGTTTCAGAGCCTTCTTTTGTTCTGGGTCCCACTCAAAACTATAAGCTTTTTGAGTCACTCAATAGTCACTAGACAAATAGCACAATCAATTGAGTGGTTTGTTGTCTCCAAAATCCAAAGAGGCCCACTAGGCATTATGCCTATTTTATAGTTGTGGGAGGAGTCATATTAAATAACTATTCTTCATTTTAGTATAAATATACACCACTGAACCCCTAGAAATTTAACTGAAGTGTAAGGCACCTGAATTTTTGTCAAGTTAACTTCCTACCCTCTAGAACACAGATGTTTTACCAGTAAATCTAAAATCATGATAATTATTCCTTACTAGGTACAGTCAGCATAATATCATCAATGTAATGGAACAGTGTGTTGTCTTGTGGCAGGAAAAAGTGATCAAATACCTAAGAACTAAACTATGATATAGTGATGGAGAGTTGATGTACCTTGAGGTAGAACAGTGAAGGTGTATTACTGGCCTTGCCACTTGAAGGCAAACTGCTTTGGTGATCTCTAGAAACTGGAATTGAAGAAAAGGCATGGGGCAAATCAACAATTACTTGCCGGGCACCAGGAAACATTAATTTGCTCAAGCGATGGAATGACATATGCAACAGCAGCTGTAATTGAAGTCACCATCTGATTATATTTATGATAATCCACTGTAACTCTCCATGATACAACTGTTTCCCCCCCCCCCACAGGCAAGATTGCTGAGTAAAATGGGGATGTGGTAATCACCACACATGCATCCTTCAAGTATATAAAAAAGACTAGAGGGAAACTACCTTAAATATTATTTGCAGCTGTTTTGAGCTAATGGATTTATGGGTGGTTACATTGTTTTTCCACCACTCATCTGTCAGTTTGTCATACTGTGGTGGCTTGTGAGTTGCTGTGATTCTGAAAGCTCTGCCATTGGTATTTTAATTACCAGCAGGGTCACCAATGGTGGACAGGTTTCAGATGAGCTTCCAGATGAAGACTAGGAAGAAGGAGTGACAAACTACTTCCGAATATTTAGTGACTGAAACCTTATGAATAGCAGAAAAACACTGTCAGATATAGTGCCAGAAAATGAGCCCCTCAGGTTGGAAGGCATTCAAAATGCAACTGGGGAAGAGCTGCCTCCTCAAAGTAAAGTTGACCGTGATGATGTGAACGGAATAAAGCCCATGGGAGAAAAGCCTGTGGGACCTTCATTTGATGATGGGGCACAACTCAAAGTAAAGAAAAAAACCTGTGAACATCCACTGAAAATAGGAACATGGAATGTACAAAGTATGAATCTGGGCAATTAGAAGTTGTCAAAAATGAAATGGAATGCATAAATATTGATATCTTAGGCATTAGTGAGCTGAAATGGACTGGTATTGGCCATTTTGAATCTGATGACCATATGGTTTACTATTCCAGGAATGACAAATTGAAGAGGAATGGTGTTGCATTCATTGTCAAAAAGAACATATCCAGATCAGTCATGAGGTAGAATGCTGTCTGTGATAGGAAAATATCCATGCACCTACAGGGAAGCCCAGTTAATACCACTATTATTCAAATTTATGCATCAACCACTAAATCCAGTGAGGAGGAAATAGATCCTACCAACTTCTTCAATCTGAAATAGATCAAACATGCAATCAAGATGTATTGTTCATTACTGGTGATTGGAATGCAAAGGTTGGGAGCAAAGACAAAGGATCAGTAGTTAGAAAATATAGCCTTTGTGATAGAAATGATGCTGGAGATTGCATGATAGAATTCTGCAAAACCAATGATTTGTTCATTTCAAGTATCTTCTTTAGACAGCATAAGAGGTGACTATACACATGGACCTCACCAGATGGAATACATAGCAATCAAATTGACTATATCTGCAGAAAGAGACAATGGAAAAACTCCATATCATCAGTGAAAACAAGGCCAGGGGCAGACTGTAGAACAGACCATCAATTACTCATATGCAAATTCAAACTGAATTATGTGATAGTTTACATGGGAGAACATTAGTTTTACATTCATTCTATCATATATCATCTCATTGCCATGGTTACAATCCCCTCCATGCAATCCTTCCCCCATACCCCCCAGGTCTTCAGCACACAGTCGCTCTCCCTCTCTGGATCTAAAGTCTCCAGCTGCTCCATCGCTCCACATCATCATCTCTGGTTCCATTTCAGGCATCCCTGCTTCTCTGGGTAGGGTCCCGCTCTCTGCTCTTCTCCCTTGATGGTCTTAGGGACCTCCGCTCCTAGACTGAAAAGTTAATCACGCCCCTCCTTGCTATAAAACGTCTACCTTCACATTTCCGACCCTCACAATCAGACCCTGACTCCTTCTTGACCTTCCTTCCAGCATAGGATGCCCAGGTGGCTGTTGTGTAGGGCTCCGCCAACTCCTGAACCCTGGCTTCCTCGTGGTGCATATCTCCGCATCCATGTAGAAGACGATTTGCACCACCGCCTCAGGAGCACCCCCAATGCTTCTGCCCAGCTCTTTTGGGGCAAATTCGGATTCTGGGTCAGACTGGAACTCGGGGGTACTAGTGCGCAGTTGAGATGCAGCAGGCATACCATATCATCCACGGTGCGCCTCCAGAAATTCATGCAAATTAAAAAAAAGAAAAAACTCGGCATCCTGGGTGGGGTCTCTACAGACCACTCTCCAGGGACCCCCCCTCTTCCTGGGAACTCATGGGATATGGTGCTCAAATTCACGCCCTCACCCATCTGGATCAGGATGGCTTTGGCATTCTCCTTCCTCACAAAAATCTTGTTGAGTATGGGGTGTGGGCCCAACGGGATGAAGAACCCGTGCAAGGTCTCCTCAATTTCTTCTTGGCCACAGTCTTCTGGGATGCCTGTGACCAGCAGGGCCCTGTGGATATCTACATCCATCCCCCAGCACCAATCTTCCAGAAGGTTCGCCGACATCGGATGGCTCTAATTGGCGGTAACGGGTATGAATCACGTGTTGGGGAAGCTTCGGGGAACCGGTCCTGGTCCTTCACCTGCCCGGTAGGGTCTGTGCAGCCAAGCTACAGAGAGGCCACTCGGAGGTAACCTTTCCGCAGGCACTAGTCAAGGCTGCTCCAGAGCTGCATATCTAGACCGAGAGAACTAGAGAAAGTGGCCGCCTTTCCTAATTTTAAACCATTCAGTATCCTCTTGTTTTATTCTAACAAGTGTCTCTTGGTATATGTATAGGTTCCTCATGAGCATAATTAAGTGTTCTGGAATATCCATTCTTCATAATGTTATCCACAGTTTGTCATGATCCACATAGTTGAAAGGCTTTTCATAGTTAAAAAAGCACAGGTAAACATCTTTTTGGTATTCTCTGTTTTATGCTGAGATCCATCTGACATCAGCAGTGAGATCCCTAGTTCCATGTCTTCTTCTGAATCTGGCTTGAAATTTTGGCAGTTCCATACTGATGTACTGTTACAACCTTTTTTTTTTATTATCTTCAACAAAATTTTACTTGCATGTGATTTCAATGGTATTGTTTAATGATTTCTACATTCTATTGGGTCACCTCTCTTTTGGATAGGCACAGATATAGATACATTCCAATAGGTTGGTCAGGTAGCATCTTTCAAATTTCTAGGCATAGATACGTGAAAGCCTCCAATTCTGCATTAGTTTGTTTAAAGTTTTCTGTTTGTGGGCCATCAATTGCTAGAGTCCATCAACTGTTTTTCACCAATACTCAGTGTAGCTTGAACTTCTTTCTTCAATACCATCATTTTTCCCCCCATTTAAATTATAGTGTTGTTGTTGTTTTCAAGTTTTTATTGTGAATTGAGTGATAGTTTACATGGGAGAACATCAGTTTTACACTCATAGTTTCATTGCAATGATTACAATCCCCTCCGTGCACCATCATCCAACAGTATTTGTTTCTATTCCCTCTGTTTTTTGCTTTTTGTTTGGGGGGACAGGGTGGAATGTACACAAAAACACTCAGGAATATATAATCATTTAAACAACCAAAGGGCACATTCTGCAAGCCTGCCTCCTGGCCACCAGCACACAGCCTTTCTCTTTCCATGAACCTAGAGTCCTCAGCTGCTCTCTCTTTCCATGTCCTCATCTCTGCCTCCATCTCTAGTGCCGCTGCTTCTATGGATAGGGTCCCACATTACTCTTGTGTTCTTCTCCCCTGATGGTCCTAGAGGCCTCTGTTTCTGGAACATAAGATGAACTTCTACCTTTACAGTTGTGACAATCTCAACTAGTCGTGATAACAATTACTATTGAATCATAAGAATCTTATCCCCATCTCCTTTCACTGGAACTGTCTAGACAAGATGAAAACTATTCAGTGGGGATTCTACCTTCCCCCTCACACTTTGATACTAAACTCCCTCTTGAAAACTTGTAAGCCAGTTACTTCGTGCCTTTATAGCTTCACCCCTCCCCCCATTTTAGGTAGCCAATGTCTAAATTGCCCATCTCTATCTACACTGTATATAGAGGGGATAGGATTGATACTTGAGGTGAAAACTCCTTCCCTCTCAGTTGGTATTTTGAGCTACTACGTCTATAAGTACAGGTTAAGTTCATCAAATTGTAGAATTTACACTTGTTTCCTTGATCAAATTTTCATCTTTTTCTAGTTGAGTTCTGATCATCAAGCCATCGAAGCTAGGTCAGATGGGTACTATCTGCAAGTTTGGGCATTCTTGCCCATCTCTCTCATTTCATATTAGCTGGATGCTTAACTCTCAGCTCTAGCCCTCCGTGGCTATATCCTTGTCCATGGACTCAGGGTTCCCCAGGTCTCACCATACTTTGGACCAACCATCCCTTTCTCTTCTCTCTCTCATGTCCAGAGTACCATCAGTTCTTGATCATACCTCTTGAAATAGTTGAACATTGACCATTTCCTCTGGGTACAGTGACTCTGTGTATTCCTTTCATCTGCTTTTGATGCTTTCTGTAGCACTATATATTTTGCCCATAGAATACTTTTGGTTTTCTAACTCCAGATCTTTTCACATTTCATTATACTTGACTTTGACTTTTTGAGCTGCCATTTGAAATTCAGTGTTCAGCTCTTTGACTTCCTAATTTCTACCATTTGCTTCTCTCTGCTCAAGTGCAATTTTCAGAATCTCTTATGATATCCATTGTGGTCTTTTCTTTCTTTACTGTCTTTCTAATGACCTTTTGCCTTCTTCCTGTATGGCTTACTTGATTTCATAACACAACTCTTGGCGTCTTCAGTCACTAGTGTCTAATGGATCCAATTTGCACTTGAGATAGTCTGTTAATTCACATGTGCAATAGTTAGGATTTTGTGGCAACTTGATTAACCCAGGGTTTCCAGAGGTTTAGCAGTTGAATCCTGGTGTGGCATTGTGGGTTAATGCACTGGACAGTTCAAGCTCACCAGCCACTCCTCAGAAACTCTATACATAATCACAATGGAACTGATTCAATGGCACTTAACAACAAGCAGTTAAGATGTGCTTAGTCCCATGATGAGAAAACCTAACACAGACATAGTTAACGCTATGATGAGTGGCCATGAATAGCCAATCAATTAAAGGGATGCATTCTTAGATATATTCAAGGTTATATTTTGGCTTTTATTGGCTTATTTTAATTTTCTTCAGCTTCAGACTGAACTTGCATGTGAGAAATTGGTAAGTCTATTTCAAAGTCTGCCCCTGGTATTGTATTGGCTTTTCCACCATCTCTTCCCACAAATATAGTCAGTTTGTTTCCTGTGTATTCTATCTGGTGAGAACCATGTATAAAGTTACCTTTTATGCTGTTTAAAAAGGTATATGTAATGAATAAGTTGCCAATCTAGAAAACATATTTCATGTGATCTCCAGCATAGCGTCTATCACCAAGGTCATGTTTTCCAATTACTGCTCCTTCCCTTTTGTTTCCAACCTTTACATTCCAATCACCAGTAACTACCAATGCATCTTGATTGCACATGTGATCAATTTCAGACTGAAGAATTTGGTAGAATTCTTCAGTTTCATCATCACTGGTTTTAGCAATTGTTCATAAATTTGAATAATAGTAGTATTAACTGGTCTTCCTTATAGACATATGGATATTATCCTATTATAGACAACACTGTATTTCAATACAGATCTTGAAATGTTCTTTTTGACAATGAATGTGATGCCATTCCTCTTGAATTTATCATTCCTGGCATAGGAAACCATATGACTGTCAGATTCAAAATAGCCAATACAAATGCATTTCAGCTCAGTAATGCTTAGGATATCAATCTTTAGGTATTACATTTAATTTTTTATAACTTAAATTTTCCTGGATTCATATTTCGTACATTCCACGATCCAGTTATTAATAGATACTTGCAGTGGTTTCTCCACATTTGAGTTGTACTCTAGGAGCAAATGAGGGCCTGAAAGCTTTACTTCATTCATGTCATTATAGTGAACTCTACTTTGAGAAGACAATTCTTCCTCAGTCATATTTTGAGTGCCTTTCAACCTAAGGGGTTCATCTTCTGGCATTATATCTGACAATGTTGTGATGCTATGCGGTGGTTAAAAATTCAGAAGTAGTCTGCCTTTCCTTCTTCCTAATCTGTCTTAATTCTGGAAGTTCTGCTAAAACCTGTCTGCCATGTGTGTCCCTGCTGGTGTTTAAAATACTGGTGGCATAGCTTCAATTCAACACACATTGCCACAGTATGACAAACTGACAGGTGAGTTGTGGTTGATCCATGGCACCATTTCTGAATTGTCTACTTCTGAACTTCTCATTACTTCTGAAAATATAAACCTAGAATTTTTAGACACTTAATAGTGTTTCTCCAAATTACAGGTAAATATATTCTTCTTAAGAAATTTGGTTAGTCATTACTGAAGCCTATTTTTCTTTCTAAACACTAAACATTTCTCTTTCTAAACAGTTCATTAAGTGCTTTCTAGTTGATCCCAACTCATAGTAACCCTATACAGGGTTTGTGATCTTTACAGGAGTGGATAGCCTCATCTTTCTACCCCACAGTGGCTGGTGGGTTTGAACTGCTGCAGTTAGCAGCTCAATGTCTAACCCACAGTGCCATCAGGGCTTACCCCAAAACACATCATCATTGAGTGGATTCCAACTCATAGAGACATTGTGTAGGGTTTTAGAGGCTATAAATCTTTACAGGAATGTTGTTGTTGTTGTTAAGTGCTGTCGAGTCAGTTTCAACTAATAGCGACCCTGTATAGGGTTTCTGAAGAGCAGCTAGTGAGCTTGAACCACCAATCTTGCAACTCAAACGGCTTTGCATTCTAGCACATTCACCCACAATGCCACAGCAGGACTCCTTTGTTGTTGTTGTTGTTAAGTGCCGTCAAGTTGATTCCAACCCATAGTGACCCTGTATAGGGTTCCCAAGGAGCAGCTGGTGAGCTTGAACCACTGACCTTGTAGTTCAAACAACTTTGTAGTCTTACGCATTAGCTCACAGCACCACATCAGGACTCCAGGACTCCTTTGTTGTTGTTGTTGTTGTTGTTAAGTGCCATCAAGTCGGTTCCGACCCATAGTAACCCTGTACTGGGTTTCCGAGGCTGTAAATCTTTACGGGAGCAGAACGCCTCAGCTTTCTCCTGCAGAACAGCTGGTAGTTTCAAACGGTTGACCTTATGGTTTGCAGACCAATTCAAAACCACTACACTACCAGATCTCCTTTAGAAACTCATATCTCTCCCACGGAGCATGTGATGGGTTTGAACTACCAAACTTGTGTTTTAGCTGTCCAAAGCTTGACTTACAGCACCACCAGGTAGGTAGCTGGTAGTGGTTCTGTAAGATAAGCACTAGGCTACTAACCACAAGGTCAGCAATTCAAAATTACTAGTTGCTCCATGGGAGAAATATGAGGCTCTCTGCTCCCATAAAAATTTACAACCTTGGAAACCCTATATACCATTGTTATGAGTAAGAATCAACCTGATGACAAGTGGAGTTTTGGTTTTATATGCTACGCACTGTGTTAGAGCCTAGGGATACAAATCGGGCTGTTCTGAGATTTATAAAGTGAGACTGCATTGCCACTTTAACTTTTGGGAGAATGTAATGGTGTTACACCCTTACGGTGCAGTAGGTTAAATGCAGGGCTATTCACCAAAAGCTCACAATTATTCCTTGGTCTACAAATGGGCAATTCATATAATGTAATGCTTTGAAGTATAGGCTATGGAGTCAGGGAAAAGGTTCAAATTCTGGCTCTACCACATCGACCCGACGGCACTTGACAACAACAACCACATACTAGTTGTAAGACCTTGAGTCAGTAATTTGACCTGATAAACTTCAGTTTCTTAGTCTGTAAAATGTACAATTGTTGTTGTTAAGTGCCATGAAGTTAGTTCCAACCCATAGCAACCCTGTATAGGTTTTCCAAGGAACAGCTGGTGAGCTTGAACCACCAACCTTGTGGTTCAAACTGACTTTGCAGTCCAGTGAATTAGCCCACAGCACCACACCAGGAATAGCAACTAATTTTTATAGTTGTTGTGCAGGTTAAGTAATCTAATATTCATCAACCACTCAACAGAGTCCTGGGCACAAACTGCTTAAAATATGAGGTATGATTATTGCTATTTAAAAGGAACACATATGAAATAGCTATTGCCTAAATGCATTAGGGCATGAGATGAATCACAGATTTTGCTGAAGAAGGAAGAACAGATGGAGTGGATCAGGATGAGTTCATGGAACAGCTGTACTTTAGCAGCTGATAATGGACCAATTTAAAGTCACTTTCCTCTTTATGACTGTCAACTTCAGGGATCTAAACAAAAATCTTTTTAGCCATATTCCAGTGTAGCCATCAACGAAGTTATTGGCTGCAATGAGTAATGCATGTCCTGGGGAACTGGAGAACAACCTTGAGATTCATGACGTCTTGGCTGAGACATCTGGCATGAGTATCAGTGGAATCCCAGGGCCTGCTGCCATGTGTCTAGGTTCTAAACAACCTGAGGGTGTCCATTTAAAATATGAACAAAACAGCTTCTCTTCAAAGAAGGAAGGGTTCTTAACTGGAATTGTTCCATCATTCACACTCCCTCAGGGACTCTTTTCTTGTAATTTAAGAGGTTGCCCATAGAATATAATATTTATTAACTCTGGCACTGTGAAGGGAGGGACTAATGCTCAAATCTTAATTATGCACATACAATCATTGAGCCATTTTCTCATTAAAACTCTATTTAAGTCTAAACAAATCCACATTCCCTTGATGTTTAACACTCTTAATTTTTAACAAAGTCCCTCAGGCTTTGAGGTCAAATTAAACAAAAAGAAAAGTGTAAAACTTTAAAAAAAATGATTCATGAAACTCATAATTGTCTACTCCCACCCCCCCTACCCCCCATTTACCAACATAGTCTAAGGTTATCAATTCTAAGTCTATCTAAGTCTAAGTTGGAGAAAGGAGATGTCTTGAAAATATTCTCGCCTCTATCTGTGCTTCTTTACCAACCTTTAATCTTTTACCATAAGCGTGGAGAAAAGAGTCTTGGGTGATTCTATGAGTAATAACCTTAAGGGAAAGAGGAGATACTGTGCCTCATAAATAAGATATAAGTAGAGCCAAATAAAGTGATTATGAGTTAGTTTAAAAGCAATACTAAACGGATAATGATATATGGATTGGTGCCAATGTAAAGTTTCCAGAGATTCTTGATCTTGTCATGTTTAATCTTTTTCTGAAGACTGTGACAAAAATGGCATAATCATATAAAAATTCAAAATTTAAAAATATTCCAACAGATTGTTATGATAGACTTAAATCTTACCTAATAAAAACAATAAGAAAACTGTAAAATCCTTCATTTGGGTTCCTCAGTCAAACTGCACATTTTAAAACAAATCAAGGAAGTTAAGTGACCACTAGTTTGATATGTTGATGGTGCCAGAATGTTAATATAATTTTGTTGTCATTGTTGTTAGTGTCATCAAGTTGGTTCCTAGTCAAAGTGACCCAGCGCGCAATAGACAGAAACATTGCCCTGCTCCATGCCTATGATCGTCCCTATGCTTGAGCACATTGTGTGATTTTAGACTTGGTTGTTGCTATTGTTGTCAAGTGCCTTTGAATTGATTCCAACTCATAGCAGCCTTGTATAGGGTTTCCAAGTAGACTTGGTTAATAGAAGTGTAATGTCTAAAATGAGGGATTACTCTGTTGAACATGAGTTTGTTCACTGCTAGACATCACATCTTAAGAACAATGTTAACAAAGACATCAAGCAGAGGACAAAGATGATGAAGGGAATAAAATAAAGAAAAATGTTATGCAAGGAATAATGGAAGGGCCTGAGGATTTTTGACCTAAAGAGAATTCCAGGCTATCTCTTTATCAGTTAGGTTACCTTAGACTTTAAGAAACAAAATACATGACTTAAAATGACATGGACAAAGGAGTTCCTTTTCTTAAACAACAAGAAGCCTAGAGGTAGACATTTGCAGGACTTCAGTAGCTCAACCATGCCAGAGCTCTTAGATGTCTTCTCAGTAGTTCTTTGGATCTGTCTCCAAAAATTACAAGATGGTTCAGCATCTCCAAGCAATAAAAATGCCCTTGAACAACAATTCACAAAAGCAGAAATAGAAAGGCAAGGTTTCTTTACATTCTTCATCAAGGAGAAAAAAAAAAAAAAGATTGTACTAGAATTCCTCCAGGAAACTACTACTATGTTTACTTAGCCAAGATTTGGTCTATCTCACTTACGATGTTTTGGCATCTGATTCATCAATGTAATTCCAACTTAATGAAAACTTCAATTTCAAAACATCCTCACATCCCAATTTCTTGAACTCTTCTTTCTTTTTACCACTATATTCCTGTGCATATCTTATACCTAATCACTTTCAGACATTTGATACAGGGAGCAAGAATAAATTGCTACAATTTGATGAATTGCACTTTTGCTTATGGATGTAGTTGCTCAAAATTCCAACTGAAAGAGGAGGATTCTTCATACTAAGTATCAAGCTTGTCTCCTCAGTACACTGGGCTGATAGAGACAGGTAATGTAGACATGGGCTATCAAAAATGGGGCTATAAAGGCACAAAGTGGCTGCTTACAGGCTTTCATGAGTGTGCTTAGTTTCAGAATGAGGTGGGTAAGGTAGAATCCACACTGAATAGTTTTCCTCTTGTCCAGATGGGCCTGGTAAAAGGAGATGGGGGAAGACGGGGATAGGATTTTATGATTCAATAGTGAGTCATTTTTATCAGGACGAATTGCGATTGTCACAACTGTAAATGCAGAAGATGAGAAACTGAAAGTGGGGAGTAGTTAATCTTTCATTTCAGGATCAAAGGACCCTAGGACTACCACGCGGGAAGAGCATGAGTAGGTTGTAGATCCTAACCAGGAAAGTGGTGACAGCAGAAACAGAGTCAGAAGCAATGGCAAAGAGAGAGAGAGCAGCTAAGGACTCTAGGACCAAGGCATGCGAAAGGTTGTGTGCCTGCGGGCAGGAGGCTGGCTTGCAAAATGTGCCCTTTGGACATTTAAATTAAATTGTTATGTATTATTTGTGTGAAATGTGTACATGAAAAGTGGGGGCGAGTAGAGGTAAATACTGTTAACTGATGATGCACTGAGGGGATTACAATCATTGCAACGAGACAAAATATGATTTGTTGAGTGTAAAACTGATAATCTGCTTGTAAGCTTTCACTCAATTTACAATAAAAGTTTTTTTAAAAATTACTTGCATGTGATATTAATGATATTGTCCAATGATTTTCACATTCCCTCAGGTCACCTCTCTTAGGAATGGGTACAAATATGAATCTCTTCCAATCAGTTGGCACGGTAGCATTCTTCCTAATTTCTTGCCAGAGATTAGTGAGTCCTTCCAGTGCTATTTAATTTTGTTGAAAGATTTCAATTTGTATTCCATCAATTCCTGGAGCTTGTTCTGTGACAATGCTTTTAGTTCCCCTTGGACTTTTTCCTTCAATACCATTTGCTCCTTATCATATACTATCCCTTGAAATGGTTGAACACCAATTCTTTTTGATACAGTGATTATATTACTTCCATCTTCTTTAGATGCTTCCTGCATCACTCAATTTTTAAAAAATGTTTTTATTGTGAATTGAGTGAAAGATTACAGGGCAGCTCATCAGTTTTACATTCAATAAAGCATGCACCTTGTTCCATTACAATGATTATAATCCTCTCCATGTACCATCAGTTAACATAGTTCTGTCTATTCATTTAAACTCTTTTCCTTCCTTTTTTTTTTTTTTAACGTTCAGGCATAAATAATAATTTACAACACCAAAGGGCACATTCTGCAAGTCTACCTCCTGGATGCCAGCTCTCAGTCCCTCTCTTCCCATGAATCTAGAGTCCTCAGCTGCTCCCTTTCTTCATGTCCCCATCTCTGCCTCCATCTCTGGTGTCTTTGCTTCTCTGGATAAGGTCTCACATTCTGCTTGTGCTCTTCTCTCTTGATGGCTCTATAGGGGCCTCTGTTTCTGGACTGTAAGATTAACTAAGCCCATGTTTTTGTTACAAAACTTCTACCTTACAATTGTGACAGTTGCAATTAGCCGTGATAAAAATAACTCACTATTGAATCATAAGAATCATATCCCCATCTCTTTTTACCAGACCCATCTAGACAAGATGAAAGCTATTCAACGGGGACTCTATCTTGCCTCACACATTCTTAAACTAAACTCCCTCTTTAAAACTTGTAAGCCAGTCACTTAGTGCCTTTATCGCCCCCTCATTTTAGGCAACCGAAGTCTAAGTTGCCCATTCCTAACTACCCTGTATACAGAGGGGATAACATTGATACTTGATGTGAAGATTCCTTCCTTCTCTGTTGGTATTTAGAGTTACTACCTCCATGGAATCCTGGTGTGGCTCTGTGGGCTAATGCGTCAGACTGCAAAGTCATTAGAATTGCAAGGTTGGTGGTTCAAGGTTAACATCTGCTCCTTGGAACCCCTATACAGGGTTGTTATTGATCAGAATTGACTCAACGGCACTTAACAACAACAACAACCTCCATGAGTATAGGTCAAGTTCATCAAATTGTAGCAATTTACCCTTGTTTCCTTTATCAAAAATTGCTTTTTTTTTTTTTTTTCTTCCTCTAGTTGACTTCTAAGGAGCTCTGGTAGCATAGTGGTTACGAGTTGGGCTGTCAACCTCAAGGTCAGCAGTTCGAAACTACCAGCAGTTCTGTGGGAGAAAGATGAGGTGTTCTGCTCCTATAAAGCTTTACAGCCTTGGAAACCCTGTGCGGGGTCACCATGAGTCGGAACCGACTCCCCGGTACTTAACAACAGTTGAGTTCTGATCATCAAGCCATCGAGGATAGATCAAATGCGTACTATCTGCAAGTTTGGGTGTTCTTGTGCATCTCCCCTCACTTCCTATCAGATCAGCTGGATGCTTCACTCTCAGCTCTAGCCCTATGTGGCTATATCCTTGTCTATGGGCTTAGGAGTTCCCAGGTCTCACCACACTTTGGACCAACCAGCCCTTCCTCTTCTCTTTCTCATCTCCAGGTCAATGGGAGAGTCCATGGAATGTGATTGAACTCAACCCATTTCTTCATTGCTGCCTTCCCCCCTCTTCAACTCACTAGTAGACCAACGTGGTCACCAGCAAGCTGACATGCCTGCTTATGTGTTCCCTTTGAGTTTCTGTCTTAGAGTGGAGTTTGTCCTGAGGGAACTTGGTTGCTTGCCTTGATGGCTTCCCAGCAAACAACTTGCTTATTCCTATTGTAGCCAATCATATTGCCATTTTTGTTTTGGGTTTTTCCTGATGATCTTTCTTTGAAGAGGTATCTTCTGTCACTCTAGCTTTTCCAGGCTGGTCTGCTTGTCTTTTCTAGTGGGAATGTTCCACCTCAGAAGGTTCTGAATAGGGCCAGGATTCCACCTAAGATCCTATACATTGCAATGTCTCCACAAGAGGCTTATTTCACTGGGCAAGTTGTAGAACCCCTTTCAGGTATTCCAATCAGTTTATAGGCTGAAGACAGACTTACAAGCTTTCTGTAATCATACTTCCTGACATTCCTTTTGATTCCACTCACGTGTTTATTTTACAATAGTAGGCAAGGGAAACCAATTTTCATAAGACAGTCAAGCATCTTAGTATTATTTCTTCTCTTCAGACTATGCCTCGAACCCTGTATTTTAGAGCCCTGTTGTTTCAAGGTTGAGCATGCATCACTATTTACCTCTATCCCATTTAGCCCATGTAAACCTGTTTCAGTGTTCCCCTGTCTACCTTCTTCTTCCACCCCTTCCCCCCTCTTGTGTATTGCCCTCACCAACACCCAAACTATGATGTGTCTGCCCCCTACCCTGTGCTCTACCATCACCTCCCTCCACCTTCTCCAAACACCCCACCCCATCGGTAACCAACAAATAATTTTTTTCCCCCTTTAGTATGGGTATCTTTTCTTAAGCTTTTACAATAATGGTCTTATGCAATAGTTGTCCTTTTGTAACTGACTAATTTCACTCAGCATAATGTCCTCAAGGTTCATCCATGTTATGTGGTGGCTTGCAGCTTTCTTGTTATCCTTCAACGTAGCATAATATTCCATTGTACCAAAGTTTGTTTATCTATTCTTCCATTGATTGTCACTTAGGCTGTCTCCATATTTTTGCTATTGTGAATAGTGCTGCTATGCACATTGATGTACATATGTATACTTGTGTTATGTCTTGTACTTCTTGTGGACATATACCAAGTAGAGGAGTTGGATCATATGATATTTCTATTTCAAACATTCTGAGGAAGCACCATACTGTTTTCCAGAGTGGTTAGACCATTTTTCATTCCCACCGGCAATGTAGGAGGGTCCCAGTCTCTCCACATCCTCGCCAGCATTTATTATCCTCTGCATTTTTTAACTTCGCTGTTATTGCTGGTATGAGATGATATCTCATTGTTGTTTTGATTTGCATCTCTCTGGTGGCTAATGATGTGGTGCTGTGGGCTAATGTGTCAGACTGTAAAGTTGTTTGAACTGCAAGGTCAGTGGTTCAAGCTCACCAGCTACTCTTTGGAAACCCTATACAGGGTCACTATGGATTAGAATTGACTTGATGGCACTTAACAACAAAGGCTAACGATTGTCAACATTTCTTCATATGTTTGTTGGCTGCCTGAATGTCTTCTTTGGAGAATTGTCTGTTCATGTCCTATGCCCATGTTTCAATTGGATTACTTATCTTTTTCTTGTAGAGGTGTTGTAGTTCTCTTTAGATTTTAGAAATCAGTCCCTTGTCTGATATGTGGGCTCCCTTTTTACTCTTTTGGTGAAACCCTTTGACACACATAAGTTTCTAATTTTTAGATTATCGCAAACATCTATTTTGTCTTCTTTTGTCTGTGTAATTTTTACAATGCTTGATAGTCTGTGTGTGCCCTGGATTAGAGCCCTTAAATTTGTCCCTGTTTTTTCATTGATGACCTTTATAATTCTGGGATTCACATTTAAGTCTTTAATCCATGCTGAGTTGGATTTGTATAGGGGGTGAGGTAAAGGTCTTGTTTCAATGATTTGCATATCAATTTCCAGTTCTGCCAGCATCATCTATTGAAGAGACTGTCTCCTTTGCTGCAATATATTTAGGCTTTTTTTGGAAGATCAGTTGGCTGTATGTTGATGGGTTAATTTTCTGGATTCTCAATTCTGTTCCATTGATCTATGTCTCTTTCATTGTACCAGAACACAGGCTGTTTTGACCACTGTAGCCATGTAGTAAATTTTGAAATCAGGGAGTGAGAGGCTTCCAACTTTATTCTTCTTCTTAAGCAGTGCTTTGTTTATACTTGGTCTCTTTCCTTTCCATATAAAGTTTGTAATTTTTCTTTCCACCTCTTTAAAGAATGTTGTTGGAATCTGGATTTGGATTGCATTATATGTGTAGATTGCTTTGGGTAATATTTTACAATGCTGTCTTCCTATCCAGGGGCATGGTATATTCTTCTATTTTTGTAAGTCTCTTTTGGTGTCTTGTAGTAGGCATCACCCAATATTTTACCCATAGAATCCTTCAATATTGCAAGTAGAGGCTTAATTTTTTTCCTTCAGTTCCCTCAGCTTGACAAACACTGATCATGTTCTTCCCTTTTGGTTTTCAAACTCCAGGTCTTTGTGCATTTCATTATAATACTTGACTTTGTCTTCTTGAGCTGCACTTGGAAATTTTCTGTTCAGCTCACTCATCTCCTCATTTCTTTCAAAGTAAATTAAGTTGTTGTTGTTGTTGTTAAGTGCCGTCGAGTCGGGTCCGACCCATAGCGACCCTGTACAGGGTTTCCGAGGGTGTAAATCTTTACGGGAGTAGAAAGCCTCATCTTTCTCCCGCGGAGCAGCTGGTAGTTTCGAACCGCTGACCTTAAGGTTCGCAGCCCGATTCGTAACCACTACGCTGTTACCTCTAAAGGTCACAGCAGTTATCTTTGAAGCAGGCTGTCAGGAAAGTCTCCTTTCTCTTAGGCAAAATGGAAGATCATCTTTTGTTAATTTTATAACAGAAAAGAAGATAGCATAGTTACAAATTAAAAGAATCAATCCAAGTACCTTCTACGAACAATATTTATTTTAAAGTTTTCTGCCCCAACTTTATCTTAAAAATTTTCCTGACTTTATTTTTCAGAATTTTTCCCTTTAACTCACACCTGCTGTTTCCTCTCAATTGTCTTGTAAGAGTTTCTTCCACAGGAGCTGCTAATTAGATGTTCCTTATTGTCAGAGTTACTTCCAGGAATTCCATTTGTTTGAAGTGGAGGAAAGAGAGCAGAACTAAGGAAAACAAACGGTTTACAAGCAAAAAGAAGAAAATGGGATTTAAACAACTGAAATTCAGGGTAAATAATATTCTACCTTATCAGACAGGTCAGATCTGGGAGCAATTAAGAAGAAAAGCGTTTTCTGATTAAGATGAAGATATAAATATAGGACTACTTACCTAGAATTATCATTGAGGCACTTTAAGTTATATAAATAAAATATAAACAGTTAGCCTTTAAATGAGTTTTTCCTTTGAGAGTCTATGATTCCCCCTTGTGCTCTGACCATGAGGTCAGCCAGACATTAGCAGCCCTGTGTCATACTTAGCAAACACAAAAAACGTCAGAAGTCCAAACAACAGCAGCCTTCTACAGGTGAACTTTTCCCTTCAATAGATATATATTTTTTAATGTTTTATTGTGAATTATATGATAGTTTACATGGGAGAACATTAGCTTTACATTCATCCTATCGTATAGTGCCTCATTGCCATGGTTACAATCCCCTCCATGCCTCATCAAACAACCAAAGGGTATACCCCGCAAACCTGCCCCTCAGTCACCAGCACACAGCCCCTTTCCCTCTCTAGGTCTAGAGTCCCCAGCCATTCCATCTCTCCACATCATCGTCTCTGCCGTCATCTCTGGCATCACTGCTTCTCTGGGTAGGGTCATGTACTCCACTCTTCTCCCTTATCATAGATAATTTTTTGAGGAACAGAAAAGTCATTAAACCAAACCTCCTCTAATTTGTACTCCTTGGGTTTTCTCTTTTTTTGCCTTATGTGTATGCATGTATCTATCCATTCATTCACTCTATACCCCACTCTATTCTCATTCTCCTCCTCTTATAGTCAACCACAAGTATCTTTTTGTTTGCATTTGTTTGTGTCAATACTTTAATTTATTTAAACATTTCTGCTGTTGTTGTTAGGTGCCTTCAAGTATATTTCAACTCATGGTGTTGAAATGATACAGGGTCAAACTACTGCATATAGTTTCCAAAGCTGCAATTGTCATGTCCTGGTGTGACATCATCGAATAGCACTGGACTACTAATTACAATGTTGACAGTTCAAACCCACCCGGAGCTCCTGTATAGGGTTGCTAGGAGTTGGAACCAACTTGATGGCACTTAATAACAATTGTTATGGGAACAGATCACCAGGTCTTTCTCCTGTGGAGGTGCTTGTTGGGTTCAAACCACTAACTTTTTACTTAACAAATCACTTAACTGTTGTACCACCAAAGCTCCTTAATGTCACTGCAGTATATATTATGCATGTATTGTATGTAATAAATACGTGCTGCAGTAGGATATAGTGCATATATATGTATATGTAATGTTGTGGGTAAGTAATTGCAGTGGTCTGCTAATGGACTGCTAATGGCAAGGTCAGGGGATTCAAACCCACCAGTTGCTCCCCAGAAACCCCATGCAGGGTTGCCATGAGTCAAAACCAACTCTATAGTTTTTAACGACAATAACAACATATATTTCAAGATTATGCATGTAAAAGTACTTGTTTCTAATTTCTACTGAGTACTCCACTCTTTGGGTATTAAAAGCAGATTTCTTTCATGACATAGTATGGTTACTTTCTTAAAGACTCTGCTTTGAAGCACCTTCATCATTTCATTTACTGCCAGAAAAATAGACTCTCAGGGCTCTTTCATCAAAACCTATTATCCTCTTTACAACTTAGCTTCACCATTTCCAAGAGTTGAGGTCCAGATTCTTTCACAGTTAAAACCACTAAACAGTATAGAGTTTTGTTTTTCTTTTTTTACTGTGAGGGCACAGTGAAGTGTTACTTTCATTTTAGGAGGACTTCCTTTGAATATTTAATGAAATTTATGGATCGTCTCCTCAAATAAATACCTATTTTCACATATGCAAAAAAGTTGCCCTTAATTTCAGAGGGTTCATTAATTTCTGACATCTATCAATGTATGTTTAAAGGTTTAATAATCTCAATTAGAGAACCATTTGTAAGTGTTCAAGAGGTGAAAATGCAAATCAAATCACAATAAATTGTCATGTAACATCAGAGATCATTTCTGATTCTTTTAAAAGGCAAATCTTAGAGCATTCTATCTTAAGAAAAATAAAGAAATGTTCAGGTTTGTCATATAAACTCATTTGATTTACTGCAAGTATGGCAAGGCACACAAGAAAGACCTCAAGACATTCATTTAGCAGTGGAGAACCAGAATGAACAATTCCAATGTTAGTTTACATATTAGAGGTCAAATTTATTTAGACTTCAGACTTTTTCCTTTACTGAGTAGTCTCTCAGAGAAGACTTGACCACCTGGAGTTTAGAGTAGGTCCCCATGGCTAGAGTTGAGGTTGGTTGTGGTGAACAGTGTTTCAGCCAGCTTCTCAGTCTTCAGGTAGAGAGCCAGAGAGATCTTTTGCTTCTGTCTTCTTCTCTGAAAATGAGTAGAAATCTATGGGTTTATGTACATTGCATGCTGTCATGTTCAACGATCATTAATATGTATTGTTGTCTGGCATATTTATGTTTTATTTGTTTATGTTATGTTTTATTGTTAGTTAGGAGTTGTTGTATGACAACATGCTTACAGCATGTTTCAAGGTCAAATTAATTAATTAAA
This sequence comes from Chrysochloris asiatica, assembly GCF_000296735.1. Classification (NCBI taxonomy): domain Eukaryota; kingdom Metazoa; phylum Chordata; class Mammalia; order Afrosoricida; family Chrysochloridae; genus Chrysochloris; species Chrysochloris asiatica. The sequence continues at coordinate 7,030,275 of NW_006408603.1, forward strand.
AATCACAAGAATTGTTTAGTGAGATAAATATATTTGGTTCATTGATAGAAAATTGACTGTTACATGCCATTATCACAGAGTGCAGGTGCACAGCCAGGCTTTCTGCTTCTGTAAAGGTTTACAGCCTCGTAAACTCTATACAGGGTCACTATGAGTCGGAACCAACACCATGGCACATAACTACCAAATATTCTTTAATGCTAGAACAACCTTCTAAAATAATTATAGTTAATGTTGTTGTTAAGTGCTGTCGAGTCGGTTCCGACCCATAGCGACCCTGTACAGGGTTTCCGAGGCTGTAAATCTTTACGGGAGCAGAACGCCTGACTCTCAGGCACTTGTTGTTGTTGTTAAGTGT
>NW_006408603.1:7030837-7068246 GCF_000296735.1 Chrysochloris asiatica
CTTTCTACTCCCGTAAAGATTTACACCCTCGGAAACCTTGTACAGGGTCGCTATGGGTCGGAACCGACTCGAAGGCACTTAACAACAACAACAACTTCACATTATAAGTGATTTATACATAGCTGTTTAAAACTGTTATAAAGATAACATAACTACAGAACATTACAGAATCAGATGTAATTTGAGGGCATACAGAAACCATACATAACAAGTACCATATGTAAAATATGTAATGAATCAGAAAGTTCAGTTGCTTCTTAAAAATAATTTTAAAGTAAAATTTATTGAAATGCAATTTGCATATAATAAAGTTCTTCCTATGTATGTATGCATATAGATAAATTTTGACAAATGTGAAGGAGGATAAAGGATATTCTTATTATTCCAGAGTTCCTATGAAATTTTTTACTGTCAATTAACTCCCAACTCTCCACCAACCACTGATATGATTTCTGTATCTACAGTCTGGCTTATTCAAGAATATCACATAAATGGGATCATGCATTCTGTCACTTATCATTGTACTTTTATAATTAATCCACGTTGTTGCAGTTTATCAGCAATTGTCTTCTGTTTAGTTCTGAGAGCGACTCTGTTGTATGAATATGTCAAAATTTGCATCTCTATTTATTCATCAACTGATGGAAACTTGGATTGTTTCCAGTTTAGACTATTATAAGTACAGCTACCGTAAATATTGTGTACAGGTCTTTGTGTAGACTTATGTTTTCATTTATCATGAGTAAATGCTCAGGAGGGGGTTGCTGGATCATATATGTCTAGTTTAATTAGATCATACCTTAAAGATATTGAAAGGGAAAAAAATACCCCTGAAAATTTCTGATCATGTGCCTGAATATCACTGTTGTTGTTGTTAAGTGCCATTGAGTCAGTCTGACTCATAGCACCCTGTATAGGGTTTCCAAGGAGCAGCTGATAGGTCTGAGAAGCTAAGCATCTCAGTTAGCAGTCCTGTGCTTATTCTACAAAGCCACACCAGCACTCCAGACACTAAAATTTGCTAGTTTACACAGAGCATAACTTTGACACTCTACCTCCATCTGGTGGCATTACATGTGAAAACTCAACATCATAAAAAAGACCAGGCTTACTGGTAGAACTGGAGACTGTGGCCCTTAGTCACCCTTCAGGTCTAGAACTGAGATCACTCCTGTGGCTCAATTTTCACCCAAACAGTAGATAGATCTATAAAAGGAACAATAACACTAGTGCGGTATACACACCTTAGAATAGTCAACCAATTGAGATCCAAAGGGCAGCGTTTATCCAAAGACAAAGTTCAGAAGAGTTAGTAAAGAAGGAGGAATGGAAACAAGAAACACAAATACAAAGTGGAAGAAGTGATGTTACAATGAAGGGATTTAAACAAAATGTGTATGAATTGTCGAATGTAAAACTGATAATCTGATCTATAGACCTTCACCCAATTCGCAATAAAATGTTTTTTAAAAAATGTTTAGAATTAGGTTCTAGTAGAAAAGACATATCCTCTTTAAAATGAAATTTCACAAACTACTCTCCAAGATTCTTGACTGATGGTTGCTTGAAGTTTCAAGTACTATATGTAAGAAGTCTCCACAAATATTTGAGCCATCCTGCAGCTAGAAAAAAGGAGTAGTACTCTACTGGACTAATTGTCACAGCCAGCAGGGGAGAAATGACCTAAATAAGACTGTTTGCTCCCATAAAGATTTACAGATAGCCCTGGAGACAGACTGTGCTGGGTGTTGGCCTGCTAACTGCAAGGTAAACAGGTCAAACCCCCCAGCTTCTCTGCAGGAGAAAGGTGAGGCTTTCTGCTCCCATAAACAGTTACAGCTTCAGAATCCCTATACAGGGCTGCTATGAGTTGGAACCAACTTAATGGGACACAATCATCATCACTACCAAAACTTAGGAAGCAGTTCTTCTCAAGAACAGATCTGGTACACGAACACCAGTGATGAAAGACTAGGAGAGCTTTAGGATGGCATCAACAACATCATCCATGAAGAAAGCAAAAGGTCACTTTAAAATCAGGAAAGAAATGTGACACCATTCCTCTTCAATTTGCCCTTCCTAGCATAGTAAACCATATGATTGTGAGATCCAAAATGGTCCATTTCATCAGTCCATTTCAACTCACTGATGTCTAGGAGATCAATCTTTATGCATTCTATTTTACTTTTTATGACTTCCAATTTTCCTAAATTCATATTTCAAACATTGCACATTTGGATTAATAGATGTTTGCAGTTATTGATTCTCATTTTGAGTTGTGACCCATCAACTAATGAAGGTCCTAGAAACTTTGCTTCATTCATATCATTAAGGCCAACTGTACTTTGAGGAGGCAGCTCTTCCTCAATTTTGTTTCAGGTGCTTTCCAATCTGAAGGACTCATCTTCTGACCCTATATCAAACACTGTTTCACTACTATTTGTAAGATTTTCAGTGACTAACCATTCAGAAATGGTCTACCACACTTTCTTTCTAGACTGCCTTTTTCTGGAAGTTCCACAGAAATCTGACTACCATGGGTGACCCCACTGTTATTCAAAATAGCAGTGATAATAGCTTCCAGCATCACAGCGACATACAAGTTACCACAATACAATAAACTGGCAGAGAAATGGTAACCTGAAAGACAAAGCGTATTTTACTATACTTGTATTTTTATTCTCATTGTGCAGATACTGAGAGACAGTGCAGAGTAGTGGAGGTATCTATGGTCAGGCTGTCTGAGTTTAAATCCATGTAAGTACTCAGTTGCTAACTGAAAGGTTAGTAGTTCAAACTCACACACCAGTTCTGTGGAAGAGAGGCCAGGTGATTTGCTTCTGTAAGATTATAGCTTAGAAAGCCCTATGGGTTCATTATGAGTTGAAGATTGATTTGATGTCACCTAACAGCAACAGCCATCACTTGTCTGTCAGTTTGTCATACTGTGGTGGCTTGAGTGTTGCTGTGATGCTGGAAGATATGCCATCCATATTTTTAATACCAGCAGGATCACACATGGTGGACCAGTTTCAGCTAGATTCTAGACTAAGATAGACTAAGTAGACTAAGATAGACTAGGTAGACTAAGATAGACTAGGTGAATATTTGGCCACTGAAAATCTTATTAAGAGCAGCATAACATTGTCAGATATAGTGCCAGAAGATGAAAAATTATGAATATTGTTTTTAAGTGCCGTTGAGTTGGTTCTGACACATAGCAACCTGTATACAGTTTCTGAGGAGCGATTGGTGAGTTTGAAGCACTGACCTGTGTTTCAAACTGACCTTAAGCCATACCAGGACTCCATAGTACCAGAATATTATCAGAAATAATGCAGGAAGATGAACTCCTCAAGTTGGAAGGCTCTCAAAATGCAACTGGGGAAGAGCTGCCTACACTGAGTAAAGCTGACTGTGGTGATGTGAATGAAGTAAAGCTTTCAAGACCTTCATTTTCTGGTGGGGCACAACTCAAAATAAGGAGAAACAGCTGCAAACATCCATTAAGAATCAGAACACGAAATGTATGAAGTATGAATATAGGATAATTAAAAGTCTTGAAAAATGAAGTAGAATGAACAAAGATTGATATTGTAGGTATTAGTGAATTATTAGCTATTTTGAATTGGGTAATCATATGGTTTGCTATGCCGGGAATGACAATCTGAAGAGAAATGATGTAGCATTCATGATCATAAAGAACATTTCAAGATCTATCTTGAAGTACAACATTGTCTGTGCTAGGATAATATCCATATGCTTACAAGGAAGACCATCCAGAGTGCTCCCTGGAGGCCAAGATGGCCAAACTTCGTCTCTCATACTTTGGACGTATTTTCAGGAGAGACCAGTCTCTGGAGAAGGAGATCATGTTTGGTAAGGTGGAGGGTCAGTGAAAAAGAGGAACACCCCCAACGAGATGGATTGGCCAAGTGGCAGCATCAATGGACTCAAGCGTGGCAACAGTAGTGAGGTTGGCCCAGAATCAGGCAGCGTTTCGTTCTGCTGTGCATAAGGTCGCTATGGGTCAGTACCGACTTGATGACACATAACAACAATAACACAAGGAAGACCAGTTAATACTACTATTACTCAGGTTTTACACACCAATCACTAAATCCAGTGATGATGAAGAACTTCTTCAGTCTGAAGTTGATGAAGCATGCAGTCAACGTGCATTGACAATCACCAGTGACTGAAATACAGAATTGGAAACAAAGAGTTGCATCAGTAGTTGGAAAATAATGCCTTGATAGAATGATGCTGAAGATCGCATGATAGAATTTTTCAAGACAACAAATTATTCATTGCAAATATAATTTTTAAACAACATAAAATGTGACTATATACATGGACTTCACCAGGCAGAGTACACAGGAATCAAATGAACTACATCTGTTGGAAGAGATGATACAAAAACTCAATATCATCAGCCAAAACAAGGTCAGAGGCTAACTGTAGATTAAACCATCTATTGTTCATATGCAATTTCAGGTTGAAGCTGAAGAAAATTAAAACAAGTCCACATGAGCCAAAATGTGCCCTTGAACATATCCAACATGAATTTGGAGTTGATCTTAAGGCTTTAAAAAATTAGGTACTAATGACTGAAGACCAGAACAACTGTGGGATGACATCAAGAGCAACATAGAGGAAGAAAGAAAAAAGTCATTAAAAATAGGAAAGAAAGAAAAGACCAAAACAGATGTTACTTGCTTTCCAGTGTAGAAATGCAAAAGCAAATGGAAAAAAAGAGAAAGTCAAAGAGCTAAACAGAAAAAATTTTAAGGGAAGCTAAAGGAGACAAAGGCAAGTATTATAATGAATTGTACAAAGACATGGCGTTAGAAAACCAAAAGGGAAGAACATACTCAGCATTTCTCAAGTTGAAAGAATTGAAGAAAAATTAGGTCCTTGACTTGCAGTACTGAAAGACTCCATGGGCAAAATATTGAATGATGTAGAAAGCACCAAAAGAAGACAGAAAGTATGCACAGAGTCACTGCATCAAAAAGCAAGCATTGATTTCATTTCAAGAGTAGCAGGTGATTAAGAACTGATAGTGCTGAAGGAAGACGTCTAAGCTGTACTTAAGACATTGATGAAAAACAAGCATCCAGCAATTGATTGTATACAAATTGAAATCTTTCAATAAATTGATGCAGCTCTGGAGGTGCTCACTCATCTATATCAAGAAATTTGGAAGACAGCTACCTAGCCAACTGATTGGAAGATATCCATATTTGTAAACATTCCAAAAATAGGTTACTGAACAGAATACAGAAATCATTGAACAATTTCATGAATATCACATGCAAGTAAAATTTTGCTGAAGATAACTAAAAAATGGCTGCAATAGTACATCAATAGGAAACTGTCAGAAACTCAAGCTAGATACAGAAGAGGACATGGAATTAGGGACATCATTGCTGATGTCAGATGGATCTTGGCTGAAAGCAGAGACTACCAGAAAGATGTTTGCTTGTGGATTATTGACTATGCAAAATCTTGAATGTGGGTCATGACAAGCTATGAATAACATTGTGCAGAATGGGTATTCCAGAACACTTGATCATGCTCATGAAGAACCTCTACATAGACCAAGATACAGTCACTCAAACAGAACAAGGGAATACCAAATCATTTAGAATCAAGAAAGATGTGTGCCATACTTATTCAATCTATATGCTGAGCAAATAATTTGAGAAACTGGATTATATGAAGAATAGTGTAACATCAGGATTGTAGGAAGACTCAGCATAATCAAGTGTTTTGAATATCCATTCTGAGCAATGTTAGCCATAGTTCAATATGCAGATGGTACAACCATGCTTACTAAAAGTGAAGAGGGCTTAAAACACTTACTGATGAAGATCAAAGCTTTCAGCATGGATTGTGCTTCAGTGTAAACAAAACACAAGTTCTCACAACTGGACCCAAAAAATAACATCATGATAAATGGAGAAAAGATTGAAATTGTCAAGGACTTCATTTTGCTTGGATCCACAATCAATACTCATGGAAGTAGCAGTCAAGAAATAAAAAAGACATACTGCATTAGGCTAATCTTTTGCACAAAACCTCTTTAAAGTGTTCAAGAGTAAAGCTATCAGTTTGAGGACTAAGGTGCACCTGAACAAAACCATAGTATTTAATTTGCCTCATAAGCATGTGAAAGTTAGACAGTGAATAAGACTGTAGAAGAATTGATACATTTGAGTTATGGTGTTGGAGAAGAATATTGAAAGTGCCATGGATTGCCAGAAGAACAAACAGGTCTGTGCTGGAAAAGGTACAGCCAGAATGTTCATTGAAGACATGGATGGTGAGACTTTGTCTCTTCAGATATGTTATCAGTAGGGACCAGTCCCTGAAGAAGGGCATCAAGCTTGTGGAGGGTCATCAAAACAGAGGAAGACCCTCAATGAGACGGATTGATACCATAGCAGCAGCAACGGGCTCAAATGTAGCAACAACTGTGAAGATGGCACAGAACCTGGCAGTGTTTCATTCTGTTCATAAAGTCTCTATGAGTTGGAACTGACACAACAACACCTAGTAACAACTACCTACTAGCTGTGTGACTTTGGGAACGTTTCAAGTTTCCATGCTTCAGTTTTCCCATCTGAAGTGGAGATAATTAGAACTTTAATAGCAATAATCTATAAGAAAAATTTCTTTAAGGGCCATCTATTAAATTTTCTATCACTGTTTTTTTTTTTTTTTTTGTTGTTGTTTGTTTTGAGGGGTACAGCTATTACAATTGGCTCAGGAGAAGCAACGATTGTGAGGTTGGCCCAGTACAGGGCAGTGCTTCATTCTGTTGTGTATAGAGTCACTATGAGTTGGGTACTGGTTCGATGACTCATAACAACAACATTACTTATTTTACTTTCCTTTACCAATTTAATTTGGCCATTGACATCTTAAAAGATTTTAGAAATTTGTCTTTTGTGTATGATAAAAATGGCAATCAATTTTTTCAGCTTGCAGTTTATTTAATTTTGATTAATTGGGTTTATTTTATATTTTGAAAAGTCTACTACACTCAGATTGTTGTTGTTGTTATGTGCTGTGGAGTCGGTTCCTACTCAGATGCAAAATGATACTTCACATTCTACTCCTTTGTCTTGAGTTTTTTTACTCTCCATAGCTTTATCTCTGCTTGTTGCATTATTGGTCATTTCTTCAACTATTGTCTTTAGGTATGTGTGGAAATCATCTAAAAATATCATTAATACCACAGACTAGTGAAATTTTGCTGAAGATAATTCAAAATCCCCTGCAACATAGAACTGCTAGACTCTCAGTCTGGATTCAGAAAAGGATGTGGAACTTGGGATATCATTGTTGACATCAGATTTTAGCTGGAAGTAGAGAATAACAGAGGATAATACTGAGAAGAATAGGAGTTCCAGGACCCTTGACTGTGCTCTTGGGAAACCTATACATAGACCAAGAGACAGTCATTTGATCAAAAAAAGGGAACATTGAATGGTTTAAAATCAGGAAAAGTGTGTTCCAGTACTGTATTTTTTCACCATACTTAAAAAAAATCTGTATGCTCAGAAAATAATATGAAAAGCTGGATTATATGAAGAGGAACATAGCATCAGGATTGGAGGAAGAGTTATCAACAAGCTGCAATATGCTAATGATACAAACTTGCTTGCTGACCGTGAAGAAGCCTTAAAATACTCACTTATGAAGATCACAGCCTTCAGTATAGATTGCACCTCGATGTAAATGAAATAAAAATCCTTTAACTATCATTTCCATTAAAATCTTTAACTGTCATTTCCATTAATTCTTTATTCAGTTGTGTGAGTCTAACCACTCATTCACTGAATTCTAAATTCATTTAGCCATACTTTTGGTTTTTACAATTTATCTTTATTTCTCTTTTGATTTGCCTATTCTGTCCCCACACTATCCTTCTCTTGTCTTGTGGAATTTACTCTCTCTCTCTCTCTCTTTATTTTTGAGTTTACCTAATTTAAGAATTCTCTCAGTTTGCTCAATTAACTCTAGTATTTAGTGTAAGCACTCCACTACTCCCTCTAAAGGCTGTTTGTTTCCTATGTGTCTTGCAGGATCTTGATTTTTTTTTAAGAATAATGAGCTCATGTCCTGGGATTTAGGAACAACCTATTGGGGGCAGTTTCAAATGTCTTTGTTGTGATCTGTTGGTTTAATTGGTTCCACGGGAGTTTAATAATATATCTTCACTTTGGGTTTTTAGACTTCTAGGTTGTGCAATTATGGAAACTGATTACGTTGACCTAGCTTAGAGTATTGCTTTCTCTCTACTTTTTCTGACCACAGTACCTTGAAGACTGAAGCTTTGTTGTGGTGTCTTTAGGCTGTAGGGGAAAGGAATTTCATTTCCTCTTTCATGGATGAAGGAGCTAGTGGGGTAGTGGCTAGCAGCTTGGCTGCTAACTGAAAAGTTGGTGGTTCAAATCCACCAGCAGCTCCATGGGGGAAAGATGTGGCAGTCTGCTTCTGTAAAGAAAATATGGGAGTCCTGGTGTGGCACTGTAGGATAAGCATTGTACTGCTATCCACAAAGTCTGAGGTTCCAGCCCACCAGTTACTCCTCGGAAACCCTATACATGGTCTCTAGGAGTAAGAACTCACTAGATGGCACTTAGCAACAACAACACATTAATATTGGCTCATTAACATAACAAAGAAACCCTATTCCTAAATGGGATTGCATTCATGGGCATACCCAAAACCCACAATCATCTTGTCAATTCAGACTCATTGTAACCCTATAGGACAGAGTAGAACTGTCCCTCAGGGTTTTCAAGGTTGTGATAGTTACAGAAGTGGATTGCCATATCTTTTTTCCTATGGAGTGGTTAGTGGGTTCCACCTGCTGACCAGACAGTAGCTGAGAGCTTAGCCACAGCACCACCAGGGCTAATTTTTGGTGGGCACAATTCAATTCACAGAAGTCACTCATTTGATTCGCTGCTTCCCTCTCTCGTTGTTTAATGTTTTATTGTGCATTGGGTGGTTTACAGGGCAGGTCAGTTTTACATTCAATAATTCATACGCATTTTGGTTCATCTCATTGACTGTAATCCCCCAAATCACTTATCTTATTTCCTCCTGGTGTTTCCTGTTTCCATTCTCCACTGTTTTCTAACCCCATTTGAACTTTGTCCTTGGGTAAATGCTCTCCTTTTGATCACAAATGGTTGATTATTCTGAAGTATGTGTACCTCCTTAGTGTTGTTGTTGCCTTTATATTGATCTACTGCTTGGCTTAAAATTGAGTTGTGAGGGTGTTCATTTCCAGACCTAAAGGAGGGTGACTAAGGGTCATAGTCTTGGGAATAGACAATTGATTTTTATAATCCATTTTAAAAATTTATTTTTCCAAAGAGTAAAACTGGGCCTTGAATCATTCATGCTTGGGTTGACTCTGTCTATGGAGAGAAAACTGAGAAATTTGCATGTTTATGTTCTGAATATTTTGCAGGTGAATAGTTTTAGGAAGAAAGAATATATAACATCTAATATTGTTAAGACAGAGTGGGAATAAGCCTCATTTTTAGATTCCTGTATAAATTCTGGATTTGAAATATTTATTGAACATTGTTGTTATGTGCCATTGACCCACAGTGATCCTGTATACAGTTTCCAGAATGGTTGGTGAACTTGAACTGCCAACTTTGGTGTTCAGACTGACTTTGCAGTCCAGCACATTAACCCACAGCACCACACCAGAGCTCATTTATTGAACACAAAACAACAAATTTGAATTAAGTGTTCAGCTGAAGACAAAGAATAGTGTTCATTGTGAGGCATTTCAATGAAGAAGTAATCACTCAGATCATTTGAACTTTATTGCCTTTTCTGTTTGCACAATTTTCTAAGCTTATTATACAGTGAAATCTATGAGAACTGGAACTCAATGGGACTCCTTTGCTGCTCCATTTCTCGAAAGTTTTCCACCTTTGACATGGTGCAGTCTTACCACTTTCCTATTGCTGATTTTAGTGGAAAATATTTAAGTTGTCCTCTGATAAGTTTCCATTTACACATGTTCTGGCTTTCACAGAATTTAGTCAATGTATAGATTATGATGGCAAGTGGAGTGGAGTGGCTCGGTATGATAAGTTCTGGACTCTGAACCACAAGGTAGGTGGTTTGGGCCCACCAGCCGCTCTGTGGGAGAAAGATGTGGATTTCTGCTCCCACAAAGATTTATAGCCTCGGAAACCCTATACAGAGTCACCAGTGAGACAGAACCAACTCAATAACACTTAACAACAACACGATGTAAAAGGGTATTTGAAGTTGAATTGAAGCTACTGGCTCCAGCTTTGGTGTGTTCTAAGCAGAAGTAACAACAATCTATTAATCTTATTTTTCTTTCAATCAATAACAGTATTGTTGTTGTAGCTGTTAAGTGCTGTCAAGTTGATTTCTACTCATGACTACCCTGTACAGGGTTTCTGAGCAGTGGCTGGTGAATTCAAACCACTGACCTTGTGGTTCAAATCAACCTTGTGATCCAGTGCTTTATCCTGCAGCACCTCCCAGAACTCTAATAAAAGTGTTTTTGTTGTTGTTATGTGCCGTTGAGTCATTTCTGACCCATAGCGACCCTGCATAGGGTTTCCGAGGAGCAGCTAGTGAACTTGAACCGCCAACCTTGCAGTCAAATGGCTTTGCAGTCTGGTGCATTAACCCACAGTGCCATACCATGTTAGAAGGTTCAACATTTGGCAGAACACATGACTAGAGAAAGCAATGTAAATACAGTGACATAATAGTCTTTCAGAGTAAAGTTGATCAATCAGCTTCTCTAGAGTCTGGACCAGAGATATTCTGGAAAGAATCACCTAGGTGAACTCTGTTCCCACGTGCCCCTAATTTAGCACATCTTCGGTACTTAGTCATCATCCGTTTGGATGTCGCCACCTGTTTGGCAGCACCCTAGCTATGCACTGCCTTGTGTGCTTTTATCTACTCTTCATTTAAAGTTGTTGTTAAGTGCTGCCAAGTCAGTTCCGACTCATAGCGACCCTGTATAGGATTTCCAAGGAGCAGCTGGTGGGATTGAGCGGTGGAATCTGTGATTCACAGTCTTAAGTGCTAATCCTACAGTGCCACACCGCAAGTCCCATTTAAGGCAATAGCTGTCAATTTTTCTCACCTGAACTTGAGAGAGCAAAGAACATATCAGAATTACTACTGTCTTGAAAATAAAAAGCAAATCAGGATTACTAATGTTTTTACAGTAACTCCCTAATTACTTGAGAGCGAACTGTCAACATTCAAATTATATGTTGCTGTTGTTAAGTGCCATCCAGTTAGTTCTGACTCATAGTGACTTTGTATAGTGCTTCCAAGGAGTGACTGGTGAATTTGAACTCCCAACTTGTGGTTCAAACCGACCTTGCAGGCCAGCACACAATTCTGCAGTGCCTCACTAGGACTAAATTATGTATAAGGATTTGTATCACTATTTTGAATCAACCGTTAGCTTTGCATAACTTATTGGTAAACTGCTCATGAAAAGCAGATTCTCCTTCAAGCCATTTCTGAAGGCTCATCATCCATGAGAAACCCTCACATCTTCCATTTCTCTTACCTAGTTTACCAGTTGTCAACTCTGGCTAATGTTGCTTTATTAGTTTGGCATGATGTAGTTGCTAGGCCTTCAGCAACTCTGCTATTGTTTTCTGTGGGTTTTTACACAAGTAAAGATGAGGTGCAGTGCACAATAATAATTCTACACAACCTTTTCACTATCTAGTTCTTATGGTTCTATCATTAGGCCCTTGGTCACAATATTGTAGAAATAATAATTGTAACGTAAGTTGGCAAACTCTCTTTGCCATCAGGAAATTCACATCACCACTTATATACACTAACCGCTTGTTGGGGTGGTATGCCTATATTTTCTGAACCACATGCTCCAACAGTGTTAACTTTGGTGAACAGCACACTGTAGCTTTAACTCTATTTATGCAGACACTCTTCCTTGTTTGGATTGAGGTTAAATTTTGTAAATACCATTGAACATTTGGAAGAAAATGAAAAGATGTTCTTACAACAGTTACTGTAGATGTTAATTAAAAACTGTCACAGATTACTTGAGCTGTTTTCGCTGTCAAACTGGAGTGCTTGAAAGAATACTTAGAATTTTTTAAAGCTGATTAAGATCTGACATTAGTCATCATTTGAATGAATAACAACAACAAAGGTTGTCATCAAATTAATTTCAACTCATATTACTCATGTCTGCATGTTTCAGAATAGAACTACACTCCATAGGTTTTCATGGATGTGATTTTTCAGAAACAGATCACCAGGTCTTTCTTCTGAGGCACCTCTAACAAGTTTGAACTACCAATCTTTAGATAGTATCCCAGCACTTAACTGTTTGAGCCTTTCAGGGCTCTTGTGTGACTCAAAAAATATCAAATCAATTCTGACTCATAGTGACCCTACATAGGGTTCCTGAGGCTATAAATATTTATGGTATCATAACAGCTCAAGACAACAAAATATTAATTTTTAAAATATGAGTAAGAGAGCCAAGAAACAGAAAGGGTGACAAGCCAAACAGATGAAGAAGATTATATTTCTTTTCTTTTTTCTTTATGTTTTTTTATATGCTTCAACTTGCTCCATGTTGCTGCCCATGGATTTGGTCCCTCCTTAGGTCTGGACCTCTTCAAAGACCCAGGAGAACTGATGTTTTCTGTCTATGCCTACACTGGTAAAGGCCACTTTGTGCTTCTTAATGATGATGTTTAAGGGATCCAGGTAAGTCTCTTTTTTTTGCTTCCATTCCCTCTGTTTTTAATTTTTTTTTTTTTTTTTGGCGGGGGGGGTGTATACAAACCCACTCAGGAGTATATAATAATTTAAACTACCAAAGGGAACATTGTGCAAGCCTGCCTCCTGGCCACCAGCATCCAGTCCCTCTCTTTTTATGAATCTAGAGTCTTCAGCTGCTCCCTCTCTCCATGTCCTCATCTCTGCCTCCATTTCTGATGTCACTGCTTCTCTGGATAAGGTCCCGCTTGTGCTCTTCTCCTTTGATGGTCCTAGGGCCCTCTGTTTCTGGACTGTAAGATTAACTACTCCCCCGTTTTTGTTACAAAACTTACACCTTTACAGTTGTGACAATTGCAATTAATTATGATAACAATTACTTACTATTGAATCATAAAAATCCTATCCCCATCTCTTTTCACCAGACCCATCTAGACAAGATGAAAACTATTCAATGGATATTTCCCCCACACTCTTGAAACTATACTCCCTTTTGAAAACATGTAAGCCAGTCACTTCATGCCTTTATCGCCCACTCATTTTAGGTAGCCAATGTCTAAGTTGCCTGTCCCTATCTACCCTGTATACAGAAGGGATATGATTGGTACTTGATGTGAAGACTCCTTCCATCTCTGTTGGTATTTTAAACTACATACATAAAGTAAAGGTCAAGTTCATCAAACTGTAGAAATTACCCTTGTTTCCTTCATAAAAAAATTTTTTTTTTATCTTTCCCTAGTCAAGTTCTGATTATCAAGCCATTGAGGCTAGGTCAAATGGGTACTATTTGCAAGTTTGGATGTTCTTGTGCATCTCCCCTCATTTTATATCAGCTGGGAGCTTCACTCTCAGTTCTGGCCCTCTGTGGCTGTGTCCTTCTCCATGGGCTTAGGTGTCCCAAGGTCTCACCACACTTTGGACCAACCAGTCCTTCCTCATATGTCATCTCCAGGTCAATGGGAGTCTATGGAATATGGTTGAACTTAGCCCATTTCTTGATTGCTGCCTTTCCTTCACTTCCACTCACCAGTAGACCAATGTGGTCACCAGCAAACTTACATGACTGCTCATGTGTTCCCTTTGAGTTTCAGTCTTAGAGGGGGGTTTGTCCTATAGGGACTTGATTGCTTGCCTTAATGGCTCCCCAGTAAACAATTTTTGTTTTGTGTTTTCTTGATGATCTTTCTTTGAAGATGTATCTTCTGTTGCTCTAGATGCTCCAGGCTGGTCTGCTTGTCCTTTCTAGTGGGAATGTCACACCTCAGAAGGTTCTGTATGGGGCTCAGGATTCCAACTAAGGTCCTATACACTGCAAAGTCTCCACAAGAGGCCTATTTCACTAGGCAAGTTGTAGAACCCCTTTTAGGTATTCTAATCAGTTATAGGCTGAAGATGAGCTTACAAATTTTCTGTAATCATGCTTTCTGACATTCCTTTCTATCCCACTCAAGTGTCTATTTTACAATAGTAGGCAAGGGAAACCAATATTCATAAGACAGTCAAGTCAAGCATCTTAAGGGATCCAGGTAAGTCTTATTTCCTCAGTTTAAAAGGAGCATAGATAAATAGGTTTGTTTTCTAAATTATTGGCCAGTTTACATTGTTACTAAAACCTAGAAAAACAAACTCACTTCTTTATTTTTCCAAGTCAAACTACTTTCTCAAGTAGAAACAATTTAATATTTCAAGGTCTTTCGTAAACTATAATTCCTTGACAATATTTCATTCTTCAAGGTTTTTTGCAGACTATAATTCCTGTTATTTACAAACATTTACCATGTCTTAAATATTTGTATTAATAGTATATTTGTAAATATTTTATTTGTTGTTGTTGTTAAGTGCCGTCAACTTGGTTCTGATCCATAGCAACCCTATATAGGTTTCCTGAGGAGCAGCTCGTGAGCTTGAACCACCAACCTTGCAGTTCAAACTGACTTTGTGGTTTAGTGTATTAATCTGCAGTATCACACCAAAACTCCATATTTTATTTACAAATTTATAGATACAAGTAATTATAATCTGCAAAAAAACTTGAAAAAAGTGAACTTTTTTTATTTAAGTAAACAATTTAAAAAGAAATTATAATATGCAGTGCATGGTACATTTTATATTAAAACACCTCTGAAATAAGAAAGGAAAATATTTTATTCCCCATTTAAACAATGAGGAAGCTAAGCCTCAGAAAGTTTAAATAGTGTCCCTCTAGTTATGCAACTGATGGGGTGTTATAGGATAAGCACTGGATTGCAAACCAAAAGGTCGGCTGTTCAAATCCACCAGCTGCTCCTTGGAAACCCTGTATAGGGTCACTATGAGTTGTAATCAACTCAACAGTACTTAAGAACAACAACAAACCACACAACAGGAACCCTAGTGGCACTGTGGGACAAACACTGGACTACTATCCATAAGGTTGGCAGTTCAAACCTACCAGATAAAATAAATTTTGAATGAACATTTAACTTTCCAATGGATATCTTGCTATTGCTCACCTTCTTTTTACATCTGTGGTTGTAAATCTTTCATAACAAAGATCACCAAGTAAATATCAAAGTACGAATTAAGTAAGAAACAGAATTAAGTATTGAAAATAATTACCATATCATAAACTGTGACTCATAATGCCATGTTAACTCCTTTTGGTATGGAAAAACTTTGGTTCTAGAAACGTATGTTAGAATTTGGTAGGAGATTCCTTTTGTAAATCTGGAACTATAGGTAATGAAAAAAAACCAACCACTTTATTTCTACATATTTCTAATACACATTCATTCATCAATGAATTGCACCCTGATCTGTGATACAATAGCATTTCCGTCTTCTCTAGTACAGCTCTAACTACTTTGTACTCCAGGTGTTCTTTGTGTCCGTTTTTCCAATCCATGACTCAAGGAGAAAAATTATTTGTTTAAGTTGTGTTTTATTTCCAGATCCCAATGTTAGTGTCTGATGCATTTGCTTGCCACTTGCAAGATAATGCAAAACTGAAAAAAAGCACGGTCTCAACCCTCAAACAAGACTCTCTTAGAGTCATCACAAAGACTCTGTATTACTTTAAACTTTAATACCTTCCACTACAGCTAAAATAGGGATAAACTGTAACTTAAAAGGGTATGGATTTCGCCCCCTTTACAGATGATAGGAAATGGTTGGCAATGATGTGAAGATAGAGTGTAGAGGAATAGAAATATTCCATTAAAAATATGCATTTTTACTCTATATAAACTTTCATGTTTGTGTTAGATTTTTCAGTAGGTTATGGATGTTGTTGTTGTTGTTGTTAAGTGCCATAGAGTTGGTTCTGACTCTAGCAACCCATATAGGGTTTCCAACGAGCGGTTGGTAAGTTTACACCACTGACTTTGCCATCCAGTGCTTTATCCCACGGCACCACACCTTTCTCCTGGATTCTCTTTCTTGTCACCCTCTCCTAATTCATATATAACTTTATATTCTCTGGCTAAAGAGAAAGCCAGAATAACTACAGGAAAAGACTGATTGACAGGAGACAGAAATTTCTGTAGACCTGGGCAATCCATTGGGGGATGTTGGTTAGGAAGCTGCTAAACCAGCCGTTTGTGAAGTCAGCCTCATTTTGGAGGGCAAATCAAGCTCTTCAACAATAAAGCTTTTCTTTCATGGAAAAATTCAATCCACCAAAAATGTGGCATACTCCTTGGAGCTCGGACTTGTGAGTCATCACAGACATCTGGGTGTCAGACTCCGAGGGTCTCCTACATCCTGTTGGATAATATTCAGATATTATTGTCCAGCAATTGATCCCTCATGATGATGTGGCCAAAGAAAGTGAGTCAGATAATGTTCTGTTGAAATCTATAAAGTTTTCATTGGTTAACTTTTGATAATGGACATTGTAAGGAAAGGTACAAATTCCCTGCTCCCTTCTTGAGTTTCATGGTTCTTTTTCATTTCTGGCATCTGGGAATTTTGCTTTTATGCTGGTCTTTTAAGTAAAGTAAAATTTTATTCATAATATTTTACTTATTTTTATAATAAAACTGTACAAGACCATCAAGAAGGAAAAGCATGAATGGAGTGTGAGATTCTACCGAGAAAAAGGTGACAACAGAGACTGGCAGAGGCGGAGGCATGGAAAGATAGAGTTGTGTGCTTATGGGCAGGAGGCTGGGTGGCACAATCCACCCTTTGGATATTTAAATGAATATATATTTTTTGTTTTGTATGTGTACATCAAATATTTTTGCTTTGTTCATTTGTGAAATAGAAGATATAAAAGGGAAGCTATAGGGAAGAAGTAGGATAACTGTTGTTGCAGGGATTGTAATCATTGAGATCAAATGATTTGTTGAATGTAAAGATGATCATCTTGTCTGTTAACCTTCACTCAATTCACAATAAAAAGTTTAAAAAAATACTGAACCAATTCAAATCACATAACTCAAAACTTCCAGAAAGATCTTCCTAAATTGTAGAATTTAACATATTATTCTCTTGTTTAAAATTTTTAAATGTTGTTCTACTGAAGTTAAGTTCAAGTTGAAAATCCATTAGCTGTCATATAGAAGAGCAGAATAGCTTAGAGTATGGTCTCAGGTATTGGAGTGATCTGACTCTGTATCCACATATGATTTCTTCCCCATGAGACTTTAGACAAGTTAATGTACTAAGTCATAGTTTACACCTCTGTAAAACAGAGATAATTCTAGCACCTACTCTGCAGAATTGCTGTAAACTTTAAATAAAACAATGTTGTGATCACCCTGCAGAAGTGAGATGGGCCCCTGGCCAAGATTTTGGTTCAGATGTTGAGACTGATAATGC
This sequence comes from Chrysochloris asiatica, assembly GCF_000296735.1. Lineage (NCBI taxonomy): Eukaryota > Metazoa > Chordata > Mammalia > Afrosoricida > Chrysochloridae > Chrysochloris > Chrysochloris asiatica. The sequence goes on from NW_006408603.1 coordinate 7,048,451, forward strand.
CATATATGTAGCAAGAAGGTATGAAAAGATTCGTTACTAACACAATGACGTTTTCTGGGCACAGCAGGGTAGGTTCCCAAGTAGATCTGAAAATGGTTTGAGAGAGTGGGGAAAGAAGATTTGCTAGGTTTAAATTGTTCTAGAGAGTGGGATTGGAGTGAGAGTTCAGACTTGTTATTATAGACATTACATCCAAAATATATGGCATGGTGACCAGTACACAATAAATTCTTAATAAATAGTGGTTATGGAGCACCATACGATAATCACTAGACTGTAAATCACAGGGTTGATGGTTCAAACCCTCCAGCTGCTCTGAGGGAGAAAGATGTGGCTTTCTGCTCCTGCAATGATTTAAACACTGGGAAACCATATATAGGATGGCTAAGAGCAGGAAACAACTCAACTGCACTTAACAACAACAACAATCATAATAAAATCTTATCTTATCTTAGAAGACTTTTCATGAATTTAACAATATCATTTCTCATTATTATCCTCCTCATTTTATACTAAGTCCTATGTTATTTTTCATGGATTCTAAAAGATAATCTGTTCTGAGTGTCAAGCATTTTGTTTCTTCTTTCTGTAATTCCCACTCTTTCTTCAGGTATCAGCCTAAGGAGAATTTCTTCCAGAAGGATCCTCCTGTCTCCTTTAGACTCCATTTATGCTCTTCCATATGCACATGTTAATGTAATTGCTTTGCTTATTTGTACTTTTACCATTTATCTTGTAAGCTTTTTTGTTGTTAAATGTCCTTGAGTTGGTTACCACTCATAATGACCCTGTATAGGGTTTCTGAGGAGTGGCTGGTATAATACGGACCTTATTTCTTAAGCCTAGCATAGTACCTGGCACATAGTAGATGCTCCATAAATATTTGTTGTGTGACAGAGTAGCCCAACTAATTTTAATGCTGGAAGTATTAGCTATACTTTGCAGATGGGAAATACAAGCTCAGAGAAGTTAAGTAATTTACTCAATGACCCACTGGTATTAAATAATAGATCAAAGATTCAATCCAGGCTTTCTGACCACTTATTTTATTAAACAGTATGTCATCCATCTCTTCTTACCGGCCCCGTTATAATTAAGATCTAGGACGCAGACATGGAATGGTTTCCCATATAAGCAGTGGGATTTAAAAGGCACAGGTAGCCTTCCTTATCAGCCTGTTTCCTCCCCAAGAACTGATACCAACATTTTACTATAGAGGTTTATCTATTAGTTCACATGAATCTGAGCACATGTCCATTGGGAAAAAAATACAATGTTGCTCCCATTTAGCAGACCTTGAGGTTAGCAGTCCGATTTGTAACCACTATGCTACTAGAGCTTACGGTACACTTTTACATGTCTATGACTTTGCGTTCTTCTTTTCCTTTGTATGATACTATCCTCTGATTTCTCCATCTAGTTAAACTGCTATGATCCAAGAAGGCAGTTCAAATATTTTCTCAGGTATGAAAACCATTCTAATTCCTCCAAGAAGAATTGATTCTTATTGCTCTGTGTACCTACAGCATATTGCAAACAACACTTGTGCAGAGCCGCCATCATCATATTGAACTTACTAGTTCACACTTTCCTCCAATGGAAAATGAATAATTCTAAATGGCATTGTGGGTTAATGAAGTGGACTGAAAAGTTGGTTTGAACCACAAATTTAGTGGTTTAAGTTCACTAGCTGCTCCTCAGAAACCCTATACAGGGTCGCTATGGGTCGGAAACAACTCAACAGCACTTAACAACAGCAAATCAGGAACCGTAAACTTGTTTATTATTGTGCCCCAAGCAAAACAGCAAATAATTGTTGTTTTTGTTAAGTACTGTTGAGTAGGTTCTGACCCATAGCGACCCTGTATAGGGTTTCCGAGGAGCAGCTGGTGAGCTTGAACCACCGACCTTGCAGTTCAAATGGCTCTGCAGTCTGGCGCATTAACCCACAGTGCCACACCAGGAGTCCATAGCAAATAACAGATGGATATTTATTATAAGAGCAAATGAGTAAAAAAATTAGATGAAATCCTAATGAATTTTGAAACTAGAGCATGAAAGCCCCAGGATTCAATGGGAATCTGATGAAAATCTTCTGGAAAAGGGCTATCTTGCTCCTTTAAATATATATTATAGAATTGTCCCTTCATATTTCCCTGAAATGTGGTATATGAGGTGCCTGAAGCTGCCACAGTCATCTTGCTATCATGAAAGGAACTACACAACAAGCCAAGGGCATCAGTGCAGACTAGGATTATTCATGGTGTCATTTGAGCTGCTAAATTAATCAACTCTGGAACTTCTGTGTCAGGACTTAATATAATGTGGGATTATGAATAATTTTGAGTTAGTTTTGTTTCTCTTTCTCTCTCTCTTTTTTTGTTTATTGTAACCCAAAGTATTCCAATGAATACAGATGGGTTATTCTCTGTAGTGGAAAACACCCATAGCTTTAAGTTATGTTTTGCACTCAATGTTTACAGAACATGTTTATTGACAAGGAAAAAACCTCCTTTAGTTTTTATTCTTCTGTATTGTAAGGATAACTGTACAGGCTTCGCTTAGGATTGTAGTGATGCTAAAAGTTAAAACATACATAAAACATTCATAAACTAGAAATCACTACACAGGTATAAAAGACTTCAAATTTGAATGGATTAATTGATTAAAGGTATTTAATAGCTCATCAGTTCCCAATGTCTACATCTTTGGGATAAATGAAATAATTTGAAGCACCCAAGAACCAACATCACAGTTTTAGGTTCATTAACAGCCTCTGTTAAATAATCACAAAAATAAATGTATGCCGAGAACACTGGGACTCCTATAAAACGGGGAAATGATACTCCACATCTTGGAAACTGCTTGGGCAGGGTTTCTTCTTTCAGAACTATGGGTGGGGTTTCGCTTTAATCTTATGGCCTAAATTAAGTGGAAACAAAAGAAAACTCTCTAGCCCGGGTTCTGGATCTCCAATGGAATCTTCCCTTGCAGATTGCTTCCTCTCTTCCCTGTTACCTAGATTACCTAACCCAATCCACAGAGAACGCAGCCATGGATGGTAGTGCCAAGACAGCACAGTTTTCTTGTTGAAGTAGCAACCTCATCATATGTTCATCTGGATAACTTGAGTTCAGGGCCTCATTCACAAAGAACATCTCTGACCAGAGAAGGAAGAAGCAGATCCTACTAGACACTAGGATCCTATCTTTGTTCCTAGACACCAACCTTTTGCTTTCAGGTCAGTTAGTCAGTAATGATCAAATGGTAGAACGTAGCTGAACTTCTCTATATGCACCACAAGAGGGCCAAGAGAGGCAGACCAGACGAAGGAAAAAAAAAAAAAAAAAGGAAGTAGAAACCATGGTGAAAACTGCTTGAGGTCAGTGGTTCCACCAATTCCACACTCTCTGTGTTTTTTCTTGGCCCCCCGGACTACGGATTCTTTCCCTCCAAACTGGTTCTGGACTAAAACTATGCCTCTCCAAGGTGGGGTTTCCCCATGATGTAATCCAAAAGAACCAATAGATCCATTTTGGGAAGAAGTGCAGCCAGAGTGCTCCTTAGAGGCCAAGATGGTCAAACTTCCTCTTTCATACTTCGGACATATTGTCAGGAGGGACCAGTCGCTGGAGAAGGATGTCATGTTTGGTAAGGTGGAGGGTCAGAGAAAAAGAGGAAGACCCCAATGAGATGGATTGGCCAAGTGGCAGCATCGATGGACTCAAGCGTGGCAACAGTAGTGAGGTTGGCCCAGGATCGGGCAGTGTTTCGTTCTGCTATGCATAAGGTTGCTATGAGTCGGTACGGACTCGATGGCACCTAACAACAACAACAACAATCAGGTATTGCTCATAGGAAAGGCTGTAGATTTACATAGTAGAGAAAACAGGAAAGCCCTAACTTTTGTAGATTTTCTACAACAATAAGTCTACCTATTTGGGGATACCCATTCCTCTTTTTAAATCTTACAAAGGGACCTAAGCAATATAGCATAGTGGATATGTGCCCAGCAATGGAGTCAGACTTCCTGGTTTCAAATTCTAGTTCTACCACTTACTGACTGGTTGACCTTGGGCAAGTTACTTAACCTCTCTATGCTTCGGTTTCCTCTGCCAAATGGCAATGCAAAAATGGTCCCCTACTGAAGAAACTAAGGAGCTCTGGTAGCATAGTGTTTACGAATCGGGCTGCAAACTTCAGGGTCAGCAGTTCGAAACCACCAGCTGTTCCGCAGGAGAAAAATGAGGATTTCTAATCCCGTAAAGATTTACAGCCTCAGAAACCACGTACAGGGTCACCATGAGTTGGAACTGACTCCATGGAAAATCACCACCACCACCAGTGAAGAAACTGCTAGTCCAAAGGTGTTCTCTTGAGGACTTTTGATTCCTATCACCACATTCCTTCTCCTCTTTGGACGCAGATAAACAGCACCGCATGATGAGACTGAACACTATTCTCTGGACACACTAAGCAGCAAATCAGCGGCCACTGAGTGGATTCTGACTCATGAAGATTTCATTGAGTCAGAGTAGAACTATGGGCCACAAGGTGTATAATGGCTGATTTAGGGTAGGGGGTAGGGGAAGTAGATCACCAGGCCTTTTTTTCTGAGGAGCTTCTGGATGAATTTGAACCTCCACCCTTTTGGTTGGGAGCCTGACATGTTAACAATTTGCTCTACCCAGGGGCTCCAGATTCTTCTCTATTGCTTGACATGTCTTTGTCCTAGGAGACAATAGACGAGAAGCCTAGAGGACTGAGAATGCCAGAGATAGGAAATATATGGCCATGTTAGCACCATTAGCCAGGAACATTCATCCCCTCCACTGTGGCATAGCAGGAGTTGAAGAGAAAATCTCTGATTGTTTCTGCAACAGCTGGACTGAGTGTTCAGGAGGAAGGTTCACCATTCTTTCCCAAACATTCACTCTTGACCTCTTTTCTCCTACCTGTTTGCAGGAAGCCAGAGGTTGAGGGGGAACAGAGCCTTAACCAGAGGTTTTCATGAAACTCCAGCTCCAAATCCCACTCTGGAGAGGCATAGTTTTAGTCCAGAACCAGTTTGAGCCTTAAAGACACAGATGTTCTTGGAATCAGGCAGATAACGAGATTTGGTAATTTCTATAAATCTAACCACCAGAGGGCGAGCGTTACCACAGGAAATCGTGTGTCCTCGCGATAACTCTTAAACTGTCCAGGCAAAGAATCCTCCAGAAATTCAAATTCAACTTCCCTGAGGTTTGTCCTAGCATCTTGGAGATTACTTTGCAATTGCAATAATCTGCCTGCTCATGGTCTTGATACCAGGCCGTGCCCACGCGAGTGCTCAGACATCCTATCCCCGGCAACATTCGCCTGTTAGGACAGTAGGGGTTGGAGGGAGTCTCTCTGGGAGGAGTAGAGGGACAGACAAGGTTATCAGTCAAACATCATCCCAAAGGAAGGGAATCTCACTCCACACCCACTCTGAATTTTAAGCATGCTTACTTAATACAAAGGAAGGAAAGGTATTACAGTGAAGATAATGGGGCCACTTTGCTCCTGTGTTGCTGTTAGATTGTCACATTTTAGGCACTTTAAAGCTTTGACTCAAGGTTGATGGTCCTCATCAGGGCATATTTAAATACAGAACATTACAGCAGACTTTCATTAGTTGGCAAAAAGTGGCATCATTCCAAAAGTAGCAATCCCATCTCCTCAACCCTCCTCATGTAATTTTTCTTTTAAGTCATGATCATAGAAACAAAAGTCAAAATGGGATGGAAGAAGACAGAAGTCTCTGTACTCTAGTGCCTCTACAGGGATTTAACAGGTCAGATAACATATTACCACTGCAGAAAAAGCCCAGGTGGTCCCATACACTTAGTATAGCCTTCTGATTTCACCATTACTTCCAGCATAGTCATTATAGAACAGCATTCCTCTCCCACCCCCCAAGCATAGGGCAAAGGGTCTTGGACTAGGTTACAGGGGTCCTGTGCTCTAATTTCAATTCTGTACTTGCTGTGCTGATCTATTCTGAAGAAGTAACGAAGCTGGTGTTGGCTTTCATTTCTCAGATTTGAAAATAACAGTGTCCTCTTGAAAAGAACAGTGTCCTTCCTGCTTGGGAGGAAGGATATTTTTTTTTTAACTTGGAATTTGTCTATCCTATTCCTAAATGATACTACTGAAGTATTAGGAATATATATAAATGCAAAATGAAAAACCATGATTTGTGGTGGAGATTATCTGCCAAGGTCAAGGTTATGGAAAGAGTATGAAATGTTAAATTGCTCTGTTTTCTCAGACACATAACACACTTCCCTTCCCCAGAGTTTAATTAGTTTCTCCTGGCACAGGAAATGTAGCACATCTGGAATATTGTTGACTGCACTGCAAATACAGCACACTTAGTGTATTATTAACCTGCTATACAACTCCTTTTGTTGTGATACATTTAGCAAGGCGTCATGGGAAAATCTCTGGTAGACAATATTTTAGCAGGAGCCAAGACATTGCTTGCATTCCCCACAACGTGTCAAAACTCTCCTCATTTTCTTTCAACCAAATTTCCTTCTCATCTTTGTTTTTGAGCCAAAAAACAAAAGCCTTTAAAGAACATGTTTTTCTCAGGTGTTATTGTTTATACATATTTTATGAGCCTGTTTATTGCTTGGCTGAAAGATGACTTCTGGGAATGGCTTCAGTCAAGAAAGGTGTCTTAGGGTCATAGCGTTGGATTTCCTATAGGTTCTCTCAAATCAGTATGTCTTGTCTTTTTTGTGAATTTGAATTTTTGTTCTACATTTTTCTCCTGCTTTGTCTGGGACCCTCTGTTGTAACACCAGTCAGAACGGTTGGTAGTGGTTATCATTAGGTGCCGTGGAGTTTGTTCCTGACAACATGCCCCAAGTACGAGAGACAAAGTCTCGCCATTCTCACTTCTAAGGAGTATTCTGGCTGTATTTCTTCAAAGATAAGATTCGTTAATTCTTTGAGAACACCACAATTCAAATGCATTTATTTTTCTACAATCTTCCTGATTCATTGTCCAACTTTCACATGCATATGTTGTTGTTGTTGTTAAGTGCCCTCAAGTTGATTCCAACCCATAGCGACCCTGTATAAGGTTTCCGAGGAGCAGCTGGTGAGCTTGAACTGCCGACCTTGCAATTCAAACGACTTTGCAGTCTGACACATTCACCCACTGCGCCACACGAGCAGGTGCAATATGGTTAAGCTTCTATGTCAACTTGACTAGAACAAGATTTCCAGAGGTTTAGTAGTTGAGATGTGCTTACTCCTATGGTGATGAAACCTAATACAGGCATAGTTAGCTCTATGGTGAGTGACTAGGAGCAGTCAATCAATTAAAGCGGTGTTTCCTTGGGGGTGTGGACTGCTTCCAATATAATGGACACCTGGGAAATGCTCTCTCTCTTTTCCACTGGGGACTTGGAACTCTGCAATTGTAAGCCATTTTCTTGATAATAACTTATATATATACATATATATGTTTCACTGGTTTTGCTTCTCTAGAAAACCCAGACTAAGACACGTGGTCCTGAGAGAGTGGGGTTCTAGAGAAACAAAATCATAAGGATGAGTTTTCTAAATTGGTTCTCAAGTCTGACTAATTTAAAGGAACTTATATAGGGTGAAGGCCTGTCTGATTTCTACTTCATAGGAACTGGCCTTGGGCGGATTTTGAGTTTCATCCTCTTTTTCCCTTATGGAGTCAGAGGAAGTCAAACATGATCACCACTTGATTTAAGCAGTTGGCATCAGGAGTGGGATTCATTGCAATGGCTCCAGACCTATGAAGAGATAGAATAAAGGCGCCTGGGATAAAACACTTAAGTAGAGGGGAAAGCCTCAGCTTTTGGAGTTGCCTGGAGCTGATGACACACTGGTTAAAGAGGATAATTGATACAGGGCCTGGGCCTACTGGACTCCACGCTGCCAGAGATCCAAGCCATAGGCATATGAATGGTGTTAGAAGAAAAGATTGAACTTGAGTGTTCTTAACAGATTTATGTGTTTTACTACCATATGAATATTGGTGTATTCTGCTTATTATTGTAAAATTGACATACATGTGTGATAGAAATTAATATTGGGTATAATGGTTATAGAGACTATGTATGCCCGCCTTTAGCTAATACTTGACTGGATTTGCTAAAAGGGATGTCTAGAAGTTGCCCAGAAAAAATAGCTTTCTTGGTTTAAGCCTTTGTAGAGTATGGGGCCTTACGTAGAATTCTGAGCTCCACTCAGAACCTTCAGAGTTGATACATTTGCGTTTGAGAAGACATTCATCCCAGAACTGCTGGAAGAACAGGAGGTTCATGACTGAAAGAAAGCAGAGGTAGTGGTATGGAGAGGCAGAGCAACTAAGAACTCTAGACCCATGGACTGAGTAGGGCTGTATGTCTATGAGCAGGAGACAGGCTTGCCGAATATGCCCTTTGGACATTTAAATGAATATCTATATATATTGTTTTATTTCGTTTTGCATGTATTCATTAAATACTTTTGCTCTGCTGATTTGTAACATTTAAGATGAAAATGGGGCCAGTGAATTTTTGGTTGTAGGTGTTTTAGTTATATCATGTTAGGTGCAAGTGTGACCTTATAATTTTCTTTATTTAGAGATTATGCATATAGTTTATAGGTTTCAAGTTAACAAGGGTGGATTGCAATGGTTTGGTTCTATGTCAGCTGGACTAGGCCAGGATTTCCAAATATTTAGTAGTTGAGATGTGCTGATTCTCATGGTGATGGGACCTGATATAGTCATAGTTAATTCTATGGTGAGCAGCTATGAGTATCCAGTTAATTAAAGCAATGCTTCCTTGGAGGTGTGGCCTGCTTCAAATACAATGGATATTTGGGAAAGGCGTTCTCTCTCTCTTCCACTGGGGACTTAGAACTCTGCAATTGTAAGTAATTTCCTTGATAGTAAACTCTCTCTCTCCCTCTTTCCCTCTCTCTCTCTCTCTCTCTCTATATATATATATATTTTGTTGTTGTTGTTGTTAAGTGCTGTCGTGTCGACCCTGTACAGGGTTTCCGAGGCTGTAAATCTTTACGGGCGCAGAATGCCTCATCTTTCTCCCATGGAACGGCTGGTAATTTCGATGTTGTTAGGTGCAATCGAGTCCGTGCTGACTCACAGAGATCCTATGTATAACAAAACGAAACACTGAAGCACTGCCTGGTCCTGGGCCAACCTCATAATTGTTGCCATGCTTGAGCCCATTGATGCTGCCACTGCGCCAATCCATCTCACTGGGGTCTTCCTCTTTTTCTCTGACCTTCCACCTTACCAAACATGATATCCTTCTCCAGTGACTGGTCCTTCCTGACAATATGTCCAAAGTATGAGAGATGAAGTTTGGCCATCCTGGCCTCTAAGGAGCACTCCGGCTGCACTTCTTCCTACAAAGATCTATTTGTTCTTTTGGCAGCCCATGGCACTTTCAATATTCTCCTCCAATACCATATCTCAAAAGCGTCAATTCTTCTACAGTCTTCCTTATTTACTGTCCAGCTTTCACATGCATATGAGGTTATTAAAAATACCATGGCTTGAATCAGGGGCACCTTAGTCCTCAAGCTGACATCTTTGCTTTTCAGTACATTATGATAAATGGAGAAAAGATTCTAGTCAAATACTTCATTTTGCTTGGATCTATAATCAATCCTCATGGAAGCAGCAGTCAAGAAATTAAATAATGTATTGCATTAGACAAATCTGCTTCAAAGGACCTCTTTAAAGTGGTAAAGAGCAAATATATCAGTTTGAGGACTAAGGTATGTCTGTCTTAGTCCAGGTTTTGTAGAAGCAAAACAAGTGAAATATATATATTTATATATATAAATATATTTCACTTGTCTATATATATATATATATATTTATATACATAAGTAGATTTCACTTGTGTGTGTATATATATATATGTTTCACTTGTGTGTGTATATATATATTTCACATTGTTTTACTTATTTTAAATATTTCACTTCTTTTGCTTTTCTAGTAAACCTGGATGGACTAAGATAGGCATACTTTAGTCCTCAAACTGATATATTTGCTCTTTAACATTTTAAAGAGGTCCTTTGCAGCAGATTTGTCTAATGCAATACATTATTTAATTTCTTGACTGCTGCTTCTGTGAGCATTGACTATGGATCCAAGCAAAATGAAGTCTTTGATTTCAATCTTTTTTTCCATTTATCATGATGTTATTGGTGCAGTTGTAAAATTTTCATTTTCTTTACAATAAATTGCAATCCATACCTAATGATCTCAACCAGTAAGTATTTCAAGTCCTCTTCACTTCCAGCAACCAAGGTTGTGTCATCTGCATATCACAGGTTGTTAATGAGTCTCCAGTTCTGATGTCAAGTTCTTATTCATATAATCCAGTTTCTTAGATTATTTGCTCACCATGGAGATTAAATATGCATGATAAAAGGATACAACGTTGACACTTATGTTTCCTGGTTTTAAACCAGACAATATCACCTTATTTTGTTCAAACAACTGCCTCTTGGTCTATATATAGGTCACTCGTAAGCACAATTGTGTTCTGGAATTCCAGTTTTTCCAAGTGTTACTTATAGTTTGTGATTATCCTTGAATGCAATTTGAAAAGCCAACAAAGCACAGTAAACATCTCTGTGATATTCTCTGCTTACTGCCAAGATCCATCTGAGATCAGTAATCATATGTCTCATTCCCCATTCTCTTCTAAATCCTGCTTGGAATTTTGGCAGTTTCCTGTCAATGCATTGCTGCAACCATATTTTAAATTATCTTTAGCAAAATTTTACTTGCATGTGACTTTTTCCAGGTCTTTGCATATTTCATTATAACACTTTACATAGTCTTCTCTCTCTCTTTTTAACTTTTTATTGTGAGTTAAGTGGAGGTTTACAGACAAGATTATCAGTTTTACATTCAACAAAGCATACACTTTGTTTCATCTCAATGATTGCAATTCCCTTCATGCAACAACAGTTAACCCATTTCCTCTCTGTGTTTTCCATTTCCATTTCACCCACTTTCCCATCCCTTCTTAACTTTGTCCTTAGGTAAATGCTGCCCTTTTGATTTTGAATGATTAACCATTCCATGATTATCATACCTCACCAGTGTTGTTGTCCTCTCCCTCCTCCCCCCACTATATACCTATCTACAACCTGGATGAAAATCAGTGCAGGAAGGTGAGTTTTTCTCCAGTAATAAAGGGTGGCTAAAGGCCACAGTCCCAGGTTCCTCCAGTCTCTTTCTGACCAGTGAGCCTGATCTTTTTTATAATTTTACATTTTGTTCTACATTTTCTGCCACTAATGCGATCCCCTTCAGAGCAGTTGGTAATGGTAGCTAGGCACCATTTAGTTTTTCTGGTCTCAGAGTCATGTACACTGATGTTCACATGTTCCATTAGTCTACTGGACTAATTAATTCCAAGCATCTTCAATTCTCATTACTCTTCTTTCTTTCACATGGGAGAGACCAGTAGTTATACCTTAGATGACCACTCATGGTCTTTTAATATTCTAGACAGTACTCACCAAAGCAGGATGTAGAACATTGCCTTTGTGGACTATGTTATGCCAACTGACCATGGTGGCCTTCTCTGTTAATTTCTCTTTTTTTAAATGCCTTTTTATTACTCAGTTCGTTAACTTGGGATAACAGTAAGATGTTGCGGCTAGTGTTAGGCATAGTGTTATTACATTTTGGAGAGTAGTCCTTTGTCCGATATGTTATTGCCAAACATTTTCCCTATTCTGTGGGTTCTCCTTTTACTCTTTTGGTGAAATCGTTTGATACACATAGTGTCTAATTTTTAGAAGGTTCCAGTCATCTATTTTGTCTTCTGTTTGTGTGCTTTCAGTTATGTTTGATGGTAGATTTATGCCACGTATCTCCATCCTTCGATTTTTAGTCTAATTCTATCTTTGTGTGTAAGATGTGTCTTTGTAAACAGCATATTGAAGGAGTCTATTTATTTATCCATTCTGCTAGCCTCTATCTTTTGGCTGATGCATTTAATCCATTGTATTCAGTGCAATTATTGATAGGTATGAATTGATTACTGTCATTTTGCTGTGTACTTTTTTTCTGTGTGTGGTGCTGCTTGTTTCTTTGTTCCACATAATTTTCTGCACTGAGTTCATTTTTCTTGTGAGTTTCCTTTTCATTTATGTTGTTTTATTAAATCTTTCTGATTTCTCTCTTTTTTATTTTGATGTGAAGGTGCATTCATTTTCTTTGAGGTTAAACTATAATTTTCCCCCCTGTTTAAAACAGTCTATTTTATCTTAAAAATACTTGTCTTACAGGCCATTTGGAAGTTGTGTATGTACACTATTATCTGTTTTTGTTTCATATGAATACATTATAAATTGATATATCTGGTTCCCTATATTCCATCTTGTAGATTTGTCTTACTTTAAATACTTCTGGATCTGGATTGAGTTCTGGGTGGTGTTGTCATGTATGATAATCTCAGGTTGTTGTATATTGTTGTTGGCTCTCAGTCCAAACAGCACCCTTTAGTGTTTTTTTAAATTTGCCTTGTTATTACAAATTCCTTTAATTTCTGTTTATCTGGAAATGTCCTAATTTCACTGTTGGATCTGAGACAGCTTGGCTGACTATATTATTCTTAGTTGGCAATTATTTTTCTTTCAGAGTTTTGTGTATGCCATTCCATTGCCTTCTATCATGCATGGTTTCTGCTGAGAAATCAGAGCTTAGTCTTATTTGTTCAACTTTGTGGGCAGCTTTTTGTTTTTCCTGCTACTCTCAGGATTATTTGCTTGTCTTTGGTTTTGAAAGTTTGATTATGATATTTCTTAGTGATTTTCTTTGGGGATCTATCCTGTTTGGGGTTTGTTCAGCTTTTTGTATGCTTATTTCTCATCTTCCATGATGTTTGGGAAGTTTTCTTCCAAAAACTCTTCAACAATTTTCTCTTCCAGTTCTGGAATTCCAATGCCCCATAAATTGTTCCTTTTCATGATGTCCCACATAACTCTTAGGCTTTCTTCAGATTTTTTTCATTCTTTATTTTAATTGTTCTTCTAACATACTAGTATTGACAGATTTTATCTTTAAGTTTTCTAATCTAGGCTTCCATTGCTTCCAATCTACACCTTTGTTCTTTCAGGGTGTTGTCCATTTCTGAAATTTTAGTATCAATCTTCTAGATTTCTAATTGCAGATTTTGTATTGTTTCAAAATTTGTATTATTTTGTCTGTTTGTTCTTGTAGCATTTTCCTGAATTCTTCAAAATGTTTCTCTGTGTTATCCTTGGTTTCCTCAAACTTTCTCTTAATCCTTTGAAGGTGTCAAAGAATCATGCTTTTGAATTCTTTATCCATAAGTTCCATTACCTTTTCTTCCTCAGAAACATTTTCTGGCTGTGCATCTTAATCATTTGCTAAAGCCATTCTCTATTATTTCTTCATGTGAGCTAAAATTGTCTGTTACTTCTGAGACTTTGTGGTGTTTTCATATTTGTATTTAATTGATGACTGTATATTGATGTGTTCTTAGGCTCTCACCAACAGTCTTCTGTGGGTGTGGTTAAAGAATGGAAGTGTGTGCACCATTTTTTATTCATAATTTATGTAACTTAATTTAGCATGGTTTTGACTGTTGTTAGCTGTTATCTGTTGTTGATTGGGTAATATTTTGTTGTTGTTGTTGTTATGTGTCGTGGAGTTGGTTCCGACTCATAGTGACCCTGTACAGGATTTCTGAGGCTTTAAATCTTTATGGGAGCAGAAAGCTTCATCTTTCTCCCATGGAACAGCTGGTAGTTTTGAACTGCTGACCTTGCAGTTTGCAGTCTGATTCGTAACCACTACACTATCAGAGCTTGTAACATAGTAGCTGTTATTGGCTCTTGCCTAGTGGATGGAGTTACAGAGGGTATGGTTGTGGCTAGGTTGTATGGGCACAGTTGCTACTTTCCGTAGAGTGGGAAAGAGAACCCTATACGTACACATAAGAAAACAAAGTAAACAAACCAGCAACCAACAATGAAAAGAGAAAATAATAAACAAGGAATAAGAAATAACAACAGGTTTGCCTGGGAGCCATCAAGGCAAGTGGTCGGGTCCCCTCAGGGAAAACCCCCTTCCAAGACTGAAACTCAAGTGGAATACACGAGCAGGCATGTGATCTTGCTGGTGACCACATGGGTCTACGGATAAGGGGTTGTTGTTGTTAAGTGCCGTCGAGTCGGTTCCGACCCATAGCGACCCTGTACAGGGTTTCCGAGGGTGTAAATCTTTACGGGAGTAGAAAGCCTCATCTTTCTCCCGCGGAGCGTCTGGTAGTTTCGAACCGCTGACCTTAAGGTTCGCAGCCCGATTCGTAACCACTACGCTATGGGGGGGAAACAACAATTAAGTTGTGAGCTAAGTCCAACCATGTTCAATAGACTCCTGTCAACCTGGGTTGAGACCTGATTGGCCAGTAGTATGGCAAGACCTGGGGACTCCTGGGCCCAAAAACAGGGACATGGCCACAGAGGACTAGAGAGGAGTTTGAAGTGTCCAGCTGACATGAAGTGAGGTGAGATACACAAGAACACCCATACTTGCAGATAGTACCCACTTGGTCTGGCTTCGATTGCTGGATGATCAGAACTTGACTAAAGGAAAAAAAAAGAGTAATCCACTACAATTTGATGAACTTGATCTCTGCTTGTGGATGCAGTAGGGCAAAGGAGGAACAAATCTTTACAGTAAGGATCATTCCCATCCCCTTGGTACACAGGGTCGACAAGGATGGGCAAATTAGACATTGGCTACCCAAAATGGGGTGGCTACAAAGGCAAGAAGTGACTGGCTTACAAGCTTTCAATAAGGAACCTAGTTCCAGAGGGTACAGGGAAAGGTAGACTCTCCACTGAGTTGTTTCCAACCTGTCTGGATGGGGCTGATGAAAGGAGATGGGGTAAGACTCGTGTGGTTCAACAAGTGAATGATTGCTATCAGGACTGACTGTGAGTGTTGGAAAGGTAAAGGTAGACATTTTGTAACAAAAGGAGGGGAGTAGTTGATTCTGCACTCCAGAAGAGGAGGTCCCTGGAACCATCAAGGGAGAAAAGCAAAGTGTGGCACCCTATCCAGAGAAGCAGTGACACCAGAGATGGAGGCAGAGATGATGACGTGGGGAGACGGAACGGCTGGGGATTGTAGACTCAGGGAGGGATAGGGGCTGTTTGCTGACGACCAGGGGGTGAGCATGCAGGGTTTACCCTTTGGTTGTTTGATGATGCATGCAGGGGATTGTAATCATTGTAATGAAACAAAATACAATAGGATGAATGTAAAGATAATGTTCTCCCATGTAAACTATCACGTAATTCACAATAAAAACTTAAGAAAGAAAGAAATAACAACAGGGAGCAAGCAGCAAAAAAATAGTAATAATAATAATACAATAAATAAAAACTGAAAGGAGTGACAAGAAAATTGAGCTGTAAAAGAAAAATAACAGAGAACATTAATGAGTAAATACATTATTTAAAAACTTAAAAAAACCAGAGAGAGGGAAGATGAAAAAATAAAAATACAAAGGGAACAAAAAAGAAGATGAGGGGGAATGAGAAATAGAAGAAAGTCAGGAAAAACAAATTTGGAGTTAGAATAAAACCCAAGGGAATGGAAATAGAAGGAGGAGGAGGAGAGAGAATAAATAAACAAAAATAATGGAACAACATAAGGAAAAAAACAAACCCAAAGACAGAAACAAACAAACAAACAAAAAAGAATGTAGCTGTTGGACAAAGGAGAAAACCCTGGGGAAGCTCCTGCAAGCCAAGACACTCATGAGGTAGATGTGGTAGGGATGTGATAGCGGAGTCCCTGGCCCTAGATGGAACTCCTCTTGGTCTTGGTGTTATTTCTGTTCAGGGCACTCAACCTGGAAAATATATTTTGAAATGTTCTTTTTTATGATGAATTAAATACCATTCCTCTTTAATATGTTATTCCTGGCATAGTAAGCCATATGATTGTCTGATTTGAAATGACCAATACCAGTCCATTTCAGCTCATTACTGCCTAGGATATCAATCTTTATGAAATCCATTTCATTTTTGACAACTTCCAGTTTTCCTAGGTTTGTATTTCATAATTCTATGCTACAATTAATGGATGCTCTGGTAGCGTAGTGGTTACGAATTGGGCTGCTAACCTGAAGGTCGGCAGTTTAAAACTACCAGCTATTTCATGAGAGAAAGATAAGGCTTTCTGCTCTCGTAAAGATTTATAGCCTCGGAAACCCTGTACAGGGTTGCTCTGAGTCAGAACCGATTGCACAGCACATAACAACAGCAACAACAGCTATTTCTCCTCGTTTTGAGTTGTGCCCATCAGAAAATGAAGGTCCTAAAAGTTTTAATCCATTTGCGTCTTTACAGTCAACTCTACTTTGAGGAGGCCGCTCTTCCCCAGTCACATTTTGAGTGCTTTCCAACCTGAAGGGTTCATCTTCCAGCACTCTAACTGAAAATATTCTAGTGTTATTAATGATGGTTAGAAGTAGTGGCATGGCGCTATGGGTCAATGTGCTAGGCTGCAAAGTTGGTTTGAACCATAAAGTCAGCAGTTCAAGCTCACCAGCTGACCCTCAGAAAGGGTATATAGATAGGGGAGCTATGGGTCAGAACCTACTCAACAGCACTTAACAACAACAATTAATGATGTCTTCATTTTACAGCACTCTATCTGACAATGTTTCACGGCTATATGTAATGTTTTCAGTGACTAAACATTCAAAAGTAACCTGTCTCTCCTTCTTCCCAATCTTCCTAGTCTGTCTTAGAAGACCAGTGTTAGCCTTCCAATTTAGCAGTGGCTCATCTTCCAGTACTATATTGGGCAATATTCTGTTGTGATCCATAAGCTTTTCATTGGTTGATTTGAGAAAGTAGATTCCTTTCTATTCTGTCTTACTCTGGCAGCTGCACAGAAACCTGTCAACAAGTTTCACAGCAACACACAACCCAGAACAGTATGGTAAGCTAACAGATGGCTGGTGGCTGTAGACCACTATTGTTTTGTTGTTAAGTGTTGTCAAGTCAGTTCCAGGTCATATCAACCCTGTATAGAGTTTTTGAGGAGCAGCTGGTGGGTTTCAACCAGTAACCTTGCAGTTAACAGTCAGGTGCTTATCCTAAAGTGACACATCAAGACTCCTCTAGATCATCAGCCTTCTATTTATCTTTGCACATCCAATTCCAAGTACAGCCCTCTAGCCTTCAGCATACTGCCTTTCCTGTTGAATTAATTTTTTGTATGGGCTTCCATGTTCTTCACCCAGATCCTGCATTGGATGTCAAATGTAAAACTATAGTTAAGCCTTTAGATACTCCTGCCTATGTAGCAGGACTGTGCACCCAAGAAATCACAGCTTCTAGTCTCCATTCCACAAGCTGAATGTATTTGTAAATGATTTTTATTGAACACTAGAAATTTCCTAAGAGGAAAACAACATCCACCTCATAGTACTTGACAGTGTGCAAAGCACCTTCATATGCCCTTTCACAATCCAAACTAGACTGCAAATGATCCTCACTGATGAATTCCTAAACCAAGACACTGAAAGGTAACCAACCTAAAGCTCCTATTACTAAAAGTGGCTTCTGTTCCAGCCTGCACCCTAAGCCAGGCAGAATATTGCTTCTTCACATTCACAATGTTGTTAGTACAATTCCTGCAAGAAGAGCCACAAAGGTAGAAAATGGAAGCAGACAGCTTTCCAAGAGTCTGCCCTCTGTTGACTCAGGGAAGAACACTATATACTAAGCTTTTCTCCATCTCAGCAGTGCATCGATCCCTCTCTTGGGAAAATCAATGTTGAAGAGGACAGGAGAGAGGTTTGCTCAGATGTATTTGTCATTAGAGGTGCCTTCAGCTATATTCACACAGACTATTCCATCATAGTCACCTGCCCAAACCAGAACACAGGCTATGGGCAAAAAGCTCTGTGGGGATCAGAATAGCAGAACACTGGGATCAGAGGGAACATAGATACCTCCACCTCCAACTCCAACTCCTCATTGCACATGTGAGAAGTCTGAGTGCAAGAGAACATGACCTGCTCAAGATCATGCAAATGGAGGTGATAGGGTCAGGCATGTAGTCCCAGGAGTGTAGAACAGTGATTAAGGATACAGAATTTGGGTCAGATGGACCTGAAATTGTAATATCCACCAGATAGTTACTGAATTTATCTGGGTTGCAGTTTTTTTATCTGTAAAAGTCATGCAATGTGCCAAGGACTGTTTTAATGACATTAACACTTAAAATCATTTAAATGATTCCATGAGATTGATGCTGTTGCCTACAGGAAATGTAGGCACAGAGATTGAAAAGTTTGATCCCAGGAAGTAACACCAATGGGCACTGACTCAGGAAAAGTACCTCTAGAGTCTGTGCTCTTACTACTGTGCTGTAGCCCTGCACACTAATCTACCATCTCCTACATTCCCACCTGACTCAGTGGAAAGTGCAACTTCAACACACGCAGGCCAGGTCTATTTGGTTGTCTCTGTTTTGGGGTTAAATTGTTTCCCCACACACAATCAAGCAAATAATGTTGAAGTTCTAACCATTGTTACCTATAATAAAACCTTGGTTTAGAAATAGGGTCTTTGAAGATGCTATCTTTTAAGTTATTTACATCAACTATGGTTGGTATATGGAGTCCTGGTGTGGTGCTGTGGGTTAATGCGCTGGAATGCAAAGTTGGTTTAAACCACAAGATCGGTGGTTCAAGCTCACCACTCACTCTTCGGAAACCCTATACAGGGTCGCTATGAGTCAGAACTGACTCAACAGCACTTAACAACAACAACATAGTAGGTCTATGTTTTATCACCTCTAGCAATTTTCATGGGAGAAAATGAGGCTTTCTGTTCCCTTAAAGATTTAAGCATAAGAAACCCTATACATAGTCGTTGCGAGTCACAACTGACTTGACAGCACCTAACCATCAAGTTGGTACCAATTCATAGTGACCTTATGCACAGCAGAAAGAAACACTGCCCAATCCTGGGCCAACCTCACTACTGCTGCCACACTTGAGTCCATCGATGCTGTCACTTGGCCAATCCATCTCATTGGGGTCTTCCTTTTTCTCTCTGATCCTACACCTTACCAAACATGACATCCTTCTCCAGAGACTGGTCCCTCCTGACAATATGTCCAAAGTATGAGAAATGAAGTTTGGCCATCTTGGCCTCCAAGGAACACTCTGACTGCACTTCTTCCAAAACGGATCTATTGGTTCTTTGGGCAGCCCATGGCACTTTCAATAGTCTCCTCCAACACCATAACTCAAAATCATCAATTCTTCTATGGTCTTCCTTATATGAGGTTATACCATGGCTTGTGTCAGGCACACCTTAGTCCTCAAGCTGACATCTTTGCTCTTCAACACTTTAAAAAGATCTTGTGCAGCAGATTTGCCTAATGAAATACGTCGTTTGAGTTCTTGACTGCTGCTTTCATGAGTGTTGATAGTTGATCCAAGAAGAATGAAGTCCTTGACATTCTTTTCTCCATTGATAAGAATATTATTTATTTGCCCAGTGGTGAGGATTTTTGTTTTATTTACATTGAAATGTAATCCATACCAAAGGCTGTGCTTTTTGATCTTAATCAGTAAATGTTTAATTCCTCTTCACTTTCAGCAAACAAGGTTGTATCATCTGCATATCTCAGGTTGTTAATGAGTCTTCCTCCAATCCTGATGCCACGTTTTTCTTCA
>NW_006408603.1:7070578-7076896 GCF_000296735.1 Chrysochloris asiatica
TTACCAGTCATTGAAACTCATTGCAGCATGGCAATGGCTCTGTCTTAAGTTGCCAAGGTTCCACGTGATCCTTACCCGTCTCTGGCCACACGTCCAGCATAAACAGCCGCCATCCGAGGAAGGCAGGGAGGGAGGAGATCTAATGCCTAAGATATTGATGTTTATGCATTCCATTTCATTTTTGACAACTTCCAGTTTTCCCAAATTCATACTTCGTACATTCCATGTTCCGATTTTCAATGGATGTGTACAGCTGTTTCTCTTCATTTTGAGTTGTGCCCTATCAGCAAATGAAGGTCCTGCAGGCTTTTCTTCCACAGGCTTTCTCCATTTGCGTCATCACGGTCAACTCTACTTTAAGGAGGCAGCTCTTCCCCAGGTGCATTTTGAGTGACTTCCAAGCTGAGGGGCTCATTTTCCAGCACTATATCAGACAGTGTTTCTCTGCTCTTCATAAGATTTTCAGTGACTGAATATTCAGAAGTAGTTCGTCGCTCCTTTTTCCTAGTCTGTCTTCATCTGGAAGCTCATCTGAAACCTGTCCACTATGGGTGACCCTGCTGGTATTTAAAATACTGGTGGCATAGCTTTCAGAATCACAGCAACTCACAAGCCACCCAGTGACAAACTGACAGACAAGTGGTGTATGGGTCTAATACATGTTGTTAGTTACTGTCCAGTCAGTTCCTACTCATTATGTATTTATGTATAACATAATAAAATGTTCTGTGGTCTTGCACCCTTCTCACAGTGCTTGATCTTATTGTTGTAGCCTCTATGTCAACCCATCATTTTTGTGTATGTAGAAGGAGAGCAGAGAGGAGTAAGGAAAGAGTTAGTGTTAGGACTATGGTTAGTTCTAGGCTAGGCCTAGTACTTGATTTAGTGTTACGGTTATGTTTAGGACTCTGGTTAGTGTTATGGATAAGGATTGGGTTAGGGCTAGGAGTGAGGTTTGGTGTGGTTTTTAGTGTTACAATTAGGTTTATGTTTATTTATTTTTTCTTAAAATCTGTCTAATTTTTTCTTCATTTGGAAGTTCTATATAGCTGCATTATTAACGCTTTTTAGTTTATGGTTTTGTTGTTGCCGTTTTTACAAGTGTATCTCTGTTTCTTTGTCTTCAGTCTTGTAAATTCTGTTTTACTTTGAATGTTTGTCTATCTGGCTTGATTCTAGGTGCTATTGTCTTGTATATTAGTCTGAGGTTGTTGTCTGGTGCTGTTGGTTCTTCCTCCAAATAATTCCTTTTAGTATTTTTGATAACATTGGTCTGGCTTTTATAAATTCTTTTAATTTCTGCTTATTTGAAAATGACCTAATTTTGCTGTCATATTTGTGGACAATTTGCTGGATATATGATTCTTGTTTGGCAATTGTTTTTCTCTCAGAGTTTTATATATGTCATTCCATTGTCTTCTTGCCTGCATGATTTCTGCTGAGAAATCAGAGTTTGGTCTCAATAGCTCTCCTTTGTAGGTTACTTATTGTTTTTCCAGAGTGGCTCTCAGAATACTTCCCTTGTCTTTTGTTTTGAAAAATTTGACTATAATGTGTTTTGGTATTCTTCTTTTGGGGTCTGTCCTGCTTGGAGTTTGTTTAATTTCTTGAATAGCTATCTTCATGTTGTTAGGGAAGTTTTTATCCAACAACTCTTGGACAATATTCTCTGTTTTGTTTTGTCTCTTTCTATTGTGGAATTCTAATCACACATAAATTATTCCTCTTGATAGTGTCCCACATAAATCTTAGGATTTTTTGTTTTTGTTCTTTTTTCTGATTGAGAGATTTTTCTTCAAGTTCAGTAATTTGGCCTTCCATTGATTCAATTCTACTTCTTTACCCTTTCAATGTATCATCTACTTATGAAGTCCTAGTGTTAATTTTCTGGTTTTCTAATTGTTATTTTTGTATGTTTCCCATTTTTTAATTTATTTTGTCAGTTTGTCTCCTGTACTTTTCTATAGTTTTTTTCAATGTTTTCCTTGATTTCATTGCAGTTTTCATGATCATTCTCTTCATCCTTTGAAGTTGCCTAAATATAATTCTTTTAAATTCCTTATCGTGCATATTCTGTACCATTTCTGGTGTTATATATTCTGATTCTGTGATTTGGTCACTTGTTTGAGGCACTCTGTCTTGTTTCTTTGTGTAATCTGAATTTGTCTTCTTTCTCTGAGATTTTGTGGTATTGTATTTATATTTAATTGATGATTGCATATTGTTGTGTTCTCAGGTACTTACCACCTATCTCTGGTGAATATTGTAGAGACTGGCAGTGTGAACACAATTCTCTGTTCAATGTTTGTTTAGGGTATTTCAGTGTGGGGTCACATGCCTCTAAAAGTGGGGTTCTATGCCTGGTACCAGACACTAGGCAGAGCAAAAACTACACCAGAGGGGTGCCACTGGCTGCTGGGTTGGTGAGGGCAGGGACTGACTACATCCCAGCTACCAGGAGGGCACAGAAACAAGGGAGACCTGCACCTTATTGCTGCCAACTTCCAGCCATGGCCTGTGTCTGCAGGCTATTGTATCAACAGCTGCTTACAAAAGCTGAAGATGTTCATGTGCCTGCAGTCTGTGAGTTTTTCTTCTCTCTCACTGTTCCTGTTCAGCTTCTTCCTCCAGTAGGCACTCAATCTATCTCTCTGTCATATGCTCTAATGCTCAGGGTTGCAGGATCACCATCTGTATCTGTTTCACTTGATTTCCCATGGCTTTGTTGCAGCAGTTTGACTCAGTATGTCTGCCTACTCTGTCATCTTGTTCTGGAAGCCTCCCAAACCATATTATCAACGGTTTTCCTCTTTTTCATTGACCCTCTGCTTTACCAAAATGATGTCCTTCCTCAGAGACTGGTCCCTCCTGATAATATGTCCAAAGTATGTGAGACAACATCTCACCAACTTCACTTCTGTATTTATTCTGACTGTACTTCTTCTAAGATAGATGTGGTCATTCTTGTGACAGTTTATGGTATATTCAATATATATTTTTTTTTACCAAAACCATAATTCCATGGCATCAATTCTTCTTTGGTCTTCCTCATTCATTGTCTAGCTTTCATATGCATATGAATGATTGAAAATACCATGACTTGGGTTAGGAGCACCTTAGTCTGCAAAATGACATCTTTAGTACTTTAAAGAGGTCTTTTGCAATAGAGTTGCCCAATGAAATACATCATTTGATATATTGATTGCTTCCTCTGTAAGCATTGAATATAGATCCAAGTAAAATGAAATCCTTGACAACTTCAATCTTTTCTCCGTTTATTATAATGTTGCCTACTGAGTGAGGATTTTTGTTTTCTATATGTTGAGGTATATTCCACACAGAGATTATAATCTTTGATCTTTATCAGTAAGTGTTCACTTTCAGCATGCAAGATGAGAGTCATTTGTATCCCAGGTGGTCAATGAATTTGCCTCCAATCCTTAAGCCGTGTTCTTCTTCATATAGACCAGTTTCTCAGATTATTTGCTCAGCATGCATGTTGAATACCATCCACTGTCATAGAGTTGATTTTAACCCACAGTGATCCTATAAGGCAGGGAAGAACTGTTCCATAGGGTATAAAAGACTGTAAATCTTTATAGAATCAGATTGCCACATCTTACTCCCATGGAGCAGCTGGTGGGCTCTAACTGCCAAACTTTTGGTTACAGCTCAACACTTAATCACTGGGTCAACATGACCCTTTACAGATTGAATAAGTACAGGGAACGAATACATCCTTGTTGCACATTTTTATCATTTTAAACCATGCAGTAGCTCTTTGTTCTGTTTGAATGACTGTTTCTTGGTCTTGTTTGAACAATTAAGTGTTCTAGAATTCTCATTCTTTGCAATGTTATTCATAACTTGTTAAGGTCCACACACTTGAATGCCTTTGTGTAGTCAATAAAACACAAGTAAACCTTCTTCTGGTATTCTCTGCCTTCAATCAGGATCCATCTGACATCAGCAGTGTTATCCCTCATTCAACATCCTCTTCTGAATCTGGTTTGAATTTCTGGCAGCTTCCTGTTAAGATCCTTATAGCTGTTTTTTTGTATTATCTTCAGCAAAATTTTACTTGTCTTGTATGTGATATTAATAATATTGCGTAACACTTTCTGCATGTTGTATCACTTTTCTTTGGAATGGTCATGAATATAGATCTCTTCCAGTCAGTTGGATAGGTAGCTGTTTTCCAAATTTCTTGGTGTAAGTAAAATGACAGATGAAGCAGATGCACTACATGGACCCTCTACAACAAAGATATGAGAGACCAAATAAAATAGACACAATGAAAATACTATAACCCTGAACTTCAGAAGAAAGATTAGAGAAGTAAATTGAGTGATTACTGGAAGAGAAACTGAGCAGGGATGGTGAGAGAGGGAGACTGACTGGTGAACAGCTGTCCAGATGGGGTACAACCATCCTGAGCCTTTGTGAGAGGTTTGTCAACAGCAGAGTCACACAGGTGACTGGAAAGGTGCAATTCCTTCTTTTTTACCACAATCCCCTAGTGACCAGAAGGGTGGCCAGCTTCTACCCTCATCTATCCTTAGCACAGCCCCTGGTCTCTGGAAATTCAGTAAGCTACATGGTTCAGTGCCACATCAATTTGAGTCAGGGGCCTGCTGCACTGCTTTGGTGTGCTGCTTTGGTGCCTGGATTGAGGTGGGCTCTGTTTAGGACCTACAGAAACCACAGAGCCACCAGACTAGCTTTTAACCAGTTGCTCTTCCCCCAGTTGCTCTGTAGTGTTAACAGACACTGAAACCAGTTCCGTCAAGGGTCTCCAAAACAAATTCTACATTGAGTACAATTAACACAGATAACATTGAGGCCGATAGGAACTTTATCTAAGGTCAGGAATTCTATTGTCATAAACCTACCTCGTGAGTTCTTTGGCTTGCTGGAGCCGCCCAGAGTTTTCTCCTCTCAGGATCCAATAGCTGCACTGTTTTTATGTTTTTGCTTTTGAGTTTTTTTTCCTTTTGTTGTTTCATTGTTTTGTCTACCCATTCTTTCTCCTCCTCCTGTCTCTCTCTCGCTCATTGCTGAGTTCATTTTGTTTGTGGGTTTCCTTTTCATTTTGGTTATGTTAATGTCTAAATCTTTCTGAAATCAGAAATCCTCTTTTCAAAATTTTGATGTGCAGGTATATGATTTTTTTTGAGGTTACCCTGTAACTTATTAATCTTTTCACTGCTTAAAACAGTCTGTTTTATCTTGAAACCTACTTGACTCTCTTGCCATTTAGAAGTTCTGTGCTTCTGCTATTCCCTCATTTTGCTTTGTAGTTGACTTCATTATAGAACGATACCTTTGGTTCCCTATTTTCAGTCTTATAGATTTATTTACTTTAAATTCTGTATCTGGATTGAGTTCTGGTTGATGTTGTCATGTGTGGTGATCTCAGGTTATTGTCTGCTGTTGTAGACTCACCATTGTCACTTCCAAGTAGCAATTCAACTTTACTTCTTCCAAAACAGATTTGTTCATTCACCCAGCAGTCCATGGTATAATCAATATTTTTCACCAACACCATAATTTAAATGTCTTTCTTATTTATTGTCCAGCTTTCACATGTGTCTTAGTTATATAATGCTGCTATAACAAACATACCACAAGTGAATGGCTTTAAGAACCAAAAGTTTATCATCTCATAGTTTAGGTGGCCTACCTACTGGTTTCCCAGAAGAAAGACCTGGTAATTTGCTCCCATTAAGATTTATTGTTGTTGTTAAGTGCCATTGAGTCAGTTCCAACTCATAGTGACCCTGTATGGGGTTTCTGAGGAACAGATGATGGGTTTGAACTGCTAACTTTGTGATTTACAATCCAGTGCTGATCCACAACACCACACCAGAAGCCCATTAGGATTAGAGTCTAGAAAACCCTATGGAGTCATTCTACTCTGTAACATGTAGTTGCTGTAAGTCAAAATGAATATGATGGCACTTAACAATACATATGTTGTTGTTGTTAAGTGCCGTCGAGTTGATTCCAACCCATAGCTACCCTATATAGAGTTTCCAAGGAGCAGCTGGTGAGCTTGAACCACCAACCTTGCAGTTCAAATGGCTTTGCAGTCTGGCGCATTAACCCACAGTGCCACACCAGGTCTCAACAATATATATAGCTAGCTATAGATATACGTATAAAGATATATACGTGTGTGTGTATGTGATTTTAAATCTATATCTATATCTATATCTATATCTATGATTATGAAACTTATATATGTGTGTATGTGTTTATATATATATATGATTATAATGTATGTAAAGATGTGTATGTGTGTGTATGTGTTTATAT
>NW_006408603.1:7077130-7087204 GCF_000296735.1 Chrysochloris asiatica
ATATATATCTTTATATGTATATATATAGCAAGCTACATCCTATTGGTTCTGTTTTTCTGGAGAATCCTGACTATTCCAATCCCATTGTTGGTCAATAGATAACAGAGAAAAGGGCCATCATCTATCAACTTGGCTTCTTTATGGTGGCACAGATTGTGCTGCTGTTTTTCTCCATAAATGTAAATTTCCAAGACATGATTATATCACCAAAGCCTAGTTTGTTTTCAGTTGGCTTATTTCTGAAGCTAAGAGACACAGTGGCATTGGGGCATACCCAGGAAAGGCCTGGCAAACAGATGACTGCTTCTAACTTCAAAGAAACTCACAGTCATTTGGTTCCAAAATGAGGGTGGCCTAGGCTGGTTACTTTAACATCTCTTTACATAGTATATTAATTATTCATCATGTCCTTAAATACTCTTTTATGATGAAATGTTAAGTAATATATTAAATATTCATCATGATACACCTAGCACAGGGCCAAGGGTAGGAATAAGTAGAACAAATGTGATTTCTGAATATATCTCTTTAATTCTAGGCATCTGAACACTCCACATAGCGATGTCTCCATCCGATTCTGAAAGAAATCCAGGAAAGTAGATTCCACAACATTCCCTTGTGGGCTGCCAAACTGTCTTTAGAATCTTGGCAAGAAGTTTTTCCCTTTTTCTTTTTTTAAAAACTTTTAAAAACTAAGGTATAACAGATATGTATGCACCCACACAACCAAGATGAAGATATTTCTGGCAGCCCAGAGCTTCCCTCATGCTTCTTCCTAATCTACTTCCACCAAACCCCACCACCACCACAAGAAATCACTATTTTGATCAGAAAAGAACTTAATCTAACTTAGAGCCTTTCTCTTCTGATTTCCATTCACTTCCTTTCTCTCTCTCTCTCTCTTTCTTTTTTTTCAGTCTTGCAACACTTTAAAAGAGATTTATTGAGGTAAGGGCATAGAGTTCATTATTATATCCTGATGTGGCTCAACTATCAACCTCATGGAAGCAGCAGTCAAGAAATCAAATGACATATTGCATTAGGCAAATCTGTTGCACAAGACCTTTTTAAAGTGTTGAAGAGCAAATATGTCAGCTTGAGGACTAAGGTGTGCTTGACCCAAGCCATGTTATTTTCTATAACCTCATATGCATGTGAAAGCTGGACAGTGAATAAGGAAGACCGTAGAAGAATTGATGCTTTTGAGTTACGGTGTTGGAGGAGAATATTGAAAGTGCCATGGGCTGCCCATAGAACCAACAGATCTGTGTTGGAAGAAGTACAGCCAGAGTGTTCCTTGCAGGCCAAGATGGCCAAACTTTGTCTCTCATACTTCGGACATATTGTGAGGAGGGACCAGTCGCTGGAGAAGGATACCATGTTTGGTAAGGTGGAGGGTCAGAGAAAAAAAGGAAGACACCCAGTGAGATGGATTGGCCAAGTGGCAGCATCGATGGACTCAAGTGTGGCAACAGTAGTGAGGTTGGCTCAGGATCGGGCAGTGTTTCGTTCTGTGCTGTGCTTAAAGTTGCTATGAGTTGGTACCGACTCAATGGCACCTAACAACAATAACAATACTAAGTGGAGTTGGTTCCGACCCATAGAAATATACACACACACACACACGTGGTGCTGTGGGTTAATGTGCCAGACTGCAAAGTTGTTTGAACTGTAAGGTCGGTGGTTCAAGCTCACCATCTGCTCCTTGGAAACCCTATACAGGGTCACTATGGACTGGAACTGACTCAAAGGCACTCAACAACAACAATAACAACACACACACACATGTATATTTATGTATATATTTGCATATATAAATATATGTATACATGAGGGTAATTCAAAGAGTATTGCTACACAATCACAGAAAGCTTTACTAAAAAAAGATACCATAATGTGAAGTTATTGTATCTCTACAGTCTCTACCTGTCTTTATCCTTCTGAAGGCAGTATTTCCATCTATATAACCCTTCTTCAAAGAATTCTGTACTCTTCAATTTACACATCAAAATGGCAGTTTTAGTATCCTTGAGGAAGTCAAATCCCATTCCTTTTCAATGTTCCTTGAGTTTAGGGAACAAAAGAAGTCTGACGGAGCAAAAATCAGTGTTTAGTGTGGATGGGGTAAGCTTTTCCAATGAAATTCTCATTGGATAGCCCTTGCTGCCCATGAAAAATGGGTAGCTGCATTGTCATGATAGAAAAAATTAATTTATATAAGCACAATTTTCCTGGCTTTTTTCCTCACTAATTCAGTTTTCAATTTTCTTTAAACGTCTGCCTAATAAACCCCTGTAATTGTTCTGTGTCCTTCAAGAAAATCTATCAAGATTATCCCTTTGAAATCTCACAAAACAGTCTCATAACATTCTGAGCTGACCTCTCTGCCTTGAATGTAACTGGCCCAGCAGATCACACCAGAAGCCACTGTTTTGATTGGACCTTTTATTTTGAAGGTACCCCTGTGAGACTAAGACAAATGATTTACTGAGAGAATTTGTCTACAGGTATCCACTGATCTTACAAACATCTTTAAACATGTTTTGTTTGGAATTAACCAGTGCTTGTATGAGCTGTAACATTAGTAGCAATACATTTTTTATTTACCAAGACAGATGATTGGACTTGAACTGGAGCAGCTGTAAGGAAAGTGGAGAGAAGCAGAGACATGTGGGATGTGTTTGGAGGTTGAGGTGATAGGATTGGATGTGATAGTGTAAACAGGGGTAGAATGACACGTGACTTCTGGGTTTTGATTTGAGTATGCTGGTGGAGGGTTTTACAATTTGTCAACATAGGGAAGATGACAAAAGGGGGGTTGGAGGCAGGGTGAGATCAAGAACTCTGTTTGGACTAGTTGACTTTTGTTTTTGTTGTTAAGTACCATAGAGTCGGTTCCAACCCATAGCGACCCTGTATAGGGTTTCCAAGGAGCAACTGGTGAGCTTGAACCACCGACCTTGTAGTTCAAATGGCTTTGTAGTCTGGCACATTAACCCACAGTGCCACATGTTAAATATCTTGGTGTAGATTCCAAATCATCTAGAGCTCAGGAAGATATCAGGCTTTGTCGGGGACTATCCTCGACATAGTTGTGTTGTTCACGAGTGTTTGGTTCACGAGGAGGGGAGATCCAGCAGCGATAGAGATAGCGAAAGAATACATAGACAGACAGAAAGAGGGGGACAATGAGGCACCCCAAACCAGGGTGGATGCATCACTGGTGGGCAGACTTGGGACTGCAGGCATCATGGCCTCTGCAGGCAGCAACTTACTGCCCTGCAATCTTTACTGCATGCCCTCCAAGCTGTAATGCACACCTGGGCTGGCCTGGGCCTCTGTTTTATTTAGGGGAGGAGCTTCACACCAAGCTGGGAGGGACTAAGACAAGGTACAGCTAACATCAGTAATTTCCAGACATTCAGGTAACTTTACATCGTACGTCACTGGTTCGAATCCCAGGCCAGCAACTTGGTTTCTCAGGTTCAATTAATATATCTATAGCCCCTGAGCTCAGTTGGGGCAAGGTGAAAGGGAAGGACAAAAGGCTTGGGTGGAGTCCCGCTGTTTTGGCTTCCTGAGCCAGGTTTTCAGGAACTTGGCCGAAAAGCTAACACTTGGGACAGATTCAGGGAGGATGGCTTTTTTGTCTGTAGAACAAAGACCCGGGAAGTAGCTAAACTATTTTCAGTTAATCTTTTAGAGAAAGGCTTGACCTTGCAACCTTTACAGTCTGGGCTTTTAGGAAAATATCACATTTATCTGTGGATATTAAGGGCTCATGTTTGGAATTAATAAATATAACTGAACACTAAGATGAAAAACAATTTGCCCTTAACTGCCAAGTGGCTAGATCTGTTCCTCAGAGCCTGCGACCTGTAACACTCAGGCCTATAGGGCCTCGAACTTCTGACCAGGCCTATACACGGTCTGCAACAAGGCTTGGATAGATATTCATGTTTGGAAATATGGATATATTTTAAAGTCTTGAAGTGGGATGGAATCACCCAAGTTAGATAGAGCAGACAGCAGGACCCAAAACAGTTTTGTAATTTTATTGCTGCTGTCAATATCTGACTTAAATAAATTCTAACAACTGTTGGTTGTTAAGTGTCATTGAGTTGGATTTATAGTAATCCTGAATAGGGTTTCCAAGGAGTTGCTGAGGGGTTAATCAAGTACTAACCTACAACACCACACTAGGACTCCTAGCAATTGTGTATGGTGCTATGGGCTAATGCGTTGGACTGCAAAGTTGGTTTGAACTGCAAGGTTGGCGGCTCAAGCTCATCAGCTGCTCCTTGAAAACCCTATACAGGGTCACTATAAGTCAGAACCAGCTAGAAGGCAGTTCACAACAACAACGATGCTGTGCAGTCCTGGTGTGGTGTTGCAGGATAATACACTGGACCAAAAGGTTGGTTTGAACCACAAGGTTGGCAGTTCAAACCCAATAGCCACTTCTTAGAAACCTTATACAAGGTCACTATGAGTCAGAACTGACGTGACGGCACTTAACAACAGCAACAATGTGATACTGTGGAATCCTGGTGTGATGCTGTAGGATAAACACTGAAACAAAAGGTTGATTTGAACCTTAAGGTGGCTGTTCAAACCTACTAGCTACTCCTTGGAAACCCTATACCAGGTCTCTATGAGTTGGAACCAATGCCATGGCACTTAACAACAACAGCAACATGACACAGTAGGATATCCTCTGGACTGCTGACCTCAAGATCAAAAGTTCAAACCCACCAGCCTCTCTTCAGAAACCCTATACAGGGTCATTATGAATCAGCACTGACTCTATGACTCTAAACAAAAACAACAACAATATATAACTCAAGAAGCCTGATGACACATTGGCCAAGTACTTGACTGGTTCAAACACACCAGCACACCACAGGAGACAGATGTAGCAGTATGCTTCCATAAAGATTACTGTGAAGAAGTTCTACTCTCTCCTATAGGGTTGCTATGAGTTGGAATAGTCTTGATGGCCACTGGCTTGGTTCCTTGCTTTTAATATATAATTCAATCTCAAGATTTAACAAAGCTAACTTGAACTTGACAAAAACAATATTGTTTTAAAGTATACTGCTGCCTCACAGGAAGACACACAGGAGTCATGATTAAATTTGGTTACATCAGTCATCCCTTTAGGATTCCAGAAGTCCCTAGCAGAGAGGAAAAAAGCAGACCTTTAAATGGTCTCACACACTTTTCATTATTTCATATGCTTGATTGAAATTGTACTTTAATTCAACATCACATGTTTCTGCTCTGATTAGAATCAACTGGCAAATGAAGAGCTTATGATAATCAGAAGCTTTACTTGACAGTAACATGTCTTCAATTATTTTTTAAAATAAGAATGTAAAAGCACCTAATCAATGCACTTCTAGGGGAGACAATTATGTCAAAGACTCGTGATTGTTGTTTTTTTAATCTCTAAAAATAGGAACAAAACAGTGTCTATCATTGGGGTTATTCTGCAAGATTAAGTGAGATAATGTATATTATTGTTAATATTCTTTTTTTTAATGTTTTATTATGAGTTATGTGATAGTTTATATGAGGAAACAGTTGCTTCACATTGATCCCATCGTATATTGTTTCCTTGCCATGGTTACAATCATCATCCATGCATCATCCACCAACCACAGGGTATACCCCGCAAACCTGCCCCCCACTAGTCAGCACACAGCCCCTCTCCCTCTCCTGGTCCAAAGTCCCCAGCTGCTCCATCTCTCCACATCATAGTCTCTGCCTCCATCTCTAGTATCACTGCTTCTCTGGGTAGGGTCCTGCTCTCCGCTCTTCTCCCTTGATGGTCCCAGAGACCTCCACTACAAGACTGCAAAGTTAATCCCTCCCCTCCTTTTGCTACAAAACATCTACCTTTACATTTCCAGCCCTTACAATCAGTGTTGATAACAATTATTCACCATTGTATCACAAGAGACCTATCTGCATCTCCTTTCCTTGGCCCTGCCTACTCAGATTGGATATTACTCAGTAGAGATTCTAACTTCCTCCACGCCCTCTGGATCTAGGTTCCCTCTCGAAAACTTGTAAGCAGTCACTTCTTGCTTCTGTAGTCCCCCCATTCTGGATAGCCAATGTCCAAGTTGCCCATCCCTGTCCTTTCTGTGGCATGGAGGGGGTGGGAATGATCCTCGCTTTGAAGAGTTGTTCCCTGTTTTGAGCTACTGCATCCATAGGTGTAGGTCAAGTTCATCAAATTGTATCAGATTACTCTTTTTTCTTCTTCTTTCTTCTTCTGGTTGAACCTCTGATCATCCAGCCATTGAAGCCAGGTCAAGTGGGTATTATCTGCAAGTGTGGGTGTACTTATGCATGTGCCCTCTCTTCCTATCAGCGGGATACTTCACTCTTCACTCTAGTCCTCTGTGGCTATGTCACTGACTCTGGACCCAAGAGTCCCCAGGTCTTGCCACACTGTTGGCCAACCAGGTCTCTACCCGAGTTCACAGAAGTCCATTGAATGTTGTAGGACTTAGCTCGAAGCTTCATTGCTGCTTTTCCCTCACTTCCCCTTATTGTTGACAAATGTGGTCACCAAATTCCCATTGGGTCTTGGTCTTAGATGGAGGTTTGTCCTGAGGGGACCCGACCACTTGCCTTGATGTCTGCTGGGTGAGCCACTTGTTTGTACTTGTAGTAATCGGTTGATCTGCCGGTATTGTTTTCTATTATTCCTGTCAGTCTTTCTTTCAAGAAGTATCTTCTGTTCTTCTGGTCACTCCAGGCTGGTCTACTTGTCCTTTCAAGTGGAAATTTCCCCTCAGAAGATTCTGGATGCTGTTCAGGATTCCATCTATGGTCTTGCGTAATGCAGAGGCTCTACAGGAAGCCTCCTTCACTAGGCACATTGTAGCCCCTTTTTAGGTAGTCCAATCAGTTATAGGCAGAAGACAGACTTATAAGCTTTCTACGGTGATATTTCTGGCTATTCTTTTCTTTCACCCTCCAGTGTCTGTTTTATAGTGGTTTGCCAGGGAAACCAAGATTCAAAAGACAGCCAAGCATCTTAGCATTGTTTCCTCCCTTTCCCCCATTCCAACCATGTCTCAGTCTCTATATCCCAGAGCCCTGTTGTTCCAAGGTTGTACATATATCATTATTTGCCTCTGTCCCACTTCAGCATTACATTCATCCTATCGTATTACATTCCATTGCAATGATTACAATCCCCTCCATGCATCATCTAATAACCAAAGGATACAACCCACAGGCCCACCCCACCCCCCTACCCCACTCCCAGCTATCAGAAAACAGCTCCTCTCCCTCCCTGAGTCCCATGTCCCCAGCCACTGCATCTGTCTGTCTCCATGCCTGGCCTCACTGCCTTTCTGGGTAGGGTCACAGTTTCTGCTCTTCTTACTTGATGGTCCCAGGGACTTCCACTCCTGGGCTGCCAAATCAATCAGTCTCCTCCTGGCATTCTCACCACCTGGATTATTATTAATATTCTTGATATGACATTGAATCCAACAGAACAAATAACAAAGGGTGCTCTTTAGATGAAAGGTATGGAGACCACACTACCATTCTGCTAAGTGACACTTTTTTAGTGTCAGTCATGATAACCAAAGGAGCTCTGGTAGCATAGTGGTTACAAATCGGGCTGTGAACTGCAAGGTCAGCAGTTCGAAACTACCAGCTGCTCCATGGAAGAAAGATGAGGATTTCTTCTCCTGTAAAGATTTACAGCCTCAGGAACTCTGTACAGGGTCACTATGAATTGGAACCAACTCCACGGCACACAGCCACCACCACCACCATGGTAACCTATTGTATTGACCTGGTTAGCAGTTCACATATTCTTGTTTGTGTACTATGGTGTGGCTCTTTCCCTACACAATGAACTTTTCAGTTGGGTCCTCACACTGCAGGATAAAGTTAATAGCGATGAGAGAAAAAATAACTCTAATCTTTCCTGAACTAGCTCAGATGGTCAGCTGCAGATAGAAATTGTCTATAATAATGTGTTCTTTTGAAGTTATTTAATCTGATTTGTTATTTTGTTTGCCAACAATATTGCTTTTGAAACTCAGTAATAGAAATAATAACACAAAACAACTTTGTGCTTCTTTTACAACCATGCCTTGAGCTCCCCACATAGATAGAAGCATCACCTGTGAAATCTTTTTTGTTGTTGTGTGCCATCAAGTTGGTTCCAACTCTGTATAGGATTTCCAGGAGCTTTGAACTGCTGAACTTGTGTTGAGTTGTTGTTGTTGTTAGGTGCCATCATTTCGGTACTAACTCATAGCAACCTTTTGCACAGCAGAACAAAACACTGCCCAATCCTGGGCCAACCTCACTACTGTTGCCACGCTTGAATCCATCAATGCTGCCACTTAGCCAATCCATCTCATTGGGGGTGATCCTCTTTTTCTCTGACCCTCCACCTCACCAAACATGATATCCTTCTCCAGCGACTGGTATCTCCTGTAGAGAGTTTCTGAGGATTGGCTAGTGGGTTTGAACTACCAACATTGCAGTTAGCAGTCCACTGCTTATCCTACAGCACCACACCACACAAGGACTCTATCCTAAAGCATGTTGTTGTTGTTGTCGTTAAGTGTTGTTGAGTTGATTCTAACTCTTAGCGACCCAACATAGGGTTCTCAAGGAGCAGCTGATGGGTTTGAAATGCTGACCTTGCTTTTCAAACTGATTTAGTGGTCCAATGCTTTATAGTACAGTGCCAAACCAGGACTCCTAAAGCATGTTGTTGTGTTGTGAAGTGCCATCAAGTCAATTCTGACCCATAGCGCCCCTGTGTAGGGTTTCCAAGGAGTAGCTGGTGAGCTTGAACTGCTGACCTTGCAATTCAAATGGCTTTGCAGTCTGGCCCATTAACCCACAGCTGTTTTAATCAACTTTTAGAAACTATAAATATATCTTTTTTTGACATCATCTCCTTGATTTCAATATACTTTGTCTATCTGTCAACAAGTTTTCATACTCTCTTATTAAAAAGTGTTTTAGGTTGAACTATGAGTCATGAATATACTGCTGGCTTCACTTCTTCATCAAAGGTGAATCTTCATCCTCAAAAAGCTGTTTTCAGGGGATCAAACAGGTGAAAGTCTAATGGAACAAGATTAGGATTATAGGGAGGAAGCTTTAACACCTCACAACAAAGTTTCTTCAAAGTGTCAGAATGTGAGCAGAGGTGTGTGGATGTGCATTGTCATGCAAGATCACAATGCCCTTGGATAGCAGTCCTCTGCAATTAATCTAAAGTTTAGGCATCTCACTGGAAGGAGCACTGTTGTTGATGTACATTTTTCCTGGTGGTGTTTCAATACTGGTCCTTGAGAATACCAGAAAACTGTAAATATCAATTTTCCAGCTGATGGGTGACTTTTGAATTTTTTCTTGGTTGACAATTGAGGACGTTTCTATCCTATACTCTGTCATATATGGCATCCATACTTGTAGTGATTAATCCATGTCTTGTCCCCAGTAACAATTTTTTAAAACTGTTTTATTGAAATTATGTGATAGTTAATGGGAGAACATTAGTTTACATTCACCCTATCATATATTGTTACATTGCCATGGTTACAATCTCCTCCATGCATCATCAACCAACCAAAGGGTACACACTGCAAGCCTGCCCATCGGTCGTCAGTACACAGCCCCTCTCCCTCTCTGGCTCTAGAGTTCCTAGCTGCTTCATCTCTCCACATCATCATCTCTGCCTGCATCTCTGGCATCACTGTTTCTCTGGGTAGGGTCCCGCACTCCACTCTTCTCCCTTGATGGTCCCAGGGGCCTCCGCTCCTGACCTGCAAAGTCAACCACTCCCCTCCTTTTGCTGCAAAACATCTACTTTTACATTTCCAACCCTCATAGTTAGTCCTGATAGCAATTATTCACTATTGTACCTCATGAGTGCTATCCCCATCTCCTTTCATCAGTCCTGCCAAGACAGATTGGATACTACTCACTGGAGATTCTGCCTTCCTCCAGGCCCCCTGGCTCTAGGTTCCCTCTTGAAAGCTTGTAAGCCAGTCACTTCTTGCCTTTGTAGCC
>NW_006408603.1:7088669-7115454 GCF_000296735.1 Chrysochloris asiatica
GTGTCCCAGTCTCTCCACATCCCCACCAGCATTTATTGTCCTTTACATTTTTTATCTTTGCTGTTATTTTTGGTGTGAGATGATATCTCATTGTTGTTTTGATTTGTGTCTCTCTAATGGTTAGTGATCGTGAACATTTCTTCATATGTTTGTTGGCTGCCGGATCTCTTTCTTAGTGAAGTGTCTGTTCATGTCCTGTGCCCATTTTTTAATTGGGCTATTTGTCTTTTTCTTGTAGAGGTGTTGTAGTTTCCTGTATATTTTAGAAATGAGTTCCTTGTCTGATGTGTCATTGCAAAAGATTTTTTTCCCGTTCTGTGGGTTTCCTTTTTACTCTTCTGGTGAATTCTCTTGATGCACATAAGTTTTTTGTATGTCCCACTCATCTATTTTATCTACTTTTGTTTGTGTGATTTTCAAAATGTTTTGTAGTCTGTGTTTTCCCAGAATTAGTGTCCTCACATTTGTCCTGATTTTTTCATTGATGGCCTTCATAATTCTGGGATTCACATTTAGGTCCTTAATCCATGTTGAGTTGGTTTTTGTATGAGGTGTGAGGTGAAAGTCTTGTTTCAATCCTTTGCATATAATTTTCCAGTTCAGCCAGCACCATCTGTTGAAGAGACTATCACCTCCCCATGCAATATATTTAGGAGTTTTGTCAAAAATCAGTTGGCTGTATGTAGATGCGTTAATTTCTGGATTCTCAATTCTGTTCCATTGATCTATATACCTTTCATTGTACCAGTACCAAGCTGTTTTGACCATTATAGCCGTGTAGTAAATTTTGAAGTTGGGAAATGACAGGCCTCCAACTTATTCTTAAGCAGTGTTTTGCTTATCCTGGGTCTCTTTCCTTTCCATATAAAGTTTGTAATAGTTTTTTCCATCTCTTTGAAGAATGTCGTTGGAATCTGGATTGGGATTGCAATATATGTGAAAATTGCTTTGGGTAGTATTGACATTTTCACAATGTTAAGTCTTCCTATCCAGAAGCATGGTACATTCTTTCATTTTTGTAAGTCTCTTTTGGTTTCTTGTAGTAGTGTTTTGTAGTTTTCTTTGTATGAGTCTTTTGTTTCTCTGGTTACATTTATTCCTAGATATTTCATCCTTTGGGTGGCTATTGTAAATGGTATTGCTTTCCTATGCCTACATTATTTTTTAAAATATCTAGATATGTATCTCCATTTATTTTCCTGTTTTCTTCTAAGTAATTTGGTGTCTATAACTAGAATAATTCTCAGTCTCGTTTTTAATGTTGGCAGAAATATAAGACACTGGGAAATTGTGACTATTCACAGTCTTATTTGGACCATTGAGTGAATATGTGATCCAAAGAAATTCACTTAGCTTTTTAAGGAATTGTGGTCCAATAAAACAATCTGGTAATGTTCTTAATACGCACTGTCCAGAACAGTAGTCAATGGCCATGAGTCTACTGTGCTTAGAATGTGACTCTGAAAGTGAATTTTTAATTTTAATTAATTTAAATAGCTACCATATTGACCGTAGCAACTCTAACATTATATTCTCACCTATAAAATAAACTGATTATGCAGGAATTAATTTCTAAAACTCCTGCCATAATTTCTAGCATAGTGGCACCTCTTATGCAGTCAATAAATATTTGTTGAATGTAGATATGTGGATTCATATATCTGAAAGAATGGAAGACTAAGTGACAGAATTAGTTAATTAATTAATTAATTAATATTAAGAGAACTTCATAAATTTAATTAATTTAGGATAGGTTCCTAGAAAATGTAGACTTTTGAAGGGCAAAGGGACACACTGGCATTGACTAAAGCTAGGTGGGAACCATGGCAGCTGTTCATCTTGAAATAGAACGAGATCCAATGCAGAGCACATCCCTCTTTCCACATCCCCTACACCCAGAGAAGGAGCTTCCTCCCTGGGAACATTTTCATAACCTCAAGTCTCCTCATGAAAAGGACTCTCAGTGCTGAGACTATGGGCTGGGGAGAATGTCAGGAAAGAGGGACAGTTGTCAGGAAGACATGGTGACAGTTGCCAAGACCGCCATCCCAATGCATAGGAAAGACTTCTTTCAGTCATAGCTCTAAATAGCCACTGCCCCCAAATCTGCTGGTTAAAATAAGTAGATGAGTCATTGTCAACTCTCTCAGCTTTGACGTCCCTCCTTCCCATTTCTGTTCTCAGGATTTTCTCCCTTCCTGGGTAAGGCTGGTCCTCAGGCACACTTCCTCCTCTCAGTGTGAATTGTGGCAATAGCAGAGAAGTTTCTAGAGGCTAGATAGGCTGGTCTGTTGCTGGAAGACCTACCTGGGAAAACCTGTCTTTGTTAGAAACATGAACGTGACTTGCAGCTTAGAGATGTCACATTGCTCTCCACCTCCTCTATCAAGGAGTACTGTGTTTCTACCACACAGAGTTCTATTCAGAAACAAAGCTCACCTGGATTTTCTTCTGTCTGTCTGTCTGTCTGACCCCTATTTCTCTATGTCTCCATTGGTCCCTGCCTTTGTCTGAGTCTTTGCCTCTTCCTCTGTGTGTCTCTCTGTCTCTTCCTCTATGTGTGTGTCTCTCTTTCTATTCATTTGTCTATTGTTCTGTCTCTCCCTCTTTCTTTCTTTCTCTCTTTGTCCCTTTCTGTCTGTCTGCTCTGTGTGTGCCTCTCTCTGTCTTCTGTCGGTCTGTATCTCTCTCTCTCTCTCTCTCTAGCTCTCTGTCTTTTTCTGCCTGTCTTTCTCTGTCTCACCTACTTTCTCTGTCTTTCTTTTATTTAGCAATATGGTCCTCAAATCTATTAACTTTTTGCTTTCATTTTAAAAATCATTCCTAAATTATTTATCTTTTATCTTTTAGTTCTTGTATTTTATTATTAAACCTCAAATTATCTCTATGTGTATATTTTCAGTGCTTTATATCCTGGGCTTTACCCTTTCTTCTGAAGTATTAATCTCATTTATTTTTACCTTTTTTTTTGTTTTTTAATCTCAGCTTCTAACCTTCTATGTTATTTTAAAGCATATCTGTTTTATCAAAGCAACCATGTAATTCTCTAATCTATAAGCTTTTTACTTTTATTTTATTTTTTAAATTATCTCCAACCTATCTTTTTTATATCTATGGTTAAATTTTTCTTTCCTGTAAATTTACATAAGGAGTTCTGGTAGTATAGTGGGTTACCAGTCAGGCTCCTAACCACAGCAAGTTTAGCAGTTTGAAACTACCAGTCACTCCACAAGAGAAAGATGAGGCTTTCTGTTCCCATAAAGATTTACAGCATCAGAAACCCTATAAGGGTCATTATGATACAGAACCAACTCATGATGCATCACCACCACAAAAATTTACATAACTGGCTTGCTTTGTCTATAATGCGTTACTCACAAATTTATCATATTTGTTAGTTATGAATATTTTTCTTCTGGAATGCTGTATATGGAGTGTTGATAGGATTATGTTGTAGTGTGAAAATGAGGGGAGTATCAGACAAGTGCAATTAGAGTCTTTCATGGTTTGGGTTCCCTGGAAAACAGTTCTGAGCAGAGATTTGCATTCAAGCAGACTATCAATGAGAGCACTTGAGAACAACATCTGAAAGGAAGTGAGGAAGCAGGATGGGATAGAGGGAGAACTGGGATGCTGTGAAACAGGCTGCAGTCTCTTGGGGAATCCTAAATCTGCAAGGACCTTCAGAGAGATCTCCGAGAAAGTAGGTGAGACAGAGAAATTGAGGCTAAAGGCCTTGGCCATCACATCAGGAGGCATGATCTCATGTGAGAAACTTCCTGCCCTTGAGTGTGACACTACCCATCAGCAGACAACACTCCCAGCTGTGCTGGTGGTAGTGCGTTGGATGGGGGAAATGGGTTGACAGGGTACAGTAATCTGCATACCACAGCATCCACAACAGGGCTGAAAACATCAAAAACCCTATGGAGTAGTTCTACTATGACAGACATGAGTCAGAATTTATTCCATGGCAGTGGGTTTGAAGACTGAAGAATTGATCATTTGAATTATGGTGTTGGAAAAGAATATTGATTATATCATGAACTGTCAGAAGAACTAACAAAAGTATGTTGGAAGAACTACATCCAAAATGCCCCTTAGAAGCAACAAGTCCTAAATATGTGAGACAATGGAGAATCTTTGTCTCAGGTACTTAGGATATATTATCAGGAGAGACCATTCACTGGATAAGGACATCATGCTTGGTAAAACTGTTGTTGTTAAGTGCCATCTAGTCAATTCCAACTCATAGTGACACTGTATAGGGTTTCTGAGGAGCAGCCTGTGGCTTTGAACTGTGTTCTTGTGGTTTGCTATCCAGTGTTAATCCTACAGAGCCACACCAGAAGTCCTGGTAAAGTAAATGTCAGCAAAAAAGAGGAAGACCTCCAATGAGATGGATTGATACAGTGGTTGCAACAATGGGCTCAAATATGACTACAATTGTGAGCATGGTGCAGAACCAGGCAATATAACATTCTGTTGTACATAGGGTCACTATGGGTCATAACTAACTCAATGTCACCACTAATAATATGAATTGGCAACCACCCCAGTTCTTGAATGGAGCATGGACAGAGTGAGAAGCTTCACTGTAAATCTTCCTTTAGTCCTAGGACACCACTGCCCAACCTGGCTCACTTACCTCTCTCAAAGTCTCAGGAGGGACATTTCTCCTAAAGGGAGAATTGATCCTTAAGCTGTCCTCACTGGTGGTTGAACAACCCTCTCACACTAGAGATTCTTAGAGAATTCTTCCTTGGCTGAATCCCCAGTATGTCTCACCTCAAGACAGGTGACCTCACCTGGATACCCTGAAGATATCTCATTTCCAGGACTAAAAGTCATTACTTGAAATCTGGTTATTGGGGGAACCTGTGGTAAGGACTCAAGTGCATTGTATTTTCTGAGTGTTTTAGGTCCTTTGTTAAAGGGTTTAAAAAGCCCAACTCAAGTGTAACAACTGAAGCACCCAAGGGTTGCTTAAAAGGATGTTGTTGTTGTGAAGTGCCGTCGAGTTGGTGCTAACTCATAGCGACCCTGTATAGGGTTTCCAAGGAGCAGCTGGTGAGCTTGAACTGCCGGCCTTGCAGTTCAAATGGCTTTGCAGTCTGGCGCATTAACCCACAGCGCCACACCAGGACTCCATTTAAAAGGACAGAGAGTACTTAAAAGGGTAGACCCAGAATATAGTCAGAGCATATTTTAAAAGCCAAGCCATATATACGCAAAGGAATTGAAAACAAGTACTCAAACAAATAGATGTATACACATGGGCATCGCAACATGCTTCACAATAGCCAAAGGTGGAAACAAGCCAAATGTCTATCAGTGGATGACATTGATAGATATAAAATTGTGATATAAACATACAATGGAATATTATTTGTTCCCCTCAAATTAACATGCCCAGGCAAGTTTCATTTTAGAACATCCATCTTTTATGAGTTTAAACCATTTATTTCGATGACTGTCAAAGAAAAAAAAAGACTTTTCTAGTAGTTATGGTGGATGGACCAGGTTTATCTTACTCAACCTCTGGCCCTCAGCATATGGGAATAGAATTTCTTTCTTCTGGCCCGATTCATTTCTCTGACAAGATGAACATGCTCTGCCTTACCATTCACACTATCCCGTCTGTTCAGACATACAGTCTCTTTTTTGATGATAACCTATATTTATTATCCAGGCTCAAATAACATCTGTGAAGACTAAACACCAGGACTGATGGTGATTCCAAATCACCCTTCCTTCAAGTTTAAAGAATGAGTGGATTCTCATAAATATTTTTTTCCAGAGATATATTTACTAATCTAAGAGAAAAAACAAACAAAAACTCGATAAACTCCCTTTCCTCAGAATATGGTGTACTGAATGGTTGTTTTTGCTATTAGTTGCCACCAAGTTGGTCCCCAGACTCATGGAGACCCCATGCACAATGGAATGAAACACTGCCTGGTCCTGAGCCGTCTCCATGAGTGGTTATGGATCAGACTGTTGTGGCTGGTTTTCAGAAATAGATCTCTAAGCCTTTCTTCCTAGTCTGTCTTAGTTTAGATGCTTACACCTGTTCAGCATCATAGCAACATCTAAGTCTCCATTGACAGATGGCTGGTGGTTGTATATGGATGAAGCAAATTTGT
The DNA here is from genome assembly GCF_000296735.1 of Chrysochloris asiatica. NCBI lineage: Eukaryota > Metazoa > Chordata > Mammalia > Afrosoricida > Chrysochloridae > Chrysochloris > Chrysochloris asiatica. The sequence continues at coordinate 7,094,816 of NW_006408603.1, forward strand.
TGGGAGTCAAATGCAGGCCTTTTACAAGGATGGAAAGGATTCTACCACTGAGCCACCACTGCCTCCACTGAATGGAAGTAAATGGATCAAATCTCAGGGGAGCATTATTTCTCACTCTATATTGCATATTATATTTTGTGGCCAGCCCTTATTTGGTTGTGACCTGAGTAAAAAGGGTACATTTTCTCCTCACTTATCTTTGCATAGCTGCCCTGTAGCTTATCTATCCTTACCATTGTGCTAAGGTGGCTAGGGGAATAACAATAAATGTACCAGATTTTTCTAACTCTATTTGAGCTATTTCTATTAGATAATTTTTTAAACCTTAGAAATCTCCAAGGACAGATTTCTCCTCTCGTATCTGAAGAGCTGCCATCTATTTAAAATGATTTTGTTCACATTAGGTTCTAGACTTACCCTCTTGGTGCCTTGCTTAACAGAGAAGAAACATGTAGGGCAAAAATTAGCAGAGGCCACCCAGGAATTTTTCTAATGTATTTATCATAGACTTTTCATTGCCTTAAAATGAAAAAAAAAAAAAAAAAGGTTCTCATGTACAATAAAATTAGAAGAAAAGGTCCCCATGTATAATAAAATTAGAAGAGAGTACTAAAATGTGTCCATTATATCCTGCGTGGACAGGAATTGGTTATGATGAAAGCTTCACGATCTTGATCTTGACCCCTGATTATTGATGCTTGTGCAGAACATGCCTTTCAACATGAAGAATCAGAAGAGTTAGAATGTAACTTTGATGCTCTGATAGCACCAGCTGAGTGAGATAAATAATACTGTGTTAGTTGCATTTTTGTGTCAATTTGGCTGGGTCAGAATTCTCAGTGATTTGGCAGGTAAGGTGTAGTCATCGCCCATGCTGAAATCTAATACAATGCAATCGTTCACATGATGAGATCTGCTATGAATAGCCAGTCAACTCAAAGGGAGTTTCTTTTTGGGTGGATCCTGCTTCCAATATATGTGGACACTCAGGCAAAGCTTGCTTGGTTTTTGCTGGATCTGGATCCTGCATCTAGCTCATCATCTGATCTCCAGTTCTTTGGACTTGAACCAGCGGTCTGCCATATTGCCTGCTGATACTGGGAGTCTTCAGAACCTACCACCTTACCTACTAACTTTGGGTTCATTCCCTCTGCAGCCAGAATCCTACTGTCTGGCCTGCCAACCTCATATTTCTTAGCCTCTGCAGCCAGAAGTCTACCATTTAACCTGTTGATATTGAGTTGAAGAGACTCTGCAGTTAAGTGAGTCAGGAGAAACCTCCAACCTGACATCTGACCCAAACTTGGAACTTGCCAGCCTCTTCAACTCTGTGAGCCATTTCATTGAGTTAAACCTCTCTGTAAATATACATATATAAGCTTCAGTAGTTTTGCTGCTCTAAAAAACTCTGCCTAAGACACATGTTCTGGACTTAAAAAAAAAATTGTACTCATATAACATTGATTTATAGACATACATTCCTACTCCAACAAGGAAAATACAAAGGCAACATTGTCTTATACAACGATGGCTCTACGTCATGAGTTAGGAATAGCCTTAATGAGTAATCATCCCCATATCTAGGTATAAACTAAAACAAGAAGCAAAGATTAACTTCCATAACAACCAAAGGCATTGGTTTGGGCAGGAATCCTTTAACATTTAACAACTCTAGCTAACAGCCATGTGAAAATAGATAATTTTTCAGTTGCTGAAATATATATATTATAATCGGTTTATCTTGAAACATGCATCAAGAAGGCTCAGAGTTAAATGTCCTAGGGATGTTCTACCAAGAGTGGGTATGACTAAGACTGGAGTTTCACCTGCTTTATGTTTTCTCTGCTAAATTATTCTGGCCATGATCAATGGCATTCAGTCTGTGATCACTCAATTGGTGGTCTAATTGAACCCAAAATTGCTTCTTGTTAGGAATGTGAGGGCATTGTGGACATCCCCACAAATGTTTCTTTGTCTCAATTTCTAGCTAATGATCAACACACATCTAAGAAGGCTCCTCAATTTCACCACAGGATGCCAGTCTTGCTTCCAACATGATTTACTGTCTAACAGGACCAGAAAACACTTCTCAGAGAAAACAACATACATTTAAACTGAACTTTGAAGAAAGAATCAAGCAAACCAAAGGAAGAGAGTGTTTTAGGCAAAAGGAAGACACAAGATATTGCATTTTGAAAGTGCTTTGTGCCTTCTAAAAGAACAGATGGACTGTTATAGTTGGACTCCCAAAAGGTAAAATTTGGTCACTTTCAGATTCAGAATATATGCTAGTTAAGGTGTTGTGTGAATTTGACTGGGGCAGGATTCTCAGAGGTTTAGCAGTTGAGACATAGTTATCCCCAGAATGAGATCTAATGTAATGTAATTAACTCTATGATGAGATCTGCTATGAGCAGTCAATCAATTGAAAGGATGTTTCCTCAGGGGTGTGGCCTGCTTCCAATTGACTGGAGACTCAGGCAAAGCTAGCTTGCACTCTGCTGGGTCTGGATCTAGCATCTGGCTCATCCTCCAACCTTTGGTTCTTTGGACTTGAGCCACTGGCCTTCTCTATTGCGTACCTGCTGTCTGACCTGCCAATCTTGGTTCCTCTGATTAGGACTTGGAAGTCTCCCACTTCTACAACTGTGTGAACCATTTCCTTGATATAAATTTCTCTTTTTATATACATTTATAAATTTAACTGGTCTTGCTTCTCTAGAGAACCCAGTCTAAGATAGCCTATTTAAATGCTCCTGAGAACAGCATCCCCTAAGATCCTCACTTGTATTCACTCACACCCTTGCTGTCCCCTACACTCCTATTAGTCTCACTGAGAAAACGGAGAGAGAGATATCAGGAAAGAAAGAGAGACAAGAGGAGAAACAGAGGGAGAAATAAAGAGACATCTATGTACCTGACTCTCTGAGGGCTGCAATTCCTCTTGAAAGAAAAGCTGTGGTCCTTAAGAGATGCCTAAAGAAAGAAAACCCTGCTGCATCCAGGTCTGTCTATACAATGACAAAGGTGGATGTAGAGAGATTTCAGCCCTGTTTAAATTTTGGAAGAGATTCCAAAGGTCACTATATAAAAGTGGCATTAACATCATGGCTCTACTGACTCCCTTCTCAAGCATAAAACCACTCATGAAGTATAACTTAGTAGACTGGGTTTGGGAAAATAAATGGGGAGCAGGTATGTCATGACTTGCTTGATACTGAAAGATGCCCTTTCTAAAGTATCTCCCTTCTCAGCCTGCTAGAGCACATGCCACTATTTTTTCATGTTATCTTATTTACTTCCCACAACTACAAAGTGGGATAAGTATCATTCTATTTATTTTACTATTAAGGTTTAGACTCATAAACATAAGGGCCATGCTCAGTGTTATAAACTAGTGTAACAGTACAGGCTAGGATTACCTATGAAAATCAAAGAAAAATAGAAGCTTGAATGAGGTCAAATTTGAAATGTAGGTTATTAGGCTGACTTGGTCACTGCATGGTCACCAGAGACCCAAGGTTTCTCATTTCTCAGACTCTATACTTTATCATTCCTTATGAGGCTTGTACCCTCATTGTGCAAGATATCTGCCAATGCTCCAGATATCACCCCCACACTCCAAAAGGCAAGATGGAGAAAGGAGGGAAAAGGATTAACCACTTTAACTTAAGAAATATCACACAGTATTTATCATTGCTAATCAATGATACTACATATTATTGGCTAAAATGTAGTCACCCAATCAAACTTAGTCTTCTTCATAGCCAATGACGTGCCCATCTTAAAGTCAGGACTCTGTTATTGCCAGACAAGGTAATTAGCCAGTTTGTAAGAGGCTATATAGATATTAAGCAAATCTGCTGCACAAAACATCTTTAAAGTGTTCAAGAGCAAAGATGTCAGTTTAAGGACTAAGATGCACCTGACACAAACCATGATCTTTTCAATAGCCTCATAAGCATGTGCAAGTTGGACAATGAGTGAAGAAGACCAAAGAATTGATGTATTTGAGTTATGGTGTTGGAGAAGAACATTAAAATTATCATGGACTGCAAGAAGAACAAACAAATCTGTGTTGAAAGAAGTACAGCAAGAATGCTCCTTTGAAGCTAGGATGGTGAGACTCGTCCCTGGAGAAGGACATTTTGGTGGAACAGCATTCCACCCCAGCTTTTCCCTCTGCCCAGACATGCCTCTGCTGTTTCTTGGGCTCTGGCTGTAGGCTGGCTGGCTCCAGGCTCATGATCCAATTTGTCTTTGCTGACAGGCAGGACTGGACTGAGTTGAGACAAGTATCATGTTAATGTCCCTCTGTGTGTTGGTCTGCTTCTTTCTACTTATTCTGCTGTCAAGGGGAGAGTTGCTCATGCTACAGCTAGAGTACTGTGACAGGAGGAGACTGTTGGATCTATCCATTCCAGAAGCAGACAATCTCTACAACTGCTCTTGAGGACCACAGAGTTTCCTTGGGATACTCCACGAATCTCAGAAATCCCATCTGCAGCTCTCTGCTTCCAGGAAGTGGAGCTTAACCCTGTCAAACTGAAAGAAAGAAAGAAAAAATTCTCCCAGCACCTTAGAGATAATATCATACGTTGTTGTTGTTGTTAAGTGTCGAGTCACTTCCGACTCATAGCAACCCTGTATAGGGTTTCCAAGGATCGGCTGGTGACCTTGAACCACTGACCTTGTGGTTCAAACCTACCTTGCAGTACAATGCATTAATCCACAGTGTCACACCCGAAAATAAAATTTATTTTTGACAGCATAACACTCTCTCCAGGTAGTAACTAGAATATTATTGCTCAGATATGAAACTGGGTGCTAAAAATTATTTATTACTCCAGAAAACTTGTGGTCCTATATATCATAAAAGCAGCAGCAAAGGGGTGTTGTGAGGTGGTTGTCACTATCACTATGGTTTTAGAAGAGGAAACATCAGCTCATGAGCTGAGACTCAATCCCAGGGATTTCTGGTGACAAAGTCTGTTTTTCCCATTCACCAGTAAGTGGTGCTGTTTGCTGTTACCTCCTCCTGACTTCTATGATACTAACTTGCTCTATTTTTTTTTTTTTTTTTTTGGTCCCGCCTCCTTATTTAACTGATTTTTCTCTATTGTCTTTACTGGCACCTCCTCATCTGCCCATTCCTGAGACTGTCAAATCCCATTGAGTTTATCCCAAAAGCATAGCTCAAAACTCATTCTTTACTTTTCTCTTTGTTCTATTTACTTATTTTTCAATCAAGCACATGACTTTAAAAAGTAAATAATAGTAACATGTTTATAAGTAAATGGAACAGTCCCAATTTTACATCAACTGCCCCAACACTGGTTCTGCTACCAAGAAGCAGAGTTGCCCTATAAGGCTGTGAAAACTCCCCACCGTCATCAAGTCAATTCTGATTCATAGTGACTCCCTATAGGACACAGTAGATTGTTCCTTAGGATTTCCAACACTGTAAATTTACAGGATCAGACAGCTTCATCTTTCTCCTATGAAATAGCTGGTGAATTTGAACCATTGACCTTTCATTTAGCAACCCAATGCTTAACCCACTGTACCACTGGGCTCTGTAGGTAGTTCAATACTCAGCTTTTAGGGGACCAAATTCAAACACTCCATGATACGAGTGGCACTCCTCTAGAGTTGTAAAGTGTACAACCTTCACTACTATGTAAAGTAATCAAGTGGTAACCACTTTCTTTTGTATCTTTCTTGTAATATCACTAGACTTCTAAATAAGCTTATAGGGCTTTCTCTTGATTTGGAAACATCAGTTATTATCCATGGACTTCCTAGGAAGATAGATGATTACGTGGGTCTCTTAAATTCCTCCTCCTGAGTCCCTTTCAATGAGTTCTTCTCTCTTATTCTACCTGTAAAGTTCTATCACAATTTCAGTTAGGTCAATATTCAGTATTTATCTCATTTGTTGTTTTGTTGTTAAGTGCTGGCACTCCCTACAACTCCACTGATGAGCCAATAGTGTACTATTAAGGTTGCTTCCTTGTCCCACTTTAGATTTTTAACATGGTTAATAATCACCTCTCCTTTTTTCCCACATTTTCACATTCTGCGTCCCAATGACTGGCTATGTTCACATTTCCTCCAACAGCTTCTCAAATGTAGTTTTTTTTTTATCACATCTTTCTCTCCAACTCACCCCCAAAGCATTCTCTCCTGAACCTTTAATTTTCCTGTTCTGTGGACTGGTTACTCTCTGGGTCAGCTTCATAGCTGTTGTCCTGAGACTTGCTTTCACCACCAGTCTAAGAAGTCTCTTTGACCTTCTCCTACTTTTCTCTTTTCTTGTTTTGATGACCACTGACCTTTCATCTTCTGATAGCTTCTTGAGATTTTATGTGCTCACAGTGTCTTTGTTCTATCATCACACCATCTTGGTGGTTTGGCTAATTGTATATTCCTAGGTGCAGCACTGTAGGGTAAGCACTGGACAGTGAACCACAAGGTTCGTGGTTCAAACCCACCAGCTGCTTCTTGGAAACCCTACACAGAGTCACTATGAGTCAGAACTGACTCAAGGGCATTTAATAACAGTGATAGATTGGAAATATTTTTTCTTTATGATAGTGAATGCATTTCTTCACTCTCTAGTTTCTAAAGTGTCTCCTAATTACTAACCTTTGTATGTGACTTGTTTTTCTTTCTGGATTTATTTTTATATTAAAACTTTATGCCTAGTGTACTAAAATATCACTAGTACATGACTTTAAAAATTACTTATTCAGGGACACTCTTTGTAGTTTTCATCTAGGTACTTATTTATGTATATCACTGAAAGTTTTATCAAATTATTGCTTTAATAAGTTTATTCTATCCATTTTCTCTATTAGCTTGATATTGGAAGCAAAATCCTCCCATTTCTTTATCTTTTCTCTCTTTATATTTACCTTTGTTTTTATAATCTGCTTTCAGTGAGATTTCTTCAGTTTTATCCTCCATTTCTTCTTTTGAATTTTGTTTCTGACATTATTCATTTATATTTTTCTTATTTTCTTGTTCCTTTTTAATGACGTCCTCATCACTCTGAGCATGCTAATAACTGCTGGACTTTTTTTTTTAAGTACATTTTCTTTCACTCTGTTTTCTTGAAGTTAATTACTTTTCTCTCTGTTTTTTATATTGTAGACCTTTTTTTTTTCTTAAATGTTTTATTGTGAATTATGTGATTGTTTACATGGGAGAACATTAATTTTACATTCATTCTATCGTATATCGTCTCATTGCTATGGTTACAATCCCCTCCATGCATCATCAACCAACCAAAGGGTATACCCTGTAATCCTTCCCCCATACCCCCCAGGTCTTCAGCACACAGTTGCTCTCCCTCTCTGGATCTAAAGTTCCCAGCTGCTCCATCGCTCCACGTCATCATCTCTGGCTCCATTTCAGGCATCACTGCTTCTCTGGGTAGGGTCCCACTCTCTGTTCTTCTCCCTTGATGGTCCTAGGGACCTCCGCTCCTAGACTGAAAAGTTAATCACTCCCCTCCTTGCTATAAAACGTCTATCTTTACATTTCCAACCCTCACAATCAGTCCTGATAACAGATATTCACTACTGTAGACCTCGTGCTTTCTGTTTACTTTTAAGAGTGAAACACCAAAGGGCAGATTGGAGGCTCTCTGTGATTGGATGAAGCTCAATGACTGTTGGAATTTATTCTATCAGCTGAATGATCTGTAAGTGGGGAACACATGTGTTTGTGTGTGCACGTGCATGTAATCTTCTCTTGACCAGCAAGATTCTCGAGAAGGATGTGCCAGTCTCCTCTCATGGAGCTAAAGTGTGGCAGCTGGGATTCTACAGGGGGCAAGGCTGAATGTCCCTGCCTCACCATTCAGGATGCAGCCTTTCACATAATCTCTCTTTCTGTTTTCTGCATCATCCTAGTCCTCTGCCAGTACCTGGTAACTCTGAATTCAGGGACTGTCTGGTTCAATTGTTCCAGAGAACAAATCTTTTCTCTCCTGCTAACATATGAGAAGAATAGTCACTATATGGGCTTGGGGGAAGGAGGGAGAGTTCATAGAGGCATAATTGATCTCTCTACAAACTTTCAGTCAACCCCCTTATTTTCAACTATATCACATCCAAAACTTCCAGAGCACCTGGTACCTCTAGAGTTCTTCAAAGTGAATATGATTTTCTCTTATTGATATACCCATCCACAGACACTTTCTCTACTCTGCTAAATCATTTTCCAACATCCTGTAGCATTTCTGCCTTTAGTAACACTGTGGTTTGGGGGCTATAAATGTTTTTCCTGTTTCATCAATGATCAAGTGTATGTTTTAGTCTATTTCTTATTGCTTTGTTGTTGTTATTAAGTACTGTCAAGTAGGTTCTAACTCATATAGACCTTGCATAGGGTTTCCAAGGAGCGGTTGGTGAGCTTGAACCACTGATCTTGAGATTCGAACCAACCTTGCAGTCTAATGCATTAGCCCACAGCACCACACCAGGACTCCTCTTATTGCTTTGTTGTTGTTGTTAAGTGCCGTTGAGTCAGTTTTGACCCATAGCTACTCTATAGGGTTTCTGAAGAATGGCTGGTGAGCTTGAACTACCAACCTAGCAGTTCAAACCGACTTTGCAGTCCAGCGCATTAATCCACAGCACCACACCAGGACTCATCTTATGGCTTTAGGTGGTTTTTAAGGAGAAATGGTCGTAAATGTCAGCTTAAAACCAGAACACCGTCATCCCATCCTTGCCTGTTCCACTTCTTTATCTACTCCTTCATTGCATCTTGCCTGAACAAAGCTGCTCTCTTGGTCTCCAGTTTCTTTCCCCAAGACTCATTGATTCTGGCTTATAACAACCCTATATGTCAAAGTGTAACTACTCCATAGGGTTTCCAAGGATATAAATCTTTACAGAACCAGATTGTCTCATCTTTCTCCCACAGAGCAGCTGATAAAGTCAGACTTCCCACCTTTTGGTTAACAGCACAATGTTTAACCCACTGCACCACTAGGGCTCCTTGAAGGTGCCAAAGAGAATGTGAAATTCATCTAACATATGACAGATGAAGAGTGATTCCCCAGAGAAAGAAGGAATAAAAACAAAATACTGATGGGTGTTATTTTCAGCTACAACTGTATTGAAAAAAACAAACATAAGTCTTATTCAAACAGACCCATCCTTTCAAGTTCAAACATATATTATATTCTACTATGACTCAGATCCCAAGCTATGCAGATGCTTTCAATACAAATTCTCTAAAAAAAGAAAAAGAAAAATGGATAAAGAAGCAGCACATTTTAATTCAAATAGAGGCTTTTATATAGATTTGCTCTGAGTCCAGGTAGTTTTCTGATGATTTCTTAATTCAAAGAAAAGGCTTAGAAGAAGAAGAAATGTAGATAATGCATCTATTAGGCGGTTTCTCTCAAATATCAACTATCCTCAGCAAGTCTTTGGCGAAATCTGCATTGCAATCAACTCCTGGTTGAATTCTCTAATGAGGGTCGGAAATGCCATTATTGTGAATTGTCAATTAAAGAGGGATTCACAGGCTTTGCCTGCCAGATGTGCAGGAAGGAGTTAGAGCTGACTGCCTGTGTTGAATGATTAGGAGCTGGATTTATATGCTTTCTCGGAGACAGGGGCAATCTACTTCTGAGAGAGGACTAGGAGAGAAGTACAAATAGCACAAATATGAATTACCCTTCCTTCATTCTAGGCACCATGCTAAGTACGTCACAAAATCTCCTTTAATCTTCACTGTGCTCCTGTTGAAAGAGATATTTTATCGGGTGCCCACTGAAACAGAAATATCTGTTTCCTTTTATCTGTTATTAATATTTAGGAGTCCTGGTAGTGTGTTGTTGCTGTTGTTAAGTGCTGTTGAGTTGATTTCAACCTACAGTGATCCTGTATAGGGTTTCCAAGAAGCAGCTGGCGAGCTTGAACTGCTGACCTTGCAGTTCAAATGGCTTTGCAGTCTGGCACATTAACCCACAGCGACACACCAGGGCTCCCCTGTACTGGGCTGCTAACCTCAAGGTCAGTAGTTCAAATCTATCAGTTGCTTCTGAGGAAAAAGATGAGGCTTTCTTCTCTCATAAAGATTTACAGCCTCCAAAACCCTATATGTGGTCTCAATGAGTCAGAACCGACTTGATGGCACACAACCACCATAACCCAGCATTATCATTTATTTTAGCAGTAAGGCTGCCAGCTAATTCTCAGTCTAGGTCACAGAAAGTCAGTCACCTTGGGACAGATTTTTCTGTTCAGAAAAGAGTAACTTGAGTAGTATTTATTAGTTATGTCAACATAAGACTTATAGACAGTCCATGACCCCAGGGAAGGATGTACCAGCACTCCTTGTATGCTTGATCATGTTTTTCTCTCATAATTTCTCTGAATCTTGCAGAGCTCATAGGTGGAAAGGGCCTGTGCATAATTGTATAGGCCCACAATTCTCCATGGGCCTGAAAGATGGAGGCTGAATCCCTTCCTCTCAGGTTGGTTGTGTGCCATCAAGTCAGTTCTGACTCATAGTGACACTGCGTAAGGTTATCAAGACTGTAAATCTTTATTGGAGCAGAAAACCTCATCTTTCTCCCACAGAGCAACTGGTAGATTCAAACTGCTGACCTGCGGTTAGCAGCCCAGCTCATAATCCACAATGGTACCAGGGCTCCTTTCAATGCTACTGTTGTTGTTGTTGTTAAGTGCCATGGAGTCGATACTGACCTATAGTGACCCTGTATAGTGTTTCCAAGGAACAGCTGGTGAGCTTGAATCACCGACCTTGCAGTTCAAATGGCTTTGCAGTCTGGCGCATTAACCCACAGCGCCACACCAGGACTTCTCAATGCTACTAGAACCTCTTCAAAAGAATGCTCCCTCAACACTAACATCAGCACCATAAGAGCAGGGTTCATTTCTGTTTCCATAGCACCTAGAAAGTGGTTAGTACATAGTCATTGTTGTTAAGTGTTGTCGAGTCAGTTCCAACTCATAGTGACCTTGTATAGGATTTTCAAGGAATGGTTGGTGGGTTTGAACCACCCACCTTGGGGTTAGCAGTCTAGTGCTTATTCTACAGCACCACACCAGGACCCCTAGCACATAGTAGATGCTCAGTAAATATTTGTTGAGTGACTTATCTCCCAACTCTTATCTCCCAAGCACCAGCTCCCAAGTTTTCCAGAGTGAATTTTGATCTTTCTTTTTTTAGTAACTCCTTTCACTCTTCTTTCTGAAATAATAAAAAAAAATTTCAGCAGTTTCTAAAGTCCCTTTATATATCCAAAGTCAATTGAAAATGATAAAACCATGTTCTCAGATGGAAGATGATTTTTGTCTTCCTGTGATAGCCACAGAGCATGCAACCAGATTATCTAATATTTATGTGGGAGTTAACAAGAGATGGCAGGTAATAGGAGGGTATTGAAACCATTTAATATTGAAATTTTATCTATTATTAGATAATCCCTACCTCTTCTGATTTTAAATACTAATATTCCTTCACTGGAATCTATGATAAATTTATTATTTTGAGATGGCACATTGTAAAAAAGTACATATTCAAACTTAAGTCTTTGAATAGCTTTAAGTAGTCTACTCAAAGCATTCCTTTAAATGGCTTTGCCATCATTATTTTGACATATTTGGAAATCTTTATAAAATCTAGAGAGTTATCTATGTCAGTAATCTATGATCTGCATAGATGAATATTTCCTCTATGAGAGGAAACCAATAGCTTTTAAACTTCATGGAATAAACATACAATGGGCACCAACAATGTCCCAGGCTCGGTGATATGAACAGAAGAGAGACAGTTGTAAAACATGGTTCCGGGCCCTAAGAAGGGAGCCCTGGTGATATAGTGGGTCAAGTGTTGGGCTGCTAACCCGCAAACCACTTTGAGGGAGAGCGATGAGACTGGGCCTGTAAAGATTTACAGTATCAGAAACTCAAAGGAGTGGTTCTACTCTGTCCTATACGGTCATATGAATCTGGAGGGATTCACTAACGGTAGGTTTGCCTTTGGTTTGGCTGGTCCATAAAAAGCATATAGTGAAATAGGGAGAGACCGACAACAAAGGAAATGACTATAATGCAGACAGAATAGATGGAATCAAATCAAAGGGGCTAATGCAGTAGCTCTGGTAGTGTAGTGGTTACGAAGCAGGCTGCTAACCTCACGGTCAGCAGTTCGAAACTACCAGCTGTTTCCCGGGAGAAAGAGGAGGCTTTCTGCTCCCGTAAAGATTTACAGCCTCAGAAACCCTGGACAGGGTCGCTATGAATTGGAACCGACTCTACGGCACATAACAACAACAACAAAACAGTATAAACTGCTCAGTACAAGGCAACATTCAGTCTCTTTCAGTTATTGTAGCAGGAGAGGAGGCAGAATTTGCATTACAAATATACAGGTTCTGCTCTCAATAGAGAGAGATCCATTACCTCTTAATATTTTTTATCACTTAACTATTATGTTAATAATCACTTTATTATGTGTATGGTCAGATTTAGTGGTGGTGGTGGTGGTAGTGTGCCCTGGAGTTGTTTCCAATTCATGGCAACCCTGCATAGGGTTTCTGAGGCTGTAAATCTTTATAGGAGCAGAAAGCCTAATCTTTCTCCAGCAGAATAGCTGATAATTTCAAAATGCTGACCTTGAGGTCAGCAGCCTGACTTATAACCATTATGCTGGCAATAATATTTACGTTTAGATAAGTTTAAAGGAGAAATGCTGAACTTTAATCTTGTCTGGAATGACTTTCTGAAGGATTGTTGTTATTGTTGTTAAGTGCTGTCGAGTCAGTTCCAACCCTAGCGACCCTCCTGTATAGGGTTTCCAAGGAGCTTGACCCACTGACCTTGTAAAGGTAAGTAATGAAGAGAAGGCAATTAAATGGTCAACAATGTTGTATCCTTGGTTAACAATGTACATGAAATTTCCTCTCAATTTATTCTACAGACTATCATCAGTATTTTTAAATTGCCATGAGAAAGGAGCTTAGCTGTCACTTCATCTTTTGATCACGGCACTGTCCTTGGAGAAGAGACCAAGGAAGAATAAAACTCTCTCCAGTTGCTGCAGAAGTCACTGTTGTTTTGGCAATCAACTCTCTCTACACTTAAATCAGTCAGGAGATAATCTGGTGAAAAAAAGTCAAATTCAGGGAGAGGTTCACATTTTTTCTAACATTACTGCATTTCTAATATGTACCCAGAGCACTGTGCTAAGCACTTTACCCATATTATTCCATTTAATCTCACAACAATCCTATCAAGGAGACTCCATTGTCCTTCCTTATTTTCTAGAATCAAAAATGGATTCATAAAGTCACCATGATTTCAGGTCAATGTGAATAAAGATGGTTGTCTTTTTTGTTCATGACTATGTCCTCAGAACCTGGAACAGAGCCTGGAATTACATGGATGCTCATAAATATTTGTTGAATGAAAACAAAGATAAACAAATAAATATTAACAAACTTGCTGAAGGTCATATAGCTTGTCTGTCTGGTTGCAAAATCTCTGTTCAAACCCCTATTCTCATGGCTATATGCCTGCAGCTCAAAATTGCCTTTTCAATCAATTCCAGACAGTTGAAAAATCAGGGTGCCCAATCCTGGTTTGGCATTGTAGGATAAAGCACTGTACCACAAGTTGGTTTGAATCACAGGATCAGTATTTCAAACTCACCAGTCACTCCTTGGAAACACTATACAGTTCCGACTCATAACAACCCTGTTTAGGGTTTCTGAGGTGTGGCTGATGGGTTTGAACTACTAGCCTTGTGAATAGCAATTCTACAGCACCACATCAGGACTCCATAAACCATATTGTTGTTGTTATTAAATGCCATCGAGTTGGTTTCAACTCATAGTGGTACTGTATAGGGTTTTCAAGGAGTGACTGGTAGGTTTGAACCACTAACCTTTTGGTTAGTGTTGTTGTTGTTGTTAAGTGTCGTTGAGTTGGTTCTGACTTATAGTGACCTGGTATAGGATTTCCATGGAGTGACTGGTGAGTTTGAACCACCAATCTTTTGGTTAGTGTTGTTCTTAAGTGTCGTTGAGTTGGCTCTGACTTATAGTGACCTGGTATAGGATTTCCATGGAGTGACTGGTGAGTTTGAACCACTATTCTGCGGTTCAAACCAACCTTGAAATCCAGTGCTTATCCTACAGCTTCACACCAAAACTCCTTTTGGCTAATGATGTTGTTAAATGCTGCTGAGTTGATTCAGATCCATAGAGATCCTGTATAGGGTTTCCAAGGAGCAGCTGGTGGGTTTGAACTGGTGACCTTATGGTTCACAGTCCAGTGCAGATTCTACAGCATCACACTAGGGATAAGGAGTTATCAATTTTGAAAGCAAAAGGTGGTAGAGCCTTAGAGTGACTTTAGATTATAAAGAACAATGCACAGCCCGGTGCCTAAACCATACAATAAATAATCATTTGAATTACTGGTTGGGCATCCTATTTACTTTCCTATTTCAAAATAGCTGTGTGGCACTGTAGGATAAGCAGTGCACTGCTGACCATGAGGTCGGAGATTCAAACCCACCAGCTGCTCCTTGGAAAGGACTCCACTGTACAGTGTCGCTATGTGTAGGAATTGACTCCATAGCACTTAAAAACAGCAATCTAGCTGAGAGATGTATTTTAAAAATTCTATTCTATGTACTTGAAAACCCAAACTCACTTAGTCATCCTAACAAACTTAGAGATAGCTATCATTATTACCATTCCCATTTTACAGATGATTTTACTTTACGGATTTGATTTCAGCCTGCAATAATCTCTTAATGGTTTTTGAGGAAATGGAGGTCATTAGAGAGACACTAAATAACCTGTCATGCCACACAGCTGGTAAGAGCAAAGGTAGTTTTCAAACCCAAATAGCCAATGCTCTTAATCACTCTATCAAAGAAAGTGTGTAGTCACACCCATTTCCTAAATTGTCTAGGGGCCCCCCTGAACTTGGCACACTGCATAGCTCTAGGGTAAAGGAGAGTGTAACCAACAGATAACTGCATATGGATTTACAATATCTGGGATGGAGCACGCGTATGGTCATGAGCTTAAATTAAGCTTGTTTGCATACTGGAAGTAATTGTGGTGCTGTGGGTTAATGTGCTGGACTGCAGTCAGTTTGAACTGCAAGGCTGGTGGTTCAATCTTACCAGTTGCTCCTCGGAAAACCTATACAGGCTGGCTATGGGTCGGAACCTATTCAACAGCACTTAACAACAACAACAACTTGAAATTTGGAGTCCTGGTGTGGAATTGTAGGATAAGAACTGACTGCTAATTGCAAAATCAACAGTTAAAACCTACCAGCTGCTCCTTGGAAACTCTATACAGGGTTGCTATGAGTTGGAACCAACTCAATGGCACACAACAACAGCATCTATTATTGGGAGGAATCCTGGTGTGACACTGTAGGACAAGTACTGGACTGCGGACCACAAGGTCAGTGATGCAAACCCACCAACCACTTGGAAACCCGACACAGGGTCACTATGAGTTGGAACCAACTCAACATAACATAACAACAACAACACCTGTTATTGGGAGCAGTTAAGAGCTCCAAAGGATGCTGATATTTAAAGAAATCCCCAGCACACTGTAAAGTGCCATACAAAAAAATAAAAGATAATCATCCATTATCCGCATTTCATTTCTCACTAACAGGTTTTAGATTTCAACATAAATTCTTTAAGGGCAGGGTCAGAATTCCTGTTTTTCTTTAGTTCTTTACACGGACAAGTGCAGGGCTCTCCACACAGAGGACGTCTCCATAACTGCTCATCAGCCAGGCCCCACATGCCTCTTTAGAAAGGATATCTGGAGCCCCAGCAGTTTTGATTGTCATCCTTCTGGTTTACAACAGAACCACCTGTCTGTCTGATGTGATTATATTTAAATGAAGCCCCAGGGCTATAGTGTCTAATGAGCTGGGAAAGAATTAGTTGCTGTTCATCAGCTGCTTAGAAGCATATTCCTAGGGCAAGGTCTGGTTATTGTCTTAGTTCCTTGTTAAGGCCTTTAAGGTTCTTGTCTTTGGGAGACAATTACCTAATTAAAGCAAACAAACAACCAAAGGCCAATCCCTTCACTGAAAATGTGATTGGTTTAAGCATTCAGCATTCTTTCTTCACCTTATTCAAATGATAACAAAGGCTGTTTGGGATTACAGTCAAACATACCTGATTATTAATAATTCTTCCTCATTTTATCGATATTTCCTCTTTCCTGTTCTTTCTCCCTTCCTTCAAAAATGTCTATTCCTAATATCAAATCTTCAAAATAAATGAAACAAAAATGTACAGAACTAAAGGTCAAATAGACAATTCATATCCTAATTAGAGATTTAATGCCTATAGTGGCTTGTATGTTACTGTGATGCTGGAAGCTATGCCACTGGTATTTTAAATACCAACAGGGTCACTCACCCATGGTGGACATGTTTCAATGGAGCTTCCAGATTAAGACAAACTAAGAAGAAAGAGAGGCAGACCACTTCTGAATGGTTGTTGTTAAATGCTTTCAGGTCAGTTCCCATTAATAGTGACCCTGTTATAGTGTTTCCGAGGAGTTCCTGGTGAGTTTGAACTCTTGCAGTTAAAACAGACCTTGTGGTCCAGTGTGTATCCTACAGTGCTACTTAGCATGAAAACCTTATGAATAGCCTTGGAACATTGTCTGAGATAGTGCCAGAAGACGAGCCCTTCAAGTTGAAAGGCACTCAAAATATAGCCCCCTCAAAGTAGAATTGACCTGTATGATGCAAATGGAGTAAAGAATTCAAGATCTTAATTTGCTGATGTGGCACAACTCAAAATAAGGAAAGAAGAAAAAAAAAAAAAAACAGCTTCAAATACCCATTAATAATAGGAACATGGACTGTATGAAGTATGGAATCTAGGAAAATTGGAAATAATCAAAAATGAAATGGAAATCATCATTTGGAAGTCATCAAAAATGAAATGGAACACAAATCGTAGGAATGAAAAAGGTGACAAGGACTGATATTGGCCATTTTGAACCAGACAATCATGATCTGCTATGCTGGGAATGACAAAAAGAGCATCTCAAGATATATTTTGAAGTTCGGTGGAGTCTGTGATAGAGTAATATTTTAAAACATTTACTGATGAAGATCAAAGAGCCTTCAGTATGAGTTGCATCTCAATATAAAGAAAACAAAAATCCTCACCACTGGACCAATCAATCAACAACATTCTTATCAACAGAAAAAAGATTGAAGTTGTCAAGGACTTTATTCTTCTTGCATCAACTATCAACACTCATGGAAGCAGCCAGTTAAGAAATCAAATGACATATTGCATTAGGCAAATCTGCTGCACAAGATCTTTTTAAAGTGTTGAGGAGCAGAGATGTCAGCTTGAGGACTAAGGTGTGCCTGAACCAAGCCATGGTGTTTTCAATAACCTCATATGCGTGCGAAAACTACACAGTGAATAAGGAAGACTGTAGAAGAATTGATGCTTTTGAGTTATGGTGTTGGAGGAGAATATTGAAAGTGCCATGGGCTGCCCAAAGAACCAATAGATCCGTTTTGGAAGAAGTGCAGCCAGAGTTCTCCTTGGAGGCCAGGATGGCTAAGCTTCGTCTCTCATACTTCGGACATATTGTCAGAAGGAACCAATTGCTGGAGAACGATATCACGTTTGGTAAGGTGGAGAGTCAGAGAAAAAGAGGAAGACCCCCAGTGAGATGGATTGGGAAAGTGGCAACATCAATAGGCTCAAGCGTGGCAACAATTATGAGGTTGGCTCAGGACCGGGCAATATTTCATTCTGTTGTGCATAGGGTCACTATGAGTCGGTACTGACTCAATGGCACCTAACAACAACAACTAAGAGGAGTCCTGTGTGACACTGCAGGTTAATATGCTGGAATGCAAAGTCAGTTTGAACCCCAAGGTTAACAGTTCAAGCTCATCTGCCACTTCTCAGAAACCCTGTACAGGGTCACTATGAGTCAGAACCGACTTGACAGCACTTAACAACAACAACAATTAAGAAGGCCAGTTAATACTATGATTATTCAAATTTATGTCCCAACCACTAAAGCCAATAATGATTAAATTGAAGAATTCTACCAACTTCTTCAGTTTGAAATTGATCAAGCATGCAATCAAGATTGAGTGATAATTACTGGTAATTAGAAAGTGAAAACTGGAAATAAAGAGGAAGGATCAGTAGTTGGAAAATATGGCCTTGATGATTGAAATGATGTTGGAGATCACATGATGGAATTTCACAAGACCAGTGATATTCATTGCAAATACCTTTTGTAAGCAACCTAAAAGGTGACTAAACACATGGGCCTCACCAGATGGAATACACAGGAATCAAATTGACTACATCTGTGGGAAGAGACAATGAAGAAGCTCAATATAATCAGTCAAGGAACTGATGGTAACAGACTGTAAATTGCTTATATGCAAGTTCAGGCTGAGGATAAAGAAAATTAAAACAAGACCATGAGAGCCAAAATACGACTTTGAATATATCCCACCTGAATTCATATCTCATCTCAAGAATAGATTTGATGTATTATACATCATACATGAAGAAAACTAAAGATCATTTAAAAAGACAGGAAAGCAAGAAAATATCAAACTGGGTATCAGAAGACACTCTGAAACTTGCTTGTAGGAAAATTAAAGCAAATGGTAAAAATGAGGAAGTAAAAGAGCTATTCAGAAAATTTCAAAGGGCAACTCAAAAGGATCAAGTCAAGTATTATAATGAAATGCTTAAAGACCTCGAGTTATAAACACAAAAGGGAAGAACATGCTTAGCATTTGTCAAGATGAAATAACTGAAGAAATTCAAGCCTCTGACTTGAAATATTAAAGTATTCTGTGGGAAAAACATTGAATGGTGCAGAAAACATCAAAAGAAGATGAAAGTTGGAGACAGCCTAAGTGCCCATCAGTGGAAGAATGGATAAACAAAGTGTGGTACATACACACAATGGAATATTATGCTACCTTGAAGAATAACAAGGAAGCTGCAAGCCACCACATAACATGGATGAACCTTGAGGACATTATGTTGAGTGAAATTAGTCAGTCACAAAAGGAGAAATACTGCATAGGACCACTACTGTAAAAGACTAAGAAAAAAATGCCCACATTAAAAGGGAAAAAAAAAAAAAAAAAAAAAACTTTGTTGGTTACTGGGGGTGGGGGTGGGAATAAAGAGACGGGAGGGAGCAGTAGAGCACAGGGTAGAAGATAGACACTTCATAGCTTGGGTGTTGGGAGGGCAATACACAAGAAGGGAGAGGGGAATGGATGAACAAAATAGATAGGAGAACATTGAGGCAGGTTTGCATGGGCTAAATGTAACAGAGATAAATAGTGATGCATGCTCAAACTTGGAACAACAGAGCTCTGCGATACAGGGATTGAGGCATAGTCTGAAGAGGAGAACTAATACTAAGATGCTTGACTGTCTTATAAATATTGGTTTCCCTTGCCTACTTTTGTAAAATAGACACTTGAGTGGGGTAGGAAAGAATATCAGGAAACATGATTACAGAAAGCCTATAAGCCTGTCTTCAGCCTATAAATGATTGGAATACCTAAAAGGGGTTCTACAACTTGCCCAGTGAAAGAGGCTTCTTGTGGAGCCTTTGTAGTGTATAGGACCTTAGGTGGAATCCTGAGCCCCATTCAGAACCTTCTGATGTGGGACATTCTCACTAGAATGTCAAACCTCTAGGGACAGCTAGAGCAACAAAAGATACATCTTCAAAGAAAGATCATCAGGAAAAACCTAAAACAAAAATGTCAGTCTGATGGCTACTACAAGAACAAGCAAGTTGTTTGTTGGGAAGCCATCAAGGCAAGCAATCAAGTCCCTTCAGGGCAAATCCCCCTCTATGACTGAAACTCAAAGGGAACACATGAGTAGGCATGTAAGCTTGCTAGCAACTGTGTTGGTCTACTGGTGAGGGTAAGAGGGGGAAAGGCAGCAGTGAAGATATGGGCAGCAATGAAGATATGGGCTGAGTTCATTCACATTTCATAGACTCCTGTTAACCTTGAGATAAGAGAGAGAAGAGGAAGAGCTGGTTGGTCCAAAGTGTGGTAAGACCTGGGGACACCTGAGCCCATGGACAAGGACATAGCCATGGAGGGCTAGAGCTGAGAGTGAAGCATCCAGTTGATGTGAAGTGAGGGGAGATGCACAAGAACACCCAAACTTGCACATAGCACCCCTTTGACCTAGCTTCCTTGGCTTGATGATCATAACTTGACTAGAGGAAGATTTAAAAAAAATTTTTTTTTCATAAAGGAAACGAGTGTAAATCGCTACCATTTGAAGAACTGGACTATACTTATGAATATGTTGTTGTTGTCAGGTTCCATCAAGTCGGAACCAACTCATAGCGACCCCATACACAGCAGAATGCAACAATGTCCGATCCTGGGCCAACCCCACCACTGCTGCCACACTTGATGCCATCAATGATGCCACCGGCTGATCCATCTTGTTGGGGGTCTTCCTCTTTTTCTCTGACCCTCCATCTTACCCAGCATGACATCCTTCTCCAGAGACTGTTCCCTCCTGACAATATGTCCAAAGTA
>NW_006408603.1:7118447-7131754 GCF_000296735.1 Chrysochloris asiatica
ACCATGGGTGACCCTGCCGGTTATTTAAAATACTGGTGGCATAGCCCTCAGAATCACAGAAACTCAAGCCACCACAGCATGACAGACAGACGAGTGGTGGCCGTTTGGTTTTATGTTGATACTGTCACTTTAAATTTCGATGTCAGTCCTGATACAATCAAGATGTTCTCTCCTGATACTATCAGTCCTAATACAATCAAGATGTTCTCTCCCAATATGGCAGCTCCTGGAACAGCTGAGTGTCTTGATCCAGAATACAATGGATTTCTGGATTCCCTTCAAATTCCCCAGCTTTAAACCCTCCAATCCTCCAAACATAGCTTTATATTTGTTTCAGAGTTCCAACACTATCTCGGGAGCCCTCTTGGCCCGGTGTTCCGTGTGGCTGTTGACCGAGCTCTGACGGAACTTAGGATTTAATTTTTGGCTTATTTCCTTTTTATGTCTGCTTGTCCTGCCCCACAATCCCCGTTCAGGTCTTTTTTCTAGTGGTAAACAGTTCAGTGCCGGCTGTGGCCATTAGGTTTTAATTGGAAATTGTCTCTTTAAATTTTGAGGAGATGTGTGTGCATGCGTAGTAGAACCCTCCAAGGGTAGGGCTGGGGTGCCCACTCGCTCAGGCACTCCTATAGTCACCTGAATGGAGGTGCGCAGACAGCAAGGGACCAATGAACAGCTACCAAAAGAAAAGAATGTCCACACCTTTATCTCTGCGGTTCTGCCAGGTGTCTATGGCCACTCAGATCCTTCCCCCACGTGGTCTCACCCAAGATGGTGGCTCCTGTAGCAGCCGAGCATCCTGGACTTGAAAGCAATAGATTTCTTGCTTCTGCCACAAATTTCCACAGCTGCAAACCTTCCAACCTTCTAAATATTCTTTTATATGTGGTTCAGAGTTCTGGGACCATCCCCTGAGCTTGCTTGGTCGGGTATTCTGTGTTGTTGCTGGCAGAGCTCTTACCACACTTCCACCCAATTGGCCATATAAAGGGAAGCAGTCTTTACATCAAGTAGTAATCCTATCCCCTTTGTATACAGGGTTGATAGTGACAGGCATCTTAGACAGTAGCTATTTAAAATGAGGGGACAATAAAGTCACGAAGTGGCTGGCTTACAAGTTTTCAAGAGGGAGTTTAATTTAAAAGTGAGGGGAAAGGTAGAGGCCCCACTGAATAGTTTTCATCTTGTCTAGGCGGATCTGGTGCAAAGAGATGGGGATAAGATTCTTATGATTCAATACTGAGTCATTGTTACCATGACTAATTGGGACTGTCACAACTGTAAATATAGAAGTTTTGTAATAAAAATTGTGGAGTAGTTAGTCTTACAGTCCAGGAAGAAAGGACCCTAGGATCATCAAGGGAGAAGAGCACAAGTGGAATGTCGGACCCTATTCAGAGAGTCAGGGATACCAGAGATGGAGAGAGAGAGCAGCTAAGGACTCTAAACTCATGGAAAGAGAGGGACTGGGTGCTGGCAGACAGGAGGCAGGCTTGCAGAATGTGCCCTTTGGTTGTTTAAATTATTATGTATTACTGAGTGCTTTTGTGTACATCCCCCAAATCCCCCCACCAAAAAAAAAACAAAAAAACCAGATGGAATTGAAGCAAATAAAGTTGAATGCTGATGCACAGAGGAGTTGGTAATCATTTCAATGAAATGAGTGTAAAACTGATGTTTTCCCATGTAAACTATCACTCAATTCACAATAAAAACTTAAAAATAAAGAAGAAGATGGAAGAACCACATAAAGTCACTGTACCAAAAAGAACTGGTCAATGGTCAACCATTTCAAGAGGTAGCATATGATCAAAAGCAGATGGTGCTGAAAGAAGTCCAAGCTGCACTGAAGGCACTGGAAAAAAAGTGAGGCTCCAGAAACTGACAGAATACAAATTAAAACCTTACAGGAAAATGATGAAGCACTGGAGGCATTCACCCATTTATGCCAAGACCTGGCCAACCGAGTGGAAGACATTATATTTGCAATGAAATACAGAAATCATCGAGCAATGTCATTAATACCACATGCAATAAAGTTTTGCTGAAGATACATTGACAGGGAACTGCCAGAAATTCAGTGTGGATTCAGAAGAGGATGTAGAACTAAGGATATCATTACTGACATCAGATAGATCTTGGCTAAAAGCAAAAATACCAGAAAGATGTTTGATTGTGATTTACTGACTATGAAAAGGCATTTGACTATGTGGACCATAACAAACTATGGATAATATTGGGAAGGATGGGTATTCCAGAACACATAATTGTGCTTATGAATAACCAGTACCCAGACCAATAGTCAGTTGTTAGAACAGAGCAAGGAGATACTGAATTGTTTAATATCAAGAAAGGTGTGCTTCATGGTTGTATCCTTTTATGCAGTCCTGTTGTGGCACTGTAGAATAAGCACTGGACTGCTAACCACAAAGTAGTCAGTTCAAACCCACTAGAGGCTCCTCGGAAACATTATACAGGGTCACTGTGAGTCAGAACTTACCAACAATAACAACATTCAATTTATATGCTGAGCAAATAATCTGAGCGGCTGGATTATATGAAGAAGGTCATGACATCAGGATTGGAGGCTGACTCATTAACAACCTGAAATATGCAGAGTATACATCCTTGCTTGCTGGAAGCAAAAATGGACTTAAAATACTGGTAAAGATCAAAGACTACAGTCTTCAGTATGGATTGAACTTCATAAAGAAAACAAAAATCTCACAACATGATACAATAAATAGTATCATGATAAACAGAAAAAAATATTTCATTTTACTTGCATCAACAATCAGCACTCAAGGAAAGAGCAGTCAAGAAATCAAAAGAGATGCTACATTAGGAAAATCTGCTGCAAAACACCTCCTTAAAGTGTAAAAATACCAGTTTGAGGATTAAGGTGCACCTGACTCAAGACATGGTATTTTCAGTAGCCTCAAATGCATGTGAAAGTTGGACAATGTATAAAGAAGACCGTAGAAGAACTGATGCATTTGAATTATGGTGTTGGTGAAGAATATTGAAAGTACCATGGACTGTCAGAAGAACAAATCTGTCTTGTTAGAAGTACAGTCAGAATGCTCTTTAAAAGTGAGAACTGTGAGACTTTGTCTCTCATACTTTGGGCATGCTGTCAGGAGTTCCTGCAGAAGGACATCATACTTGGTAATGTGGAGGGTTGGTGGAAAAGAAGAAGACCCCCAATAAGATGGATTGGCACTGTGGCAGCAACAATGGGCTCAAACATAACAGTTGTGAGGATGGCACAGTACCCAGCAGTGTTTCATTCTGTAGTGCTTTAAGTAGAAACCAACTCAATGGCACCTAACAACAGCAGTTGTGGCTTTGAGCTGAAATAGACTCAACAACAATGGGTTTTATGAGTTATCTCACAGTATTTTACAGACTCAAACAGAGAAGAAATAAGTTAGAATAGAAAATATTTGAACAACACAAGGTGAGTGGCTCAATTTCACCCAGAGGGACTCCAGAAGAAAGGTTTGTCAATCTATATCTGAAAGATCAGCAATTGGTAACCCTATGGAGCACAATTGTGCTCTGACACACATGGTGTCACCTTAAGTCTGAATCAATTTGACAGTAACTGATAACAGTGGAATGGCTAAGCATAAAAAAGATGGATAATTCCAACTATTTGAGTGAAGACATGAAACAACTGGAGATTTCATATGTTGCTGATAACAGGTTAAAATATTACAGCCAACCACTCTGAATAGCTTTCTTAATGTTCTTATCAACTTAAACATGCGTCGATCCTGTTGTTGTTAGGTGCTGTTGAGTTGGCTCCAATTCATAGCAGTATTCTGTACAACAAAATGAAACACTGCTCAGACTTGCACATTGTTGTTATGTCTGAGTCCGTTGTTGCAGCCACTGTGAGAATCCGTTTCATTGAACCTTCCACTTTTTCACAGATGCTATATTTTACCAAGCCTGGTATCGTTATCCAGGGACTCCTGATAACATATGTAAATCATGTGTTTTACATATAACATATGTAAAGCATCCTAATTTTCAAGAACAATCCAGCAGTACTTCCAAAACAGATTTGTTCATTCTTCCATAATACATTTAATGCTCTTCACCAGCACTATAAATCAAATACAGCAATTCTTCTGAGGTCTTCCTTATTCATGGCCCAGTTTTTCCATGCATATGAGATAATTGGAAATATCTTAGCTTCAGTTAGATGCACCTTAGTCCACCAAGTAGACATTTTTGCCCTTTAACATTAAAGAGGTTTTTTGCAGCAGATTTGCCCAGTGCAATATTTTGTTTGATTCCTTAGCTGTTGCTTTCATAAACTTAGATTGTGGGTCCAAGAAAAATGAAATCTTTGACAACTTCAATCTCATCTCCATTTATCATGATGTTATTTATTGGTCCCATTGTATTTTTATTTTCTTTACATTGATGTCTAGTTCATACTGAAGAGTATAGGCTTTGATCTTCTTCATTAAGTGCTTATGACCCAGAAATTCTACTCCTGGTATTTACCGCCAAGAATAAAATGCAAAAACAAATATCTACAGAATTCTACAAGAATGTTCAGAACATCTTTACTGATAAAAACCCAAACCTATAAACAATCTAAATGTCCATTGGCAGGAGAATGGAGAAAGAAATTGTATTTATTACTAATTCACACAATAGCAAGATAAAGCTCAAAAATAATTATGTTGAAGAAAGAAGCAAGACACAGAAAAGTTTATACTGTATGATCATACTTTATGACCCCAGTTATGAAGTTCAAGAACAGGCACACGAATTTATGGGAATAGAAATCAGAAACTCTTTCTGGAATGGATAAGGAGGCAGAGGAAATTAATTGACTAGGAGCATTTGGAAACTTTCTGGAGTGAAGGTAATATGCCATTTCTTGTAATGCATAATGTATACACAGGTGTTTACAATTGACAAAAACTCATCAAACATAGGAGCTGTACATTTTATTATATATAAATTATGTCTCCATCACATGCACATGCTCACACATAGAAAAGATAGATCTCACAAAGGGTGTACTGTATAACTCATGGAGAGACTCCTAAACCTAGTTTCTACTTGTATCTTCCATACAGTGGACCTGGTTAGATTCCCAACCAAGCTGTGAAAGCTTGTGTGTTGCCGAACAGGTTTCCATGGAGCTTCTAGACTAAGATGGGCTAAGAAGAAAGGTCTAGTGATCTACTTCTGATAATCAGCCAATGAAAACCCTATGTGTCACAGTGGTACAATCCACAACCAATCATGGGGATGGCATTAAATCAGGTTGTGGTTTTCCATTGTATATGAGGTCTGCATGAATCAGGGACCCAATATCAGCTAATAACAACAACAACCCTTATTGGGAAAAAGGGAATCCGGTCCAAAACTCCAAAAAATAATAATAAAAACTGGAGATTCGTTGTAAAATGGAACTATATAGCACTGTACCGCTCCCCCATCACCACCCAGGGCAAGGTCATGGATATTTTCTCAGATGGGTGAATAATTGGACACAGCCGGGGAGTGACACCATGGGAGGGTGGTATGTTGCTTTGGTCTGAGGTCTGTGCTCATATACTACTGTTTTCCTCTTCTCTGTCAACTCTCTGAGTAGTCTGCTGCTAAATGAAATCCCTTCCTTCTTCATCCTACCACCACAGAGGTTTCTAGTTCTTATATGGAAAGCCATTTCATTTCTCTATTTCCCCTTTCCATGTCCTCTGTTGCCATTCTTTCCTGTTTCTCATGTCACTTTCACAAAGATTTCCAAGACTACATTATGCCTGTATTTCTCACATTTCAGTGTGCATAGAATCATGTGAATGGTATTAAAATTCGGATTCTGACTCAGTAGATGCGAGGTGGAAGTCTGAGAGTCTCCATTTTTAAGATGCTCTTAGGTGATGCCATTGTAGATCTAAGGATCCTGCATTAACTTGCAAGGTTTTCTGTAATGTACTAGTAGTGCAATTAATGTAGTTCCTCTTCTCTTTATTTGCAAGTTAAGTTAAGCTAGGTGGGGATGTTTGTTGTTGTTAAGTGCCCTTGTGTCGGTTCCAACTCATAGGGTTTCCAAGGGTTTAAATCTTCTTGGGAGCAGAAACCTCATCTGTCTTCATCAAGAAAAGATGAAGAATGGAATGAAAAATAATTCTCACTCACAGTATCTTTTCTTTCCTCTCAAGCCCTGTCCTTATTGGTTCTTGCTACATGGAACACCTGGCTCTGTTTTTCTCAGAGCTGTATACACCTGCTCCCAGTGATAGCTCTCTTATTCTAAGGACTTGTCAGAAAAGGAGGGAAGGCAGGGTTACTCATTGTAGTCAAAAGAGTATCATCTATCCCACATTGCAGATGCGAAAACGGAGGCATCGAGAGGCCACCTTGTATAAAGTAATACAACATGAAGTATCAAAAGTTACCCTCAGGATTGTATTACATTAGATTCAAGGTATATTGGCCAGGGTTTTCTTGGTGAGTTATGCATTGAAATGAGAGCAACGCCTTCCACACAATTCTTAGCCTAAGCCTTAGATGAACTCAGCATTTTAGGAGAGCTCTGGACAGCATGTCAGATTATTTCTTTCCACCTCATGTCTTCCAGGTCACCTTCTCTGACTGATAATATATCACGGTCTTCATTCAAAACTCATTTACTGAGCACCTATTAGTCCATATTTTTGTTTTCTTTACATTGAGATGTAATCCATACCAAAGGGTGTGCTCTTTGATCTTCATGGAAGCAGAGTCAAGAAATCAAACATATTGCATGAGGCAAATCTGCTGCACAAGACCTTTTTAAAGTGTTGAAGAGCAAAGATGTCAGCTTGAGGACTAAGGTGCGCCTCACCCAAGCCATGGTGTTTTCAATAACTTCATATGCATGTGAAAGCTGGACAGTGAATAAGGAAGGCCATAGAATAATTGATGCTTTTGAGTTATGGTGTTGGAGGAGAATATTGAAAGTGCCATGGGCTGTCAAAACCACCAATAGATCTATTTTGGAAGAAGTGCAGCCAGAGTGCTCCTTGGAGGCCAAGATGGCCAAACTTTGTCTCTCATACTTTGGACATATTGTCATGAGGGAGCAGTCGCTGGAGAAGGATATCATGTTTGGTAAGGTGGAGGGTCAGATAAAAAGAGGAAGACCCCCAATGAGATGGACTGACCAAGTGGCAGCATTGATGGACTCAAGCGTGGCAATAGTAGTGAGGTTGGCCTAGAATCGGGCAATGTTTTGTTCTGCTGGGCATAATAGGTCATTATGAGTAGGTACCAACTCAATGGCACCTAACAACAAAAACTAGTCCATATAGGCTTTCTGATAGTCATTGGCAATTCCAGGAAAAACAGACATACATATAACAAACAAAAAGATGATATAAAGGAAGAGAATACTTAACAATACTTGCAGTCTACCACATGCTAGGGACTATACAGGCTTCCCAAGGGATTTTCATAGAGGTGATACTGAGTGTTGATGTCTGCCAGGAGAATGGGAAGAATCAAGAGCAGGTTGAGTTCAGCCTTGAGAAATGAATGGGAGTTCACAGGTGGAGAAGGCACTAAAAGGCACTCTGGACAGTGGAGAAGAGAGGTACCATGAGCAATGGTTCAAAGATTACATGGTGCAGTCGAGCCACTGAATGGTATGAGTTGCATGGGGCTAAGAACAATTCTTTCTATTTGTCATTTTTGCAGTGTCTGCCTTACTTGATATTTGCAGCCAGAGCCTCCCTTTCTGGCCAGAACACTAATTACCTGTCAGCTAGAATGAGGAAGGCTTAGGACATACCTAGGAAGGGCTAGAAAGAATGGTAATCAAAGCCATTCTGAGAAAGTGATTAACATTTTCAAAGTGTTCTACAAGCCTTCTGCTTCCCCAGAATTTTCAGTGCAATTATTATCTCATTCTTTGGGAGCCAGCAGCTCTCCAGAGAAGCTTCCTGAGCAACCCTGACATTTCAGAATCAGAGCCCACACTCCCACCCCTCAGAGGTGGCCCGATAACTCCCTGCGTAGCCCCAGCAGAGCTATGTCTGTGGTTGGTGGGAGCCCTTTGTTTTGGAACCAAGTCTCCCATCTTCCTCCTGCTGGGGTACTCAAACACTTCTGTTGGCACACATCCAGGCGTGCTCTGAGGCTAAGGAATGAATAACAGCTGCTTAAATCAAACTTCAATGTGCCTCATATCATGCCCCAGAGGGGCTTGTTAAAAGTATACTTGCTTTGGCCCCAACCTGGAGACTCAGAATCCAGAGACTCTGAATCTGACACTAAGAATCTACTTTAACAACACAAACAACAATTCTTATAGATGACCAGGATCTGAAGCAGCCTGAGAAATCAGCATTAGGGTTTGGAAATCTCTACAATCAGCACACCTGGACATTCTCTAGCCACTTTGTGGGTTTCCTTTCACACAGAAGTAGGCTCAGTGGTTGACAGTTTCTGATGTGAAGCAAATGGCCACATTGGAAGTCACAGATTCAATTTTATAGTTCTCCCTCCAGTTCACACTAGGTCTCAAAGGTAGAAGACAGTCATCTTTGATATGATTCCTCCAATCACACCCATGGAGGCAAGGTCTTCTTTCCCTGTCAGTACTGTGACCCAGGAGACCCTGAGGGCCTCAGCCCCACCTCACCAATGCT
Organism: Chrysochloris asiatica; assembly: GCF_000296735.1. Lineage (NCBI taxonomy): Eukaryota > Metazoa > Chordata > Mammalia > Afrosoricida > Chrysochloridae > Chrysochloris > Chrysochloris asiatica. The sequence continues at coordinate 7,127,114 of NW_006408603.1, forward strand.
AAGGACAGTGTAGCCACTAGGATGATCATTCTTAGCTTCCCCTAGGACTACAAACCCCCAAGCACTGTCCTCTTTGTGTCTGCAGTGGCCTCTCTGACCTAGGCAATCTACTTGGTTAGAGGAATCTTCACAAGCTATTTCCACCCTAGTTAATGGCACTTTGTAAAGTGCCACCAAGATGTAAAAGAGTTCACAAATGGGAAGTCTAGTTGCTTTACCACCACAGCTAGCAAGGAACTTCTGCCAAGCAAATTCAAACTTCTCCAGAGTGTTTAGAAAAGTTGATGAAAGCTGGGTCTTTGTCATGCCTTACCCCAGCATGGAAGGACAGCTCTCAGAGTCATACAGAATGGGGGTCTCCAGCAGTGCTGCCATTGTACTGCAGACTGTAAGCTCTGTCCTGGTTTGCCAAATAAATGGTGCAAATGACATTATACTTTGATTTCAGGAGATTGAATTGGACTTGGTAGAACTCAAGGAGTATGTTGTTGTTAAGTGTCATTGAGTAAGTTCTGCCTCGTAGTGGCCCTGTATAGCGTTTCCTAGTAGCTGCTGGTAAGTTTGAACCACTGACTTTGTGGTTCAGTACTTATTCTATGGTGCTACTTCAGGACCTCTCAAAGGGCATAGGGAAGGTATTGCTGTCTGTTGTCGGTAAGTACTGTCGAGTTAGTTCTGACTCATAGCAACCCTGTGTAGGAGTTTTGGGAGTCCTAGTATGGCACTGTAGGATAAAGTACTGAACTGCAAGGTTGATTTAAACAACAAGGTTGGCAGTTCAAATGTGCCAGCTGCTCCTAGGAAACCCTATAAAGGGTTGCTATGAGTCGAAACCAACTCAATGAAACTTAGCAACCAACAATAGGGTTTTTGAAGAGTAGCTAGTGGGTTTAAACCACCAGCCTTGTGGTTAGCAGTCCAATGCTTATCAGACAGTTCCAAACCAGAACCCCTATTGGTATAGGGAAGGTATAAATAACGGTTTCACCAAACAACAATGAGAGAGATCTCCTTGACTGGCTTTAGGAAATAGGAGAAGGGAAAGGATGCTAGCTAATGCATAAAGAGAATGGTTAGAGGAAACCAAGAAAGCATTTTCTAAAATAGTTGGAACAGGTTGAAGATACTGTCTAATAACACATCACTTCTGGATAGTTCCTTATCTCACATGGTTAGGCCTTCCAAAGCTTCCTTCCACCCTTCTGAACTGAAAGTTGGAGATGGGCACTGCTTAATTACCTAAAAACTTCCCCTGGCTCCTGAACTGTGGTCCAGGTGTCCTCACTCCAAGCCATGTGTCAGGTACCTCTCTCTAGTCTCCTGGTTTCTCTCTCAGCTACATGGCTAGAGTGGAGATGACAGCTTTGATATGATTTTTTCCTCTGAAAGATTTTTCCGTAAAGTATGTATGGGACTGGAGGAGTGGGGCAGATAGAGGAGAGGAGAAGGAAAGTAGGTATGGAGATTTTACCCTGTACAGTGTTAACTCTGGTCTTCCATGGTTTCCCCTTCATAGGAAAAGGAACCTGGAGGTACTTAGGAAGGGAGGAAATGATGTTTTCTTAAGTGTAGAAAAGAAACATCAGGTCTTCCTTACTAGTCACAAAGCGGAGAATTATTTGTTTATTTCTGCAAGTACCACTGGTTTGGCACTGCAAGCCCCAGACATACCGAGAAAAGGGAATTCACACTGCAGATAAGAGCAAAGGGAAAAGAAAAAAGTGCTCTTTGGAAACAAAAAACCAAGCTGAATAAAATGGCCATCGTTAATACTCTATTTATTCTTCCCACCACCATCTCTCACCCCAAATCTTAGTTTTCTGGAATTTAGTCAAGGTTTCATGAGACAAGGGTTCCAGAGATGAAAGTAGGGAAGGGGCTTGAGGATGGTAAGATGTGCATTCCTCTATAGACCACCTAGTCATTTTTACCATTTCTAGAATCCATGCCCAGAGTCTTGGTGTGGATAAGCACTGTACTGGTAACCACATGGTCTATGGTTCAAACTCACCAGATACTCTTCAGAAACCCTATACAAGGTCACTATGAGTCAGAACCAGCTCTACAGCACTTAACAACAACAACAACAAAGAGTCCATGCCCAGATTAATTCATCCTATAAATCAATGGCAAGCAGATTGTAATCACAGGACAATGAGAACAAGAGACCTGGGAGCACCCTTGACTCTTCCTTCTCCCTCACCCTCCACATCCCACCCATCACCAATCATACAGAATCTGGCTTCTACATATATGTCAAATCCACCTACATCTTTCCATTTCCACCATTACTGCTCTTAGTTCAATACCACCAAGTATTGCCTTAATGACTGGGATAGCCTCCTAATTAAACTACCTGCCCCTCTAATTTATTCTCCACACAGCATCCACAAAGACCAATCATAGGTGCACGTATCATGCTATTCTCCCAATAGAAACCTTCGGGAACATAGTTTCTTCTCTTCCCCAGACTCTGCTTATATCTCCAAAGTCCAAGAGCCTCTATAATCTGATTCTCATTTGCTTCTTCAACCTTAGCAGTACGATCTCCTGCCTCAAATACTAGGCTCCAGCCAAACTAAACACCTGGTTTACACAATAGACCACTTGCTCTCTTACTTCTGTGCCATTGAGCATGCTCTTGGAACAATCTTCTCAACACTCCCCAATCTCTTTAATTAGCTACTTTCTACCTGAACTTTAGGTCTCTAATAAAATGTCATTTCCTCTTGGAAATTTTACTAACTCTCAAGATGATGAGGCTAGGGCTCTATTTGGTGCTCCCATATCACTCTATGAATCTCCACTTGCAATTTTGTAAATTCCAAGAGAGTAGGCACCATGGCCAACAGGTTCACCATTATATTCCTGCCCCTAGAGCAGAAAAATAAAATTAGCTCAATGAATATTTCTTAAGTAAATAAATGTTTGGGGCTCTGATTTTTTCCTATTCAATTCTGGACAACTGTAGTTGGCTCATACTTCTGTCTCACAGCCATACAATTCTTCCTCATTCTTATTCATGGGTTCAGGATACAATATCATCTTTTCCCTTCCCTTCTCTTTTCTAATAAAACTTGTCAAAGGGATCTCCTTCACCTTCATTAGAATGTGATGGAAGCTTTCATTATATGTTCCCTATTCCAATTTAACCCTTGAGTTCTATGCAGTCCAATTCAATCTCTTGAAATTAATGTATAATATCACAAAGCCATAGCATTCTTGTCTGCCCCATTTAACTGGCAATCAATCAAGTGCTGTATTGTGTTCTATCTTGTCTTACTTAACATTTCAAAACTTTATAACATGCCTTCCAACAATATTAATATAAGTTCTTTTAGGACTTAATAGCTTTGGGATACTCTCACAGCTTCTCCACAAGAAAACAAGGCAATATAATATGGAAAAATGTCATTAAATATTGAATGAATAAATGAATGTTAGGTACTCAATGTTGATTAGATATATTGATTCCATTTTGCTCAGATTAACTATCAACATTCATGGAAGCAAAAGTCAAGAAATCAAATGATGCATTACATTAGGCAAACCATCTGCACAAGATCGCTTTAAAATGTTTACGAGTAAAGATGTCAGTTGAGGACTAAGGTGCGCCTGACCTAAACCATGATATTTTCAATAGCCTCATCTGCATGTGAAAGTTGGATAATGAATAAGAAAGACTGTAGAAAAACGGATGCATTTGAGTCATGATGCTGGAGGAGAATATTACAAGTACCATGGACTTTCAGAAGAACAAACAAATCTTGTGTTGGAAGAAGTACAACCAGAGTGCTCTTTGGAAGCCAGGATGGCCAGACTTCACCTCTCATAATTTGGCCATGTTATCAGGAGGGACAAGTCCTTGGAGAAGGACATTATGCTTGGTAAAATGGAGGGTCGGAGAAAAAGAGGAAGCCCCCCAACAAGCTGGTTTGGCACAGTGGTAGCAGCAATGGACTCAAGCTAGCAACGATTGTGAGACTTGTGCAGGATCAGGCACTGTTTCATTCTGTTGTGCATAAGGTTGCTATGATTCAGTACTGACTTGCCAGCACCTAACAACAACAATTTTATGACTAATGTAATAAGGGTCCACAGCAATTCACTGGAACTGAAAAATGACCAAAACAAACAGCTAAACCTTAAAAAAAATAATAATAAAGCAAGGTTTATTTAGAATAAAGTAGGCCTACAGATTATAACAAAGGTTGTTGTTATCGTCAGGTGCAATCGAGTTGGAACCGACTCATAGCGACCCCATGCACAGCAGAACGAAACAATGTCTGATCCTGGGCCAACCTCACCACCACTTGAGCCCATCAATGATGCCACCTGGCCAATCCATCTCGTTGGGGGTCCTCCTCTTTCTGTTTGACCCTCCACCTTACCCAGCATGACATCCTTCTCCAGTGACTGTTCCCTCCGGACAATATGTCCAAAAGTATGAGAGACAAAGCTTAGCCATCTTGGCCTCCAAGGAGCACTCTGGCTGCACTTATTCCAAAACAGATCTATTGGTTCTTTCGGCAGTCCACGGAACTTTCAGTATTCTCCTCCAACACCACAACTCAAAGGCATCAATTCTTCTACGGTCTTCCTTATTCACTGTCCAGCTTTCGCATCCATATGAGGTTATTG
>NW_006408603.1:7133419-7165032 GCF_000296735.1 Chrysochloris asiatica
TGTTTTCATTTTCTTCAGCTTCAGTTTGAATTTGCATATCAGTAATTGATGGTCTGTTCCACAGTCTGCCCCTGGCCTTGTCTTCACTGATGATAACAAAGGTACAAAGAGTTAATTCTGCTGTTTCTGTTAGCACCAGGAGAGGAAGATCTATAGTTGAGAGGGGATGGGTCCTCATCAGGACACATCCACCAAAGGTTCCCAAATCCACTGACTCTTTGAAGTTCAATGAGTGGAATAGCTAAGATCCCCAGTCTTTTATTTTAATTTTACCTTGGTTTCTACTGAACAGTGGAAGGAATCTGGGTTGTAAGTCAAGAGACCTAGTTTTTCTTTTCAAGTCTAGCAATAACTTAGAGTAAAACCTTGGCCAAGATATTTAATGTCTCTGAGCATCAGCTTTATGATATATGATATATTATTTATAAGGATTCTAATGCCTGCACTAGCTCATATATATTTTGGAGGATCGAATGGGATTTGATATGATAACACCTCTTAAGAGTTTAAAGAAAAATTCAAATGTGAAATATTAACACCATTATCTTAGACCATTGGCTAACTTTTGTGGGCATTGACTTATCATCCTACTCACCACCCTCACTATGACAATAATTAATAGATGAAGTTAAGCCTTTAATAAAGCTTTGACATGATTTAACATTGCACAACTGTACCATTTCATACTGAGAGGACACAGGGTGGAGGAAAATGAGATTCCCCCTCAGCCAATGGTCTTTTCTCTACAGATTTTCCATAGATAATCTAGTATTACCCACTTATTTGTATTTTCAAAACCATTTATTGAGTACCAATCATGTGTCTATATTGTACTAGGTATTAAGATGAATACACTTTAATGATTCAGTATAAGAAATGCTGGTGGTTGTTTAATAGTTAAGCACTCCACTGCTAACTGAAATATTGGCAGTTTGAACCCACTTAGAAGTTCCATAGAGAAAGACCTGGTGAGCTACTCTGGTAAAGACTGCAGCCTAGAAAACCATTTGGGGTGGTTCTACATCATCACAGGAGGCTGCTATGAGCCAGAATTGATTCCATGGCAGCTAACAACAGTAAGATCCCATATATGCTAGGAAAGATTCATTAGTGTGCTTATCTGATTCTTCCAAAATGTAAGTCATATCAAAATAGCATGACAATTGTACAGTGCAATGAAGAGAGAACAGAGTCTGACTTTAGAGTCAGATCTGAGATTTTATATTTTCAGAAAAATGTGATGAGTCATTCTTGAGCTATGTATATGTCATGTCAAGAGCTAAAGGAGCCTGGAGGAGCTGAGACAGAATTTCCAACCCGCTTCCAGACATACATGTCCACTCAGACATACAGGTACATATTTTGGGCACTTAAGTACTGGTTGGACTCCTAGTGTAGTGCTGTGGATTAATTCCCCAGACTGCAAAGCTATTTGAACTGCAAGGTCAGCAGTTCAAGCTCACCAGCTGCTCCTTGGTTGCTATGGGTCAGAACCGACTCGACGTCACTGGTTACTACCGTTCTTGTTCCCATGACAGTGGTGTACAGAGCTATGTCTCACCATTCCTGCGCTCCCATCCTTAAGCCCCACCTCCTTCTAGCTCCACCCCTATGTCTTAGAGATAACAGGTTCTTCCAGGACAAGAGCTCCTAGCCTTTGGATTTTTTTTTTTTCAGCACCAAGGACAGAGGCAGCCGGCTTGAAAAATTGGTCATGGTTTGGCTACTGAATTTAATTGCAACCATCAGTTGATTTATTTTACCAATGTTCTTTGTTCAGTGAGCTGAATAGCCATATAACTGAAGTAGTGGGTCAGTTTGATGCTGTGCAACCTTACTGAAGTGAAATCTGTGATGTAGAAACGATATGCTTAGAGGCCATTGCTATCTTTCAGACTGGCATTCTTGTTCATGTATAGCCCAGCTGTTTGGTTCTATACCTACTACTTTGTTTAAAACCCATTTGCTAGCCTCAAAAGTTCCCTCTTCATGTCATGATTTATTATTTTCTGATCTGCTTTACAAATCATATTCGTAGGATTAATCCACATAGCAAGGTCAGCAGTTCAAGCTCACCAGCTACTCCTGAAAACCTTATACAGGGTTACTATGGGTTGGAACCGACTCAACAGCACTTCTCAACAACAACAACAATCCACAGGAATCCCACAAACACTGTTGAATTCCATTTTTCCCAGATGCCAGGATAAAGATCAAATACCTGTCTTACAGCTCGAACATCCTAAGTGAGACTTAATCATTTCAACAAAGCAAGATGATAAGGACATACCACTTCCATGAGAAATTTTATACTCTGCTGGTAGGATACTCTTACACCTGGTTACAATATCACCTCATGTATTTTGTTGTTGTTGTTGAGTGCCTCCAAGTCAGTTTTGACTCATAGCAACCCTGTATAGTGTTTCCAAGAAGAGTCTGGTGAGTGTTTGAAGCACCAAATTTGTGATTTAAACTGACCTTGCAGTCAAGTGCTTATCCTACAGCACCACACCAGGACTCTCATGTATTTACCTTGTCCTAACTTGAAAAAGAGGAAGACTCCCAGCGAGATGGATTGACTAAGTGGTAGCACCGATGGATTCAAGCATGGCAACAGTAGTGAGGTTGGGCCAGGATCAGGCAGTGTTTTGTTCTGCTGTGCATAAGGTCACTATGTGTTGGTACCAACTCAATGGCACCTAACAACAACAACAAGGATTTACAACCTAGTACACACTTAGGGTTGCTAATCTCATGTAGTCACAACATTTCTACAAAGAAGTCAGAACTGACTTGACGGCACTTAATAACAACAACAATAGGAAGGAGCCCAGGTGATGCAACAATTGGGCACTCAGCATATCTTTTTTTTTTTTTTTTTAAGTTTTATTTGTGAATTAAGTAATATTTTACATGGAAAAACATTCGCTTTACATTCATTCTACCGTATTTCATTTCATTACAATGATTACAATCTCCTCCATGCATTATCAAACAACCAAAGGGTACACCCCACAAGCCTGCCCCCTGTCAGCACACAGACCATCTCCCTCCCTGAGTCCGGAGTCCCCAGCCGCTCCATCTCTCCATGTCATTGTCTCTGCCTCCATCTCTGGCATCACTGCTTCTCTGGATAGGGTCCCATACTCCGCTCTTCTTCCTTGATGGTGCCAGAAACCTCTGCTCCTGGACTGCAAAATCAACAACTCCCTACCTTTTGTTACAAACCATCTACCTGTACATTTCCAACACTCACAGTCAGTCCTGATAACAATTATTCACTATTGAATGACAAGAGTCTTATCCCCATCTCCTTTCATCAGCTCCATCCAGACAGGTTGGAAACCACTCAGTGGACATTCTACCTTCCCCCACACCCTCTGGAATTAGGCTGCCTCTTGAAAGCTTGTAAAGCAGTTACTTCTTGCTTTTGTACCCCCCTCATTTTGGGTAGCCAATTTCTAATTTGCCTATTGCTGTCAACTCTGTGTACCGAGGGGGTGGAAATGATCCTCGCTGTAAAGATTTGTTCCCTCTTTTGAACTACTGTTTCCATAGGTGTAGGTCAAGTTCATCAAATTGTATCAGATTATTCTTTTTTCCTCTTCTTTCTTCTTCTAGTTGAGTTCTGATTGTCCAGCCATTGAAGCCAGGTCAAGGGGTACTATCTGCAAGTATGGGTGTTTTATCATGTCATTTTTATTTCATTTGAATAAGAGGTAGCTCTGTCTTCCAGGAGCTCACAGCTTAATGGGGTAAGCAGAGTCATAAGTATGTAAACATAAAACAAGATGGTTATAAAATGCATAGCTATGCACAGAGTTTGAGCTTCCCATCCTGCCACAGAACTTTTGTTGTGATCTTTGGTGCCTTGGACCTGCTTCTTGGTGTCATCCAAGAATAAGGAGACTTGCAGTCTAACTTAGCCATGCTATGTACCTTGGACAAGGCAGTCCCCACTCTGTCATTGTTGCTTATCTCACATCACTTTTTAGGTGCTCTGAGAACCACACAAGTCAGCTATGCTCTGGCCATATCCTATGCTTCTTCACCTCCATGTTCTGTTCATGTGGCTCCTCCCACCTGTGGAAGACTCCCCCATCCTAAGCTCTACCTGTGGGAATATTAATTATTGACCAAAACTCACTGAATAAGGCCTTGAAATTTACTTGCTTCTCTTTATGGCCCATAACTCTGTTTCTCTATGTTTTCCTAATACACAGATTCTCAACTCAGACTCCACATTAGAATCACATGAGATGGTTAAAAATACTCCAATGCCTGGACCTCACCCAAGACCAATGAAATCTACATCTCTGATAGTGGAATAAGTATTTTACTTATTACTAGTATTTTATTTATTACTAATACACTATTATTAGTAGTATATTACTAAAGCATCCCTGATTATTTTAATGTGCACCTAAGATTGAAGACTTTGATTCCTTATTACTATAGCGACATATCTTTCATAAGGAGACCTGGTGGCACAATAGTTAAACTAAAGGCTGGCCATTGGAACCTCCCCAGAAGCTTGCTAAAAGACCTGGCAATTGATTCCCATAAAGATGATAGCCTAGAAAACCCTATGGAGCAGTTCTACTCTGTCACATGGGTTTGTTAAGGGTCAAAATTAATTCAGTGACAACTAACAAAAACAACAATACATTTCTCTTATAGTGCTTGACATTAAATTATATGCTTCTTGATGGTAAGGGTGTGCTCTTATTTTCTGATTCTATAACAATGCCTTCCACAGAGTAGGTGCTCAATATACAGTTGTTGAATTGAATTGCATCTAGTTCAGTTGATCACGTTTGAAATAAAAACATTTGGACACTTGGCCTAGATCTTCAACTAACTAGCTATGCAGACATGGAGCACTCTCTTTTACTTGTCCTCATAGCAAGGAGGAGACCTCTTGGCTCTCTTTTCCACACATCTCCTCTGCCTTCATCTCTGCCTACTTTACTGTTGCTCCTCCCCAAAAGGAGGCAATGCTATTTTGATTGGTGAGAGCTAAGATGGCAATTGGAACACATTTCCCTATTATGAGAATCATTGTGTGATTAAAAGCATAACCTCACGTTCCACGCCTTCCATGTTGTCAAGGGATAAGCTGAGCCAGAGCTGCCACCTTTGAATAGACCAGATATCTCCATTCTCTCTCCCTAATTTAAAGGTCTTTTCCCTAAAGAGTGAACAAAAAGTAGAACTATTCTAAGTTTAAGATTTAATATCCTTCAGAGGATATTGGAAACTCATTTAAAGCACAGGTCACATTCTTCAGTTCAAAGTCCTACACTGAGTCTAACCATCTGGTGACACTGCATCCTAAATGGCTACTGTTACTTGGATGTTTCTCCCTCCATATTATCAGGATGAAAAATGATAGACAGAACTTGCCTCTTCCTGATTCCCTGCCCAAAATGCTATCAAAACTCCACCTTCAATCTTATCAGGCTTCAGTTTTCTCATTGCAAAATGAGAGTTTGGACTTAGATTGTCAGAGTTTCTATCAGTTCTAGGATTAAGAATTATAATTGCATTAAGAAAAGAATTGGCTTCCTGACATGGCACTGTAAGATATTCATTAGATTGCTAACCTCAACTTTGGGGATTCAAACCCAGCAGTCATTGTATGGCACCACTATGAGTTAGAACTGACTTAATGGCACTTAATAACAACAAGATAAAATGTTAAGATCAAATGGGAGGAGGAGAGAAGAAAGTTTCTTTTTTCCTCTACTAAATACTCCTCCCCTTATTCTATGTACATGTTCCATGTCCTACACAGCACCCAGCCCTCCAACGCTTTCCCTGACTGGGAGAGAGGTGTGAAAGAAGCTTGCACTTGTGTGAAGCTATTTTGGTGCTTCCCAGAGGGCACGTGAAATTGAAAACAAAGTAGGTGAGGCTAAAACCAACCCACATCCTGCCTGTGACCTGAAAACTGGACCAAAGCAGGGCACAGCTTCTCCCTCCTCCCACTGACCCCCAATTACATCACCTATTGAAGTGTTTTAACCTAGAGGCCTGACCTTCTTTCTCTTATCTTAAAGTCATATCTGCCCATCAAACAGAAATGCAGAATTGTAGCAATGAGTCAATGTAGGGCTAGCATAAGCTCCAAGGTCCTTGGTAGGAATGTGGGGCATGTTTAGTTTGGTTTGTGTCATTTTGTTTTAATATGCAAAAGCTTATTTGTCTGTATATTTTGTCACTTTATCATTGTCAAGTTTGCACCTTATTACAAACTGTCTTATCTTCTTACAACATTTTACCAGCTACACAATGGCAGGGGTTGGTATATTCTGTTTTCTACATGTATGCCATCCATATAGATGTATTTTTTTTTTCTTTTTGCCAAAACACCCACCAAAATAATGTTTATATAGTCTATGACAATTCTCCACTGCCTTTGCATCCTTGTAGAAATTATCAAAACACCGTAAGTAGTTGCCTCAATAACGAATTCCAAATTTCTCTTCTATGCATTTGTGCCATTGCCAGTAAGCACATCATTGCTTCTACTTCTTCTGCCATTGGTTACTGAGTTTTGACTTGATGAAAAAGACTTTGGCATTCATGGGGTTATTGAATATCATTTTCCTAGGAGTGCCTCAAAGACCATCTGTTCCAACTATTTGTGGCTTAATTCTCCTTCATAACATCTAAGGCCATCAACTTTCTTTACACATCCCCGTGTCAGGGAAATTGTTGAGACTTATTCCTTTTATGAGTCACTAGGGTGTATAGTTAATGCACTGCCTACTAATCAAAAAGTTTGAGTCCACTGATTATAAAAGGAATAATTACATACAATAAAAAGTTTCTGTTAAGTTGATTCCAACTCATGACAACCCCATGTGTGTCAGAATAGAACTGTGTTCCTTAGATTTCTCAAGGGCTGATTTTTCAGAAAGAGATCACCAGGCCTTTATTCTGAGTTACCTCTGGGTGGACTCAAACCACCAACCTTTTGGTTAGCAGCCAAGTGCATTAATTCACTGCCTAGGAGAAAGAGTCCTAGTGTGGTGCTGTAGGATCAGCACTGGACTGTGAACCACAAGGTCAGCAGTTCAAACCCACCAGCTGCTCTTCAGAAACACTATACAAGGCCACTCTGAGTTAGAACCAACTTGATGGCACTTAACTGACAACAGCAACAAAGAAGCTCTTGTGGCTAAATAGTTAGGCCTTCAACTGCTAACCTGAAAGTGTACAATTCAAATTCACCAGCCACTCTATAACAGTGAGATACGGCAGTCTGCTTCTGTAAAGACTGCAGTCTTGGAAACTCTATGGAGTAGTCCTATTTTGTCCTCTAGGGTTACTTTGAGTAGAATTGATTCTATGGCAATGGATAATGAGCTAGATGTTGAAATACACCAAGAAGCCACGACCTAAATTCAGATTTTTACCCTCCTGAACTATAAGAAAATAAGTCCCTATCCTTTAAAGTCACCGTTTGTTGTATTTCTATTTTGACAGCACTTGGTAACTACGACAAGACAAATTCATTATCATCATTAATTGAAGATTTTTTTTTTAATATTATGGGCATGTATTTTCCAAATAAAAACTCATTTGATCTTCACAAGAATCCCAGGAAGTAGGTATTGTTATTATCCTCATTGAAGCCCTGAGGAAATTGAAAATTATTGAAGTTAAACAAATGACCTAAATTGATTAAATTATGTTCTGTCAATACACTCTGCAACAGTTACGAAAGGCTAATCAGAAGTCTAACATAGAAGATACACAGCATATAGGATACAGTAAGTTTTATTTTAAAAACTAAGTTGAATAATAATAGATATTATATGACCATTTGAGAAACTTTTAAAAAAATTATATTCATTAAAAAAAATACTGAAAGAATATACACCAAGTCCTTAATATAGAATATTCTGGAATGCAAATAGAAATGTTATGTAGAGAAACTTCTATTTTCATGTTAAATATTTCTGTAATTGAAAATTTTTAATAGATATTACTTTTGCAGCCAGAAAAAAACAAACAAACAGAAAACTTGGTTTAAATAAGTTACGCATAAAACTAGTAACTGAAACAATGGGGACTGAAAGTTAAGATTGACAGTCTCTCAAACCTAAACTGTCAAATCAGAATGCTGAATTCATAAACACCATTAAATGTTAGTATTCCAAAAAGCAAACCAAACCCACTGCTTGTTGCATTGATTTCAACTCACAGCAACCTTATAAAACAGTGTAGAACTTCTTCTTAGAGTTCCAAACCTGTAAATCTTTAGGGGAGCAGATAGCCTCATCTTTTTCCCAATGAACAACTGGTGAATTTGAACCCTTAACCTTTTGATTAGCAGTCCAACACTTAATCTGTTAACAGAACAACAGTTCTATTATTAGAAGCTCAATGCCACTGGGGCTTAATAATAGTATTGCTGTTGTTGGTAAGTGCCATTGTATGAGATTTCTGAGGATCATCTGGTGGGTTTGAACGACCAACCTGTGGTTTCCAGTCCAGTGCTTATCCTACAATGCCACATTGTTGTTGTTAAGTGTTGTTTAGTCAGTTCAGACCCACTGAGACCCTGTATAGAGTTTCTGAGGAGCAGCAGGTTAGCTCGAAGCAGCTGGTTAGCTTGAAGCGCCAACTTTGCAATTCAAACTGACTTTGCAGTCCACTGCATTAACCCACAGCGCCATACCAATGTTGTTGTTGTTAAGTGCCATAGAGTCATTTCCGACTTATAGCAACCCTGTATAGGGTTTCTGAGGCATGACTGGTGAGCTTGAGCCATTGACCTTGCAGTTCAAACTGACCTTTCAGTCCAAGGCATTAACCTGCTGCACCACACCAGGACTACATCTGTGTTGTGTCTACTTCTACCTAGAAAGAATGACAAGTCCTGAATTAATTTCTCTTTACAATGATGAATTTAAGACAAGCCAACTTTAGCACAGGGCAGTGAGGATGTCTGCAGGAGGTATGGGCAAGTGTCTGGGTTCAGGAATGAATACAACCAGAGTTCTAGATTCCGATAGAGACTGTGGTCTTGACTTTCTTCCTTTTCCTCCCAATATTGTGAGAGATCCAAGAGGGAAAAAAAGAAATGAAAGCAGGTCAGTATCCTTCCGGCCATTTAACATAGCAAATCAACCTCAAGGAAGAGCTTTCCCAGACGGAAGAGAAAATGGAAATGCCACTGAAAAATTTATAGGTCAAACTTTCCATCTTCATTATGCCTCCTTTAGGCCTTTTGTGGTAAAAATAAATACCCCAAGGGGCCCTCTCCTCTCCAGGTGTCTGCAGTACTCTGAGAAACGGCTTTTCCAGGATTCTCTTTACAGAAGCCTGAAAACTCTCAAAAGGCAATAGCAGTTCAGTGGTGAGAGCCTTGGTGGCACTGGATTCAGCACTGGGCTGCTAGCCACAAGGATGGCAGTTCAAACCTACCAGTGGCTCTGCAGGAGAAAGATGTGGCAGTCTGCTCCTGTAAAGATTTGCAGCCTGGGAAACCCTATGGAGCTGTTCTATTCGGTTCTGTAGGGCTGCTAGGAGTTAGAATCAACTCAATGGCAGGCAGTGGGTTTGGTTCAGTACTAAGGGAAGGAATGAGAAGAAGACTCAGGTTCAACCTCTGGCTTCATGTGCAGCCATCACTCATCTGTCAGTGATGGCATGGGTTTACTGAACAGATTTTAGTAGAACTTCCAGACTAAGACAGACTAGGAAGAAAGATCTGGCAATCTAGATCTGAGTATTTTGTTCTATTATCATGAGTTGCAGACCATAGCAGCTAACAACAACACAACCCCTCAGGTTGATTGAACCCTCTAATGCCTGACTGAACCCTCTAATCCAAAGTGTGGTCCATGGCTTGGTAATGTCCACACCACCTAGGACAGGGGTCTGCAAACTACAGCCCATAGGCCAAATCCAGGCAGCCTGCTTTTGTAAAGAGTTTTATTGGAATACAGCCACACCCATTTGTTTGAATATTACCTGGGGCTGCTTTTGCACCACTACAACAGAGATAAGTAGTGGCAATAAAGACCCTAAAAACCCACAAAGCCAAATGCATTTGCTATCTGGCCTTTTACAGAAAGAGTTGGCTGGCCCCTCCACCCCTGGCCTGGGAGCTCATTCAAAAGTGCAGAGCCTCAGGCCCTACTCCAGATGCTCAAGTGATGCCTAAGTGACTCCTAGCCTTTGAAAAATAGGATCAGAGCTCTGGGGAGGTCACTCTGCCATTGCTCTGACCACATAATGGGTAGAAAGTGCTGAGCCTGAAAACAGTGTTCTGAGAATTTAGGGACTTAGTGGCACTCTGAAGTCAGAAACTGTGTCAATAAAATTTGGAGGAAGAAGACTGACTGCCCAGGTGAGCTGACCTTTAAGAATGATTATTATCCTCAAAAGCCAAAAGACATAGATAAGGAGAAATCCCCACAACTCCTGCTTTTTTCAGTGTGGATACGATTGTTCTCTGGGGAGAAAACCTGCCTGAGAAGGCTCCAAACCACCCTCCAGAGGGCCCTGGGCAAGACAAGGACAGCCTCCTTTCTCCCAGGTATGTGTCCTCCCAGCAGCATGCGTCCCAGTCAGTCACATGCATGTAAAGGGATTAGATTGTGCTCAGGGTCTTGGGGCGGAGTGAGTTTTTACTGCCAGACTTGGCTCCCTTTTGCACACTGACCCAAGGGGCACTTCTGCAGGACTGAGGTGAAGACCAGACCACAGGAGACAGCATGAAGGCCCTGCTGCAAGGAGTATTCAGGGTAAGGCTTGGCCATGCCTTCTCCAGTAGCACCTATCTTGACAGCCTGGCCCTCAATACCCCCTCAGAGCTAGACCTTTCTTGCTCTGCCCAGGAAGCTCCGTAAGGGCTCTGAACACATGCTTTCTTTCCCAGATACAATATGTATCTAGATTTTAAAAAGCACAGGAGCTGTGAGATTTCTTACAAGGGGGATCTCAGAGGCTCAGACTGTGGCTGAGACTCCTATTTCCTAGGTAGACTTCCAAGTAGCTAACCCCTGCTCTTGTGCCCCCCATATTGTGCCTCAGCACTCTTCAGATAACCAACTGTGGACTGGTCTGGCCCTTCAGTCGCTTGCTGTCCTGGATATTAAGTTGGCTCTTTCTGCCCATGATGTAGCCTCTCCACCCTGGCAGTAGACTCTCCCTGGGCCTTGGGTGATTCCCCTCTTGGTTCAGCAGGACCCTGAGACCCTCCCACCTGGCACCAGCTTCTGCAGCATTCCCACCATTGCTGCAGAATAGAGAGGACTGGTGGGGGAATAACTGTCAACAAAGCATGCCCTCAATCTCCATTCCCAAAAGCAGAACACCTTGGTCAGTGACCTCCCTTCTCCTGACCCCTGTGGGGTTTCCCAGTGCGGGTCTAGCCAGAGACAAGGTAAGAGGACAAAACAGCTCCTTTCCCAGGAACCTATTTGCTTTTTAAGGGCATCAAAGAGACACATGCAGAACTCCAGGAAAGGTATATCTGAGAATGGCTGCCTTCTCCTATTCTTCCAGTACATGGCCCCATCCCTGGTGCCTTCTCACAGTTTCAGGCTGCTGGAACCTGCTGATCACCTTGACAGTTAAGGCTATGGCATGTCATTTAATTTGCTCATTTTTACTCTTCTCTGGCCTCTCACCAATTATTATAACTAAGGAAAATGACGGTTACGAATCGGGCTGCGAACCTTAAGGTCAGCGGTTCGAAACTACCAGCCGCTCTGCGGGAGAAAGATGAGGCTTTCTACTCCCGTAAAGATTTACACCCTCGGAAACCCTGTACAGGGTCGCTATGGGTCGGAACCGACTCGACGGCACTTAACAACAACAACAAGGAAAATGACACTCTGGTCAGCTTTTATGTGTGTTCATCTGTGTGTGCCATGTTAATTATTTGTAGCAAAACACTCCTTGCAAGCATTTTTGGCCTGCTACTCCACTGCTTCTCTGGAGTTCTGCCTCCCTCTGAGTAATTTCTAAGTTGGATATTCTTTCACTGACAATTCTTACTGACTCTCTCCTCTAGCGCCTCTACTTTCCCCTGCGAAGATGTGGGACCAGGGACTCTGGCCCAATGTTGAAAGCCTAATGGAAACAGAATGTGAAAGCCATCCACAGTAAGGAATGTCATAGACATAGGATGATCAGGGGAAGTAGAGGCAAGGAAACAATAGAACAGGTCTTTCTTGTCTTAGTTTTAAGCATCTCTTGCTTAGGCAACAAGCAAGAAAACAAAAAATCCTCACCACTGGACCAATAAACAACATTCTTATCAATGGAGAAAAGATTGAAGTTGTCAAGGACTTCATTCTTCTTGGATCAACTATCAACACTCACGGAAGCAACAGTCAAGAGATCAAACAACATATTGCATTAGGCAAATCTGCTGCACAAGACCTTTTTAAAGTGTTGAAGAGCAAAGATGTCAGCTTAAGGACTAAGGTGCACCTGACCCAAGCCATGGGGTTTTCAATAACCTTATATACATGTGAAAGCTGGACAGGGAATAAGGAAGACCGTAGAAGACTTGATGTTTTTGAGTTATGGTGTTGGAGGAGAATATTGAAAGTGCCATGGGCTGCCAAAAGAATCAATAGATCGTTTTGGAAGAAGTGCATCCAGAGTGGAGGCCAAGATGGCCAAACTTCATCTCTCATACTTAGGACATATTGTCAGGAGGGACCAGTCACTGGAGAAGGATATCATGTTTGGTAAAGTGGAGGGTCAGAGAAACAGAGGCAGACTCCCAACGAGATGGATTGGCCAAGTGGCAGCATTGATGGACTCAAGCATGGCAACAGTAGTGAGGTTGGCCCTGGATCGGGCAGTGTTTCCTTCTGCTGTGCATAAGGTCACTATGGGTCCCTAGGGACTCTATGGCACCTAACAACAACAACAACTTGCTTAGGCAATAAAAACAATTAAACACTTAACACCTGAATTAAAGAGCTGGTGTTGCACTTATTCTTTGGTTTTAGAAATGCTAATTGCCTCTCCAGAGGATCTTAACTGAAAAATGCGGAAAAGAACATCTGCTTGACAGGACTGTGTAAGAGTGAAATGGGAGTCCATGTAGAACATGCCCCTCGAGCCTGTTGTTGTAGTGAAGTATCCTAGAGTCAGTTCCAACTCAGCAACCCTGTCATCTGTCATAGGATTTCTAAGGAGTGGTTGGTAGGAAGAGACAACTCTTCGGTTAACAGTCCAGTGCTTATCCTACAACACCACATCTGGTTTAGCAGCTCTTTCAAAGGAGAAAAATAAGGCTTCTTTCTTTTGTTTCTTAAAAGTTTATATTTTTGCTATAGTAGTAGTTGTTGAGAACATACACAGCAAAAACATACACCAATTCAAGTTTCTATGTGTGACACTGACTATATTCTTCAAGTTGTGCAACCATTCTCACCCTCCTTTTCTGTGTTGTTTTTCCCCATTAACATAAACTCAACTCATTGCCCCCTAAGAAAAGTCAGGCGGGCTTCTTTTGTCCTAGGGATTCCTTCTCTACTTTTTCCTTGATGAAGCTGTGGGATACTAAGTATTAACCCACCAGCTAACCCATGGTAAAAAGGTGAGGTCATCTGCTCCTGTAAAAACTTAGTTGAGTGATGTTTCTTTGAAGAGTCTCAGAAATACTATATAGGGTCACTATGAGACAGAAATGACTCAATGGCAGAGTGTTTGTTTGTTTGTTTGTTTTTGTTAAAGAACTGGATAGTTTTTATGTTGATTTACAATGCTCACCCAGCTTGACCCATAGGTCAATTAGGGTGATGGGGAAGGAAGGAAAATTTAAGGAGTAGCAAGTGGCTGGTAAGTGGATGATACTAAGAGCAACAACCGTTTATCCCAGCAACCCTATGAGTTAAAAAATTGATGGTGCTGAGATTCTGCCAATGGTAGTTGTTGTTGTTGTTAGGTGCCATCGAGTTGGTATGACTCATAGTGACCTTATGCACAGCAGAACAAAACACTGCCCGATCCTGGGCCAACCTCACTACTGTTGACACACTTGAGTCCATCGATGCTGCCACTTGGACAATCCATCTCGTTGGGGGGTCTTCCTTTTTTCCCCTGACCCTCCATCTTACCAAACATGATATCCATCTCCAGTGACTGGTCCCTCCTGACAATATGTCCAAACTATGAGAGACAAAGTTTGGCCATGTTAGCCTCCAAGGAGCACTCTGGATGCACTTCTTCCAAAACGATCTATTGGTTCTTTTGGCAGCCCATGGCACTTTCAATAGTCTCCTCCAACACCATAACTCAAAAGCATCAAGTCTTCTATGGTCTTCCTTATTCCCTCTCCAGCTTTCACATGCATATGAGGTTATTGAAAACACCATGGCTTGGGTCAGGCACACCTTAGTTCTCAAGCTGACGTCTTTGCTCTTCAACACTTTAAAAAGGTCTTGTGCAACAGATTTGCCTAATGCAATACATCATCTGATCTCTTGACTGTTGCTTCCGAAAGTGTTAATAGTTGATCCAAGAAGAATGAAGTCCTTGACAACTTCAATCTTTTCTCCATTGATAAGAATGTTGTTTATTGGTCCAGTGGTGAGGATTTTTGTTTTCTTGACATTGAGATGTAATCCATACCAAAGGCTGTGCTCTTTGATCTTCATCTGTAAATGTTTTAAGTCCTCTTCACTTTCAGCAAGCAAGGCTATATCATCTGCATATCACACATTGTTAATGAGCCTTCCTCCAATCCTGATGCCATGTTTTTCTTCATATCACCCAGTTTCTTGGATTATTTGCTCAGCATACAGATTGAATAAGTATGGTGAAAGAATACAACCTTGTCATACACCTTTCTTAATTTTAAACCGCTCAGTGTTCCCATGTTCTGTTCGAACAACTGCCTCTTGGTCCAGGTACAGATCTTCATGAGCACAATTAAGTGTTTTGGAATACTCATACTTTGCAATGTTGTCCTTTTAGGTTTTCTGATTCCAGATCTTTGCACATTTTGTTGTAATATTTGGCTTTATCTTCTCTAGCTGATCTTTGAAATTTTCTGTTCAGCTCTTGGACCTCCTCAATTCTTCCATTTGCTTTAGCATCTCTATTCTGGACAGCAAGTTTCAGTGTCTCTTCTGACATCTATTTTGACCTTTTCCTTCTTTCTTGTCTTCTTAATGACTTTTTGTTTTCTTCATGTATGATGGTCTTGATGTCATCCCACAACTCTTCTGGTCTTCAGTCTTTAGTGTTTAATGTATCAAATCTGTTCTTCACATGGTCTTTAAATTCAGGTGAGATATATTCAAGGTCATATTGTGGCTCTCATGAACTTGTTTTCATTTTCTTTAGCTTCAATTTGAATTTGCATATGAGTAATTGATGGTCTGTTGCACAGTCTGCCACTGGCCTTGTTTGACTGATGATATGGAGCTTTTCCACTGTCTCTTTCCTCAGATGTTGTCAGTTTGATTTCTATATAGTCCATCTGGTGAGGCCCATGTGTATAGTCGTCTCTTATGCTGTCTAAAGAAGGTATTTGAAATGAACAAATCATTGATTTTTCAGAATTCTATCATGTGTTCTCCAGCATCATTTCTATCACCAAGGCCGTATTTTCCAACTACTGATCCTTCCTCTTTGTTTCCAACCTTTGCATTCCAATCACCAGTAATGACTAATACATTTTGATTGCATGTTTGATCAATTTCAGATTGAAGAAGTTGGTAGAATTCTTTTATTTCATCCTCACTGGTTTTAGTGGTTGGTGTGTAAATTTGAATAATAATGGTATTAACTGGGCTTCCCCGTAGGCATATGGATATTATCCTATCACAGGCAGCGTTATACATCATGACTGATCTGGATATGTTCTTTTTGAATGCAACAGCATTCCTCATCAATTAGTCATTTCCAGCATAGTAAACCATGTGGTCGTCAGATTCAAAATGGCCAATACCAATCCCTTTCAGCTCACTAATGCCTAAGATATCGATGTTTATACATTCCATTTCATTATTGACAACTTCCAATCATACTTCGTATGTCCATGTTCCGATTTTCAAAGGATGTTTACGGCTGTTTCTCTTAATTTTGAGTTGTGCCCCATCATCAAATGAAGGTCCCGCTGGCTTTCTCCCATGGATTTTACTCCGTTTGCGTGATCACAGTCAATTCTACTTTGAGTAGGCAGCTCTTCCCCAGTTACATTTTGAGTGCCTTCCAACCTGAGGGGCTCATTTTCTGGCACAATATTTTACAGTGTTTCTCTGCTATTCAGAAGGTTTTCAGTGACTGAATATTCAGAAGTAGGTCATCACTCCTTCTTTCTAGTCTGTCTTCATCTGGAAGGTCATCTGAAACCTGTCCACCATGGGTGACCCTGGTGGTATTTAAAATATCAGTGGCATAGCTTTCAGAATCATAGCAACTCACAAGCCACCACAGTACGACAAACTGACAGATGAGTGGTGGGCCAATGGTAGTAGCTTGCCCCAAATTACATAGTTGAACCTTGATTTAAACCCAGCCTGACTCCAACTCCACTGTTATTTAATATATCCCGATGCATCCAAAGAAGGTAAGTTAGAACAGGGTTCAGGAAGAGGTGGGGGTGAACATCAGGAGGAAACAAAGACAGATGGAAGAGTGCCTGGAGAGATTTGGAGAGGGCAGTAGAGTGCAAGTAAAGGGTCTCCAGAACTGTTTCCGCTTCCTGTGCTCAGAGCTGCAGGCAAGCAGCAGCCCTCTCCTGTGGGTCCCCTCCACCACCCGGCCCCCCTACATGACTGCCGCATGACTGTCCATTGTTGTTGTGGTTGTGGCAGTCCACGGCTATCAGTGCCTTGAGGCTGCTAGGAGTTGATTGGGTGTACAGAGATAAGTGACGTCTCTTTAATCCTTCTCAGATGAAGAGGGAGAAACTGGGATAAGCCATTGTGGACCGTGGGTTGCGGGAGCAGGCAGGCCAAAGCTAACACCCTCAGGAGTGTGAAATTGAAGATTTAAAATGGATTTTAGGAGATCTCTGTTATCCCTGCTCCCCTTTTAGTGATGAACCTAGGAACAGTTTATCTTGTATTTTCAACTTTTCTTCCCACCCACCCCTGCTTAAGAATTGTTCTGGCCACCCAGGAGCTCTCCTGCCTAAAGCCAGAAAAGGAAAGGATAGCCATGTTGATCTACACAGCCTGGACCTCTGCTTCCACATTATCCTCAGGTTCAAGCCCCAAAGCATCCTTCCATACTCAGTGTCACAGTGGTCTCCTCCCTACATCTTTTCTTACCCCAGGACAGACTCATGTAGCCCTCACATGGGTACTCACTGCACTCTGTTCACACTCCAGTCACATGCTCCATGCTTGCTTGTATTTGCGTTCTTGTCTATTTTCTCTGAGCACCTTGTGAGAGGTAAATGGGGAGACATGTAAAACATGTCCCACAAAGCCTGGCCCATAGTAAATCCTCAGGATGTGTCCCATTTACATCCAACTCCTGTCATGCAGGTTCAGAGCTTAGTGAGTATGAAAGTGGCATAAACTGACCACCTACTTAGGACCAGGAGTCCTTAGTGGTACAAACAGTTAATGGATCAGCTACTATCTGAAAGCTTGTAAGCTTGAGTCTATCCAGAGATGCCTTGGAAGAAAGGTTGAGCAATCTGCTTCTGAAAATCAGTCACTGAAAACTCTGTGGAGCACAGTTCTACTCTAACACACATCAGTCTCCAGGAGTAAGAATTCATTGGTGGCAACTGATTTAGCCTTTCTTTAAAACTTAGGACCAAGCACTGAGGACACAGAGATGGAGGCTACACCCTGAATTCAAATTGCTTATGGCCCAATGGCGGAGTAAAGTATGCAGTAACTGTATGTACAGTAGTACTTCTAGCAGGAAAGTTTTGTTGTCATCACTAGTATCATCACTGGGGCCTGCCTACCACCCAAGGAGTCCTCCTGAAAGGTATTTCAGCTCCTTTCCCTACAGATAGGATCACTGCCACTTCCCACCTTTGAATGCCAACAGTGCTGTGAATCCCTAGATGCTCCAGGGATCCTAGAATGCATATCCACCCTCCCCTGAAAAGATTCCTGGCCTCCATACCCCCATTCCAGCTACTTGTTGGGCCTGAGGACAAAATATCCTTTTCTCTGGCCTGAAACTGCCTTCCTCCTCCCTTCCCACCAGAGATGGGTTCGGTTTCACCATCTTTGCAGTCCACAATGGCAAAAAGAAGCTACCTAACAAAGTGTGCATAAAGAGAAAGGAGAGCTAAGCATGGGAAAAGGAGGGCTTCAGGGTCCAAACCAGGGAGCTTCAAGTTACAGCACAGAAATGTGGAGACAGGTCATGGGCTATGAATTGTAGGAAAGGGAGGTAGTGGATGGCTGAGGGACCTCAGGTTGAGCATGCCTGGTCTGAGGGGTCAGGAGTGGGCAGGAACTGGAGCCTGGCTCCCAGGGACCAATGTCCTCAGTAGTCTAAAACCACTTGCCCTGAACATCATGTCCCGGTCAATATCATCCCTGCTGTTTTTGGATATGACCTGGATGGCAAGATGGAGGGTGATCAAGTGGGTGGTGGGTATTTCTGCCCTTCACAGAAATGATAAACATGTATGAGGGAGAGCTGAGACAGAGAGGAGAGTCAACCCTGTCCTGGCAAAGACTGTGGTGGGCCTTCCTGACCTGGATTTACATTGTGGAGCTCCAGACAGAGCCATAGGAATAGAAGACTGGGCTTCATAGCTCCAGCCCAAGCATCTTGCCTGGAGTTCAGAACTGACTGACCCTTTTCGTATAGGATGGTGACTTCCCTACAGGAGGATCTCTCAGGCCTCTATAGGAGCCATGGCAAGTCTGGCCTTGTCAGCTCTTTAGCTTCAATATCCTTGATTCTTTCTGAGCTTGGTAAGACCAGTCCAGATCCTGGAAAATCTAGAGGCCAGCGACCCAGTCCTCCTTTCCCACCACGCACCATCCTTGCCAACATCAATGTCCCCCAAAGGGAACAATGAGGCCAAAAAAGTACAACAGAACAAGGTTAGGCAAAATAGGGCTCACATTTATGACCATCCCTCTGGTCTCTGGAGTTTATGAGCTAAAGTTGAACAACTACTTATTTGGAATGTATCTTCCTTGGGAGAAAAAATAGAGAAAAAGGAAGTCAATCACATACTTGGAATCAACTTTCCTTTTAATCCCCTCCCCCAATATGTTTATATAAAGACCCACAGAAGAACAATTCCGAAGATTTTTCTCCATTCCCTTTTAAAGATAGACTATTCTGGGCATGAAAGTCAAAATTGCTAGAGAGACCAGGGAGATGCCACAAAGGGTCTCAGTCTAGGGAGTGAATGACACAACCATGGAATAAATTACCTGCAAAGAATCATTTAAAGTGAAAAAGGAGATTGCAGTGAAATTAGTCACCTCCCCCTACTCCCACTTCTCCCCTCAGTCTATGCAAATTATTCCCAGTGCCTGGGAATTGGAAGCAACAGTAGTTCCTGCTCTGCATTTGTAAGTTGGGCTGGAAAGAGAAAAGAGGTAGGAGGTGTCTAGAGAATGACTAGAGGCAGAATTGGGAAAACTTCATGAGTTAAAACCTTTCTCAGGATTGAGACTCTGGAATTAGAGAGCTATGGGTTCAAATCCTGGCTGTGTCATCTATGAATCATGTGACATTGTAAACATTATGTAACCTCCATAAGTTTCTGCTTCTCATCTATAAAATTGATTATCTGCCTTACAGAACCATTACCCATTTGTCAATTTCTCATACTATGGTGACTTTCATGCTGCTATGATATTGGAAGCTATGTCACTGGTAGTTCAAATACCAGTAGGGTCACTATGGTGGACAGGTTTTGTCTGAGTTTCCAGACTGACACAGACTAGGAAAAAGGGACTTCAGAAAATTAATGAATGAAAACCTTATGGATCACAGGAGAATTTTGCCTGAAGCAGTGCTGGAAGATGAGCACTTTGGAGAGCACTCAAAATGAGTCAGAGGCAACTCAACAGCAACTAACAATAACCCCCACCTTATAGAAGACCTGGAGGGTTAATTCAGATAATATAAGAGTGCGAGTCAAACATTATCCACACTTTGGCTATAGAATTTCTTTTAATCAGCTTTTAGAAAAAACAAATACATCATATTTTGACATAATCTCCTCACTTTTCAATCCACTTTGTCAAAGCTTTCATATTCCCTTATTTTAAAATGTTTTAGGCTGAGTTGTGAGCCATGAATGCACCGATATCTTCATATCTTCACTTCATCAGAGATGAATCTTTGTCATCGATAGGCTGCTTTCAGGAGACCAAACAGGTGAAAGTCCAATGGAGTAAGATTAAGACTACAAGGAGGATACTTTAACACCTCAAAAGGAAGTTTTTGCAGAGTGTCAATAGTATGGGCAGAAGAGTGTAGATGTGCATTGTCATGCAAGATCACAATGCTCTTAGACTGTAGTCCTCTGTATTTAATCCCAGGTTTAGGCTTCAGCTCTTCAGTGAGCATCTCACTGTAATGAGCACTCTTGATAGTTGAACCTTTTTCCTGGTAGTGTTCCAATACTGGCCTTTGAGAATTCCAGAAAACTATACACATCAATTTTCCAGCTGATGGTTGACTTTTGAACATTTTTTTGGTGAGCAATTGAGGATGTGTCCATTCCATACTCTGCCGTTTACTCTCAGGCTCACAGTGATAAATCCGTGTCTTGGTCACCAGTAACAATGTTTTTTTAAAGAAACGTTTACTTTCCTTCTAGTATCGGTCCAAATTTTGTTTGCAGATATACACATTCACCTATGCACAATAGTGAACAGAAAGTGTTGATAAGACAGTGCAGTCAACAGAAGTTTTAATAGAACCAGAGTGCGGATAATTAATTATTGACTCGTCCTCTTACTTAATATAATTTGCATAGCAATATTGTTGTTGTTGTTATGTGCCGTGGAGTCGTTTTTGACTCATAGCAACCCTTTACAGGGTTTCCGAGGCTGTAAATCTTTATGGGAGCAGAATGCCTCATCTGTCTCCCACAGAACAACTGGTAATTTTGAACTGCTGGCCTTGAGGTTAGCAGCTCGATTCATAACCACTACACTACCAGAGCTCCTTAGCATAGCAATAAGTACTGTTTATATTGTTACCTGAGACACTGAACCTTTATGATATAAGGTGTATGTTGCTGTTAATAATGCCATAGAGTCAAGTCCAACCCATAGTGACCGTGTATAGAATTTCCAAGGAGTAGCAGGTGAGCATGACCTGCTGACCTTATGGCATTAACCTGCAGTGCCACACCAGGATTCATAAGGTGTATGTTGTTGTTGTGAAGTGCCGTCAAGTCGATTCCGACCCATAGCAACCCTGTATAGGGTTTCTGAGGAGCAGCTGGTGAGTTTGAACCACCAACCTTGCAGTTCAAAAGGCTTTGCTGTCTGGTGCATTAACCCACAGTGCCACACCAGGACTCCATAAGGTGTATAGACATAGGGTGTTTAGGAAAAGAGTGCTGGGATGAGAGAACATCTGTAGGTTTGCTGGGAAGCTGGATCAGGTATGATAAGCACTCCAGGGCAGCCTGCCAAGACTCCCTGTTTTCTTAGCTACCAGTTCTGTCATTACAGGAGCCCTAAGAAATCAGGATTCTTCTCTTTTGTGATCTGACTAGGAGCCATAGCCAAGTAACTCATACCACCATGACTCAGACCACCAAAGTTAATCTTATAAATGCTTTCACAAAAGGGTCTTTCAAAGATGGTTTCTGTCCCCTGCTAAATGAATGAGTTTTCTATGTATTGGGGTTGTTGTTAAGTTAACCAACTCAAAGCAACTCAGTATAGGGTTTCTGAGGAGCAACTGATGGTTTTGAACTGCCGACTTGTGGTTCTCAGTCCAGTGTTGGTCCACAGCACCATACCAGAAGTCCATATATTGGGTTAGATACAAAAACGAGAGACCTTCAGATAAGAGCTTCCCTGACAAGAGGCTTGGAAGACAACTCAATGAAGTGGTCATATTTAAGAGGAGTTTGAGTTCTTAGCATCTGGAAGAAATGGTGCTAAACCTGTGGCTAAGAAAAGTCAGAGGGGTCTGAGGCTTTGCTGGTTCTCTTGCCTCTACCCCTGAGTCAACTTGCTTTGGTGGCAATTTTCAAAGTTTAAGATAATATGCTATCATCCCAAAGGCCACTTGTATGTGAATTCCCTCCTACTTTGTTTTGGGTTAGTGGAAATAGAAGGTGGGTCAATTATTAGAGAAAACGAGGTAGCAAAGTAGGGAATATATGTGAAGGCAGGGAGAATTCTCTCACCGAATCATACTCTGAAAAAGAATACCTTGTGGGCAAGAGGTTCTGTGTGACCTGAGACCAAAGGAGGTAGCCCCAAATCAGGGGAGACACACCTATCCTCTCAGCAAAGGATATAAAGAGGGAAAATAGTATGGTGGCTCTAGGGAAAGATTCAGAACTCAGGCAGTCATCCTCCCCATCCCTATCAGTTGCCATCAAACTGACTCTGACTCATGGGGACCCTAGGTGGGTCAGTGTAAAACTGTGCTATAAGGTTTTCAATGACTGAGTTTTCAGTAGTTTCCAGACCTTTGTTCTGAGACACCTCAGAACCTCCAAGCTTTCAGTTAACAGTCAAATACACTAAACATTTGCATGACCTAGAAACTCCATCCTTACTCGTCACTTTTTTTCTCTTAACCTAATATGTCTTAACCTAGCTTAGTGGTTATGAATCGGCCTGCTAAACTCATGGTCAGCAGTTCGAAACTACCAGCAGTTCTGCGAGAGAAAGATGAGGTTTTCTGCTCCTGTAAAGACTTACAGCCTCAGAAACTCTATGCAGAGTCACTATGAGTTGGAATTGACTCTGCAGCACACTAGCACAGTGGACTACTGGTGTGGCGTTGTCGATAAGCATTACATTGTGAACCACAAGGTCAATGATTCAAACCCACCAGCTGCTCCTTGGCAACTCTGTACAGAGTCACTATGAGTCAGACCCAACTCAACAGCACTTTACAGCAACAGCACAGCCAGTCCTTCCTTTTATTGTGATTCTCATCCAATTTTCTAGCAGTGGATTATAAAATATAGGAGTTCTGGTGACACAGTGGTGAAAGTACTTGGCTACTAACTAAAAGGTTAATGTTCTGAACCCACCAGCCACTCCACAGGTTTCTCCATATCTTTCTGATAAGGCAATCTGCTTTGGTAAATATTACAACCTTGGAAACCCTAAAGGGCAGTTCTTTTCTCTCCTATAAAGTCACTATAAGTTGAAATCAACTCAAAAGCAATGGAATTTTGGTTGTAATTTTTTGATTTGGGGAGTTTCCTGAGAGGAAAAGAAGCTTTAAAGTTGCTTTACAAAGATTTTCAAAGCTCAGTAAACAGCAAAACATTGTTTACACCCACTGAGAGAGCACTGGGTGGCCATTTCTTTGTGTCCTCAGTGCCCTTGCCAATATCTGCCTCAGTTCAGAGAACAGGCATCTGTCTGCAGCAAATATCAATCTGCTCTCTGCAGACTCAGGCCCACAGGTCAGTGTTGAGGGTGACAGAGAGAAAGGAGAGACGGAACCAGCTATCTTCCTTTCAGAGAAGACTAGGAAGTCAACACATACACACAAACAGTTGCTGTGGAGTCGACTCCAAGTCATTGATACCCCATGCATGTCAGAGTAGAACTGTGCTCCAGAGGGTTTTCAATGACTGGTTTGTCATAAGTAGGTGGCCAGGATTTTCTTCTGAGGTGCCTTTGGTTGGACTCGAATGGCCAACTTTTCAATTAACCATTCGTTCCATTCAGGGTCTCCTAAGTCTATGTAAGGTGAGCTATTGATCATGAATCTGTGGGCAAATGAGGGTCGCTTCCACTGGGAACCTCTGGAAAACTGTCGAGCACACACTTCAGAGTGGTTCCAATTGAAGTGTGAGGAAACTGAGATATTTATCCCTAAATTGCCACCTGTTATTAATCGAGGATGGCTCCCAGAAGCAGTGACTCTTTTGCACTTCAAGTCTGCACTGTGCACAGGCTGAACATGCTTTTTCAGACTGAGAAAGCCTTCAAGCCCAGAAATTCATAGATGCATCCATGAAGATACAGAGGCATATTCAGGAATGGTGAGTGAAATGTGAACACAAACACCAACAATATCTGCTACAGCTGTGAAAATAGGTCCCTCTCTAGCAGTAACTTACCAGTCTCCTCTTAAACCAATTAAATGTTGTTATTGTTGTTAGGTGTCATTGAATAAGTACTGACCCCTAGTGACCCTATCCACAACAGAACGAAACACTGCCTGGTCCTGGGTCAACCACACAATTATTGCCACACTTGAGCCCATTGATCTGCCACTTTGCCAACCCATCTTGCTAGGCGTCTTTCTCTTTCTCTCTGACCCTCCACCTTACCAAACATGATATCCTTGTGCACAGACTGGTCCCTCCTGACAGTATGTCCAAACTATGAGAGACAAAGTCTCGTCATCCTGGCCTCCAAGGAGCACTCTGGCTGCACTTCTTCTAACACAGATCTATTTGTTCTTTTGGCAGCATGGTACTTCCAATATTCTCCAACACTATAACTCAAAAGCATAAATTCTTCTACAGTCTTCCTTATTCACTGCCTAACTTTTGCATGCATATGAGGTTATTGAAAATACCATGGCTAGGGTCAGGCATACCTTAGTCCTCAAGCTGATAACTTTGTTCTTCAACACTTTAAAAAGGTCTTGTCCTTCCCCCTGTGAACAGGAACCAGACAAGAATGCCCTTTATCACTGCTCCTATTCAATATTGTGCTGGAAGTTTTAGCCAGAGCTATATGGGATGATAAGGCATCCAAACTGGCAAAGAGGAAGTAAAACTCTCCTTATTTGCAGATAATATGATCCTATACATAGAAAACCCCAAAGACCCAGTAAAAAAAACTATTAGACCTCATCGAAAAATTCAGCAAAGTGGCAGGGTATAAGATCAACATACAAAAATCAATTGGATTTCTCAATAGCAACAGCAATAGTGATGAAAAGGACATTAGGAAAGCAATACCATTTACAATAGCCACAAAAAGGATGAAATACTTAGGAATAAACCTAACCAGAGAAACAAAGGACTTATACAAAGAAAATTACAAAGCACTACTACAAGAAACCAAAAGAGACCTACTACCCAGAGCAATTTACACATACAATGCAATCCCAATCCATATTCCAAAAACATTCTTCAAAGAGATGGAAAGGACAATTACTAATTTTATATGGAAAGGAAAGAGACCTAGGATAAGCAAAGCACTAGTTAAAACGAAGAACAAGGTTGGGGGTTTCTCACTCCCAAATTTCAAACTTTACTACATGACTACAGTGGTCAAAACAGTCTGGTATTGGTACAATGAAAGAGACATTGATCAATGGAACAGAATTGAGAATCCAGATATTAACCCAACTACATACAGCCAAATGATTTTCAACAAAGTGCCTAGGCACATTGCATGGGGAAGAGACAGTCTCTGTAACAAATGGTGCTGGCAGAACTGGAAAGCGATATGTAAAAGACTGAAACAAGACCTTTGCCTCACATCCTATACAAATGAACTCAACATGAATTAAAGATCTAAATGTGAATCCCACAATTATGAAAATCATCAATGAAAAAATAGAGACCAACGTGAGGGTGCTAATTCAGGGCATATGCAGACTACCACACATTTTGAAAAGTACACAAACAGAAATAGACAAAATAGATGAGTGGGACATACTAAAAATTAAAAACTTGTGTTCATCAAAAGACTTCACCAAAAGAGTAAAAAGGGAACCCACAGACTCATTTATAAAATATATAGAAAAATACTACACATCTACAAAAATAAGACAAATCACCCAATTAAGAAATGGACACAGGACATGAACAGACAAGGAGGAGATCCATGCAGCCAACAAACGTATGAAGAAATGTTCATGATCACTAGCCATTAGAGAAAAGCAAATCAAAACACCAATGAGATATCTTCTCACACCAGCAATAACATCAAAGATCAAAGAGTTGAGGACAATAAATGTTGGTGGGGATGTGGAGAGACTGGGACACTCCTGCATTGATGGTGGGACTGTAAAATGGTCCAACCTCCCTGGAAAGTAATATGGCATTTCCTCAGAAGGTTGAAAATAGAAATACCATATGATCCAGCAATTCTTCTACTTGGTATTTTCCCACAAGAAAAACAAGCCACAACACGGGAAGATATATGCACACCAATGTTCACAGCAGCACTATTTACAATAGCAAAGAGATGGAGACAGCCAACGTGCCCATCAACTGAAGAATGGATGAACAAACTTTGGTACATACACACAATGGAATACTATGCTGCCTTGAATAACATGGAAGCTGCAAATCACCAGTTAACATGGATGAACCTTGAAGGCATTATTTTGAGTGAAATTAGTCAGTCACAAAAAGAGAAATACTGCATAGGACCACTACTGTAAAAGACTAAGAAAAAGAACCCATACTAAAGGAGGGTGGGGGATTCTTTGCTGATTGCTGAGATGTAGGGGGTGGGGTGGGGGAAGGATGGAAAGGTAGAGCACAGGGTAGGGAATAGACACAGATTAGTTAGGGTGCTGGGAAGGGGGACAATACACAAAAGGGGAGAGTGAAATGGAAGAACAAAGCAGAGGGGAGAACAAATAGACAGGTTCACGTGGACTAAGTGGGACAGAGGTTAGTAATAATGTATACACAACCTTGAAACAACAGGGCATGGGGGTACACGGAGTGAGATATGGTTGGAATAGGGGAAAAGGGGAAAATATTGTTAAGATGCTTGGTGGTCTACTGAATCTTGGTATTCCTTGCATTACATTATAAAATAGACAGTGGAAGGGGAGAGAAAGGAAAAGCCAGAAATATCACCATAGAAAGCTTGTAAGTCCATCTTCTGCCTATAAATGATTGGAATACCTAAAATGGGGATACAATGTGCCCAGTGAAGGAGGCTGCCTGCAGAACCTCAGCATCCAGGATCTTCAGAGGTAGGAAATTTCCCCCTGAGAGGACAGGCAGACCAGCCTGGAGCAGCTAGAAGAACAGAAGATACCCCCTAAAAAGAAAGAATGACAGGAAAAACACAAAACAGACTGACCAATGACTACAAGAACAAGCAAGTTGCCCACACAGGAGACATCAAGGCAAGAGGTCTGGTCCCATCAGAGTAAACTCCCTTCCAAGACTAAGACTCAATGGGAATACACGCTCTGATGGTTGACCACGGTCACCACCGACAAGGGAAAGAGAGGGAAAAACAGCTAAGCCCTACAATGGTCAATAGACTCCTGTGAACCCAGGTGGAGACCTGGTTGGCCAGCAGTGTGGCAAGACCTGGGGACTCTTGGGCCCAGAGTCAGTGACATAGCCATGGAGCACTGGAGTGGAGGGTGAAGTGTCCAGTGGATAAGAAAAGAGGGCATATCCACAAGAGCACCCACACATGCAGATAATACCCATTTGACCTAGCCTCAATGACTGGTTGATGAGAGCTCAACTAGAAGAAGACAGAAGAGGGAAAAAAAAAAAAAAAAGAGTAACCTGATACAATTAGATGAAATTGACCTACACCTATGAATGCAGTAGCTCAAAAGAGGGAACAAATCTTTGCAGCAGGGATCATTCCCACCCCCTCCATACACAGAGTAGACAGGGATGGGCAACTTGGACATTGACTATCCAAAATGGGGGAGGGGGGCTAAAAAGGCAAGAAGTGACTGGCTTACAAGCTTTCAAGTGGGAACCTAGATCCAGAGAGCATGGTAGAATCTCCACTGAGTAGTATCCAATCTAGGCGGGACTGATTAAAGGAAATGTGGATAGGTCTCTTGTGATGCAAGGGTGAATAATTGTTACCAGGACTGATTGTGAAGATTGTAAATGTAAAAGTGGGCTTTTTGTGGCAAGGAGGGGAGTGATTGACTTTGCAGGCAGGGAGCGGAGGTCCCTGGAACCATGAAGGGAGAAGAGCGGAGAGAGGAACCCTACCCAGAGAGGCAGCGATTCCCGAGATGGAGGCAGAGATGATGGTGTGGAGAGATGGAGCAGCTGGGGACTCAGGACCCAGGGAGGAAGAGGGGCTGTGTACTGATGACCATGGGGTGGGGGTGGGGGGGCGAGGAAGCATCTTTATAGGATGCACCCTTTCATTGATTGGTGATGCGTGGAGGGGATTATAACCATGGCAATGAAACAATATACGATAAGATGAATGTAAAACTAATGTTCTCCCATGTAAACTGTCACATGATTCACAATAAAACTTAAAAAAAAAATAACTGAAAAAAATCAAATAAAGAAAGAAATAAAAAGGTCTTGTGCAACAGATTTGCCTAATGCAATACGTCGTTTGATTTCTTGACTGCTGTTTCCATGAGTGTTCTTGGTTGATCCAAGAAAATTAAAGTCTTTGACAACTTCAATCTTTTCTCCATTGATAAGAATGATGTTTAGTGGTCCAGTGGTGAGGATTTTTGTTTTCTTTACATTGAAATGCAATCCGTACCAAAGGCTGTGCTCTTTGATCTTCATCAGTAAGTATTTTAGGTCCTCTTCACTTTCAGTAAGCAAGGTTGTATCATTTGTGTATCACAGGTTGTTAACGAGCCTTCCTCCAATCCTGATGCCACATTTTTCTTCATAGAACCCAACTTCTCAGATTATTTGCTTAGCATACAGGTTGAATAAGTATGGTGAAAGAAGATAACCCTGTCGCACACCTTTCTTAATTTTAAACCACTCAGTGTTCCCATGTTCTGTTCAAACAACTGCCTTCTTGGTCTATATACAGGTTCCTCATGAGCACAATTAAGTGTTCCAGAATACTCATACTTTGCATTGTTGTCCATAGCTTTTCATGATCCATGCATTCGATGCCTTTTCGTAGTCAATAAAGCAAAGGTAAATATCTTTCTAGTATTCTCTGCTTTCAGCCAATATCCATCTGAGGTCAGCAATGATATCCCTCATTCCACATCCTCTTCTGAATCCGGCTTGAACCTCTGGAAATTCTATGTCAATGTATGCATGCAGCCATTTCTGTATTACCTTTAGTAGAACTTTACTCCCATGGGATATCAAAGATATTGCCCAATGATTTTTTGCATTCCGTTAGGTCACTTCTCTTTGGAATGGGCACAAATACAGATCTCTTCCTATCAATTGACCAGATAGTTGTCGTCCAAATTTTTTGGCATACATGAGAGAGTGCCTCCAGTGCCACCTCACTTTGCGGAACGATTTCAATTTGTATTCCATCAGTTCCTGGTGCCTTGTTCTTCACAAATTCCTTTAATGCAGCTTGGACTTCTTCTTTCCGTATCATTGGCTCTTGATCATATGCTACCTTTTGAAATGTTTAAAAATCGGCCATTTCCTTTTAGTACAGTGACTATGTATTCCTACCATCTACTCTTTTAATGTTTTATTGTGAATTATGTGATAGTTTACATGGGAGAATACTAGTTTTACATTCATCCTATCGTATATATCGTTTCATTGCCATGGTTACAATCACCTCCAATGCATTATCAACCAACCACAGGGTATACCCTGCAAGCCTGCCCCCTCCCCCCGCACACACACCTGGTCGTCAGCACACAGTACCTCTCCCTTTCTTGGTTTAAATTCCCCAGACGCTCCATCTCTCCATATCATTGTCTCTGCCTCTATTTCTGACATCACTGCTTTTTGGGTAGGGTCCCGTTCTCCGCTCTTCTCCCTTGATGGTCCCAGGGACCTCCACTCCTAGACTGCAAAGTTTAATCAATCCCCTCCTTGCTACAAAACATCTACCTTTACATTTCCAACCCTCAAAATCAGTTCTGAAAATAATTATTCACTATTGTATCACAAGGGAGCTCTGGTAGCGTAGCCCTTACGAATCGGGCTGCAAACCACAAGGTCAGCAGTTCGAAACTGCCAGCTGTTGCATGGGAGAAAGATGAGGCTTTCTACTCCAGTAAAGATTTACAGCCTCGGAAACCCTGTACAGGGTCACTATGAGTCAGAAGTGACTCCACGGCACATAACAACAACAACAATTGTATCACAAGAGGCCTATCTGCATTTCCTTTCATCAGCCCTGCCTAGACAAATTGGATACTACTAAGTGGAGAGTCTACCTTCCTCAATGCCCTCTGAATCTAGGTGACCTCTTGAAAGCATGTAAGCCAGTCACTTCTTGCCTTTGAAACATCCCCATTTTGGGTAGCCACTGTTCAATTAGCCCATCCCTATCTACTTTGTGTTTGGAGGTGGTGGGAATGATCCTTGCTGTAAAGATTTCTTCCCTCTTTTGAGCTACTGCATCCATAGGTGCAGGTCAAATTCATCAAATTGTATCAGATTACTTTTTGTCCCCTCTTCTTTCTTCTTCTAGTTGAGCTCTGATCATCCAGTCATTGAAGCCAGGTCAAGGGGGTATTATCTTCAAGTGTGGGTGTTCTTGTATATATGCCCTCTCTTACCAGCTGGACGTTCCACTGTCTCCACTCGAGTCCTCTGTGTCTATGTCACTGACTCTAGGGCCAAGAGTCCCCAGGTCTTGTCACACTCCTGGTCAACCAGGTCTCCACCAGGGTTCACAGGAGTCTATTGAATGTTGTAGGGCTTAGCGAGCAGCTTCACTTATGCTTTCCCCTTACTTCCCCTTATTGGTGACGAATGTGGTCACCAATCAGAGCATTATATTCCATTGAGTCTTAGTCTCAGAAGGGGGTTTGCTCTGAGGGGACCCACCCACATGTCTTGATATCTCCTGGGTGAGCAACTTGCTTGTTCTTGTAGTAATAAGTCGGTCTGCCTATACTGATTTGTATTTTTCCTGTCAGTCTTTTTTTTTTTTTCTTCTTAAATGTTTTATTATGAATTATGCGATAGTTTACATGGGAGAACATTAATTTTACATTCATTCTATCATATATCATCTCATTGCCATGGTTACAATCCCTGTCATGCATCATCAACCAACCAAAAGGTATACCCTGCAATCCTGTTCCCCATACCCCCCAGATCTTCAGCACACAGTCGCTCTCCCTCTCTGGATCTTAAGTCTCCAGCTGCTCCATTGCTCCACGTCATCATCTCTGCCTCCATTTCAGGTATCACTGCTTCTATAGGTAGGGTCCCGCTCTCCGCTCTTCTCCCTTGATGGTTCTAGGGACCTCTGCTCCTAGACTGAAAAGTTAATCACACCCTTCCTTGCTATAAAACATCTACCTTTACATTTCCAACCCTCACAATCAGTCCTGATAACAATTATATACAATTGTATCACAAGAGACCCGTCTGCATTTCATTGCATCAGCTCTGCCTAGACAAATTGAATACTACTCAGTGGAGTACCTTCCTCCAAACCCTCTGGCTCTAGGTTCCCTCTTGAAAGCTTATAAGCCAGTCACTTCTTGCCTTTGTAGCCTCCCACCCCCCATTTTGGGTAGCCAATATCCAAGTTGCCCATCTCTGTCTACTCTGTGTGTGGAAGGGGTGGGAATGATTCTTGCTGTAAGGGTTTGTTCCCTCTTTTGAGCTACTGCTTCCATAGGTG
>NW_006408603.1:7167098-7168644 GCF_000296735.1 Chrysochloris asiatica
ATTTTTTCCCATTCTGTGTGTTCCCTTTTTACTCCTAGTGAAGGCTTTGGATGCACATAAGTTTTTAATTTTTAGTATGCCCCAGTCATCTATTTTGTCTACTTTTGTTTGTGTAGTTTTCAAAATGTTTGGTAGTCTGTGTATTTCCTGAATCAGTGTCCCCACATTTGTCCCTAATTTTTCATGGATGGCCTTCATATTCTGGGATTCACATTTAGGTCTTTAATACATGTTGAGTTTTTGTATAAGGCATGAGGTGAAGGTCTTGTTTCAATCTTTTGCCTATTGCTTTCCAGTTCTGCCAGCACCATCTGTTTAAGAGACTATCCCCTCTCCATGTGATATATGTAGGTATTTTATCAAAAATCAGTTGGCTGTATGTAGATAGGTTAATTTCTGGATTTTCTATTCCGTTCCATTGATCAGTGTATCTTTCATTGTACCAGTACCAGGCTGTTTTGACCACTGTAGCTGTGTAATAAATTTTGAAGTCAGGAAGTGAGAGGCCTCTAACTTTATTCTTCTTCTTAAGCAGAACTTTCCTTATCCTGGGTCTCTTTCCTTTCCATATAAAGTTTGTGATTGTTTTTTCTATCTCTTTGAACAATGTTGTTGGAATCTGGATTGGGATTGCATTATATGTTTAAATTGCTTTGGGAGTATTGACATTTTCACAATGTTAAGTCTTCCTATCCAGGAACATGGTATATTCTTCTTTTTTTGTAGGTCTTTTATGGTTTCTTATAGTAGTGTTTTGTAGTTTTCTTTGTATAAGTCCTTTGTTTCTCTGGTTACATTTATTCCTAGATATTTCATTCTTTGATTGGCTATTGTAAATGGTATTGCTTTCCTAATGTCCTTTTCAATGCTGTCGTTTTTGTTATAGAGGAATCCAACTGATTTTTGTATGTTGATCTTGTATCCTGCCACTTTGCTGAATCTTCCTATGAGGTCTAGTAGCTTTTTTACTGAGTCTTTGGGGTTTTCTACATATAGGGTCATATTGTCTGCAAATAGAGAGAGTTTTACTTCCTCTTTGCCAATTTGGGTGCCTTTAATTTCTCTGTCTTGCTGAATAGCTCTTGCTAAGATTTCCAGCACAATATTGAATAGGAATGGTGACAAAGGGCATCCTTGTCTGGTTCCTGTTCACAGAAGGAAGGCTATAAGTTTCTCTCCATTGAGAGTAATGTAGGCTGTTGGTTTTGTATATATGCTCTTAATGATGTTAAGGAATTTCCCTTAGATTTCTGCCTTGTTGAGTGTTTTTATCAGTAATGGATGTTGGATTTTGTCAAATGCCATTCTGCATCAATCGATATGATCACATGGTTCTTTTCCTTTTTCTTATTTATATTATGGATAACGTTGATTGTTTTTTCTAATGTTGAACCATCCTTGCATCCTGATGTTTTTTTGTTTTGGGTCTGTTCAGGTTTTCACTTTGTGTAAGTTTAGGTAGGTCATGTTTATCTAAAAATGTATCCATCTCTTCTAAGTTTTCAAATTTGTTGGAGTACAACTCTTCATAGTATTCTGTTATTAT
>NW_006408603.1:7169414-7170767 GCF_000296735.1 Chrysochloris asiatica
TTGGCTGATTGTGTTATTTAGTTCTTCTGTGTCTTTGTCAAGTTTCTTTCAGGTTGTTCTATCCATTTTTGAAAGTGATGTATTAAAATCACCCACTATTGTTGTAGATTCATCTATTTCTTTCTTCAAATCTATTAGAGTTTGCTTTATACATTTTGGAGCTCTTTCATTAGGAGCATAGATATTTATTATGGTTATGACGTCTTGTTCAATTGTCCCTTTAATCATGAGATAATGTCTATCTGTATCTATTATATGCTGGTTTAGTACTGAGATTAGTACTGCCACTCTTGTTCATTTTTTATTGCAATTAGTTTGGTATATTTTTTTCCATCCTTTGACTTTTAATCTGTTTTTGCCTCTGTGTGTGAGATGTGTCTCTTGCAGATAGCATATTGAAGGATCTTGTTTTCTTATCCATTCTGCCACTCTCCATCTCTTAATAGGTGCATTTAATCCATTTACATCCAGTGTAATTATCAATAGGTATGGATTAATTGCTGCCATTATGCATGTTTTTTGTGGTGTTGCTGCTTTCTTTGTTCTGTGTATCTTCCATTGTTAAGTTCATGCTTTTTGTGTTCTTTCTTGTGAATTTTCTCATCGTTTAATGTAGCCTAATATGAGTATGACTTTAATGTCCTCTCTTCAGCTTCTTACCTTCAAAGCTGCCTGACAGATTTCAAGATGCCACTGTTAGCTGTTATGCTGTACCTCAGGATTTAAATTTTGGTCTTTTTTGTTTTTAAACTCTCTTTCCCTCTCTACAGCCTTGTCCTGGCCTTTCCTGTGTTTTTAAAAAAATAAAACAACAGTTCAGGATCAGCTCTTGGGCTGAGAGTATCCATGTGCATGTGTGGCAGAAGAATCCACCAGCAGTGAGGCTGGGGTGTGTCCACTGTCTCAGGCACCCCCTCTAGTCACCAGAATGGGGATGTGCAATAGTGGAGGGGTTAATGAACAGATACCAAAAAAAAAGAAAAGAAAAGAAAAAGAAAATCAGAACAAAACAAAACCGGCAAAGCGTATTGTCCACCTTTGCTCTGAGGTTCCCTTGGCATTTTTCCTTGGTGTGTCTGCTCCCCTGCTTGGTCTTGCTGTTTGGGTTCACTCAAGTTGTCGGCTCTGAGCCCGGCACATTCAAAAGTACATGATTTCTTACTTTTGCTACAAGTTCTATTAGCTATAAGCCTTCAAACCTTTTAAACATTCCTATCTATGTGTTTCCAAGTTTTGGAGCTCTGCTCTGGATCTGCTTTGCCTGGTATTCTGTGGTATCACTGATGGCAAACTTCACTGCACCTCCACCCTAGCCGCCATCAAGCCCCACCCTCCCATCTACCTTTTTTTTTT
>NW_006408603.1:7171407-7172008 GCF_000296735.1 Chrysochloris asiatica
TCCATAGCTTGTCATGATCCACACAATCAAATGCATTTGCATAGTCAATAAAGCACAGGTAAACATCTTTCTGATATTCTCTGCTTTCAGCCAAGCGCCATCGTACATTAGCAATGATATCTCTCATTCTACGTCCTCTTCTGAATCTGGCTTGAACCTCTGGAAATTCTCTGTCAATGTATGATTGTAGCCATTTCTGTATTACCTTTAGTAAAACTATACTCGCATGGGATATCAAAGAGATTGTCTGATGATTTCTGCATGCCTTTGGGTCACCTCTCTTTGGAATTGGCACAAATATGGATCTCTTCTAATCAGTCAGCCAGATAGCCTTCTTCCAAAATTCTTGGCATAGATGAGTGAGTGCCTCCTGTGCCACCTCACTTTCTTGAAAGATTTCAAATTTTATTCCATCTACTTCCTGGTGCCTTGTTCTTTGCCAATTCCTTCAATGCACCTTGGACTTACTCCTCAGTATCATTGGCTTTACATCATATGCTACCTCTTGAAACGGGTGAACATTAACCATTTCCTATTAGTACAGTGCATGTGTATTCCTTCCATCTTCTTTCGATGCTTTCTGCATCATTCAATAAATTTG
>NW_006408603.1:7173193-7175642 GCF_000296735.1 Chrysochloris asiatica
AGTAAACCATGTGGTTGTCAGATTCAAAATGGCCAATACCAGTCCATTTCAGCTCACAAATGCCTAAGATATCAATGTTTATGCATTCCATTTTATTTTTGACAACTTACAATTTTCGTCTATCAGTTTGTCAGACTGTGCTGGCTTGCGAGTTGCTGTGATTCTGGAAGCTATGCTGTTTTTTTTACCAGCAGGGTTACCCATGGTGGACAGGTTTCAGATAAGCTTCCAGACGAAGACAGACTAGGAAGAAAGAGTGATGAACTACTTCCAAATATTTAATCACTGAAAACCTTATGACTAACAAAGAAACTGTAGTAGCATGTCCTCAATAAACACTTACTCTAATTAACAGTGTATGGCATATTGAGGGGTTATTTTTATTTCTGCATAATAGGCAATGTAATAAATACCATGTTTCTTATTTGAGTTAACGGAAGGCTGGAACACCAGAAAGTTAAAAAGCATTTTCTGTGAGTCTCCCACTTGGCTGGGTCTAACTAGGGAACAATGGTCATTTTCACAGTCGCAAATCACAGGCTTGCTTTGTTTTCTAACTGTAAAGATCACACCCATCTTTGAATATGATATTTCTTCTCCCAAGTAAATAAATATTTATTAACTGAATTTAAATTGGAAAGCCAGTGGAGAGGTATTAACACTAGCTATTTCTGGGTGGATAGAAATACAGGACTTCTTTTAGTTTGTCTTTATCTTTTTATTTTGAGCATGCATTATTTTTAATTAAATAATAAGGTATAAATAACTTTATTACCATTGATAATATCATTGAGTAGACAGTTTTAACATAAGTTTATTGATGGTTCTTTGAAGAGAAAATTACAATAGGAGACATAGAAGGGACGGAGACATGAGAAAAAAAGTTAATTTAACTCAATCAATAGGTATTGACCACCTGCCAGCTACAAGTGTTACTCTGATGCTGCAGGGAATAAGGGCATGAATAAGGCATGGTGCTTGTTATGGATTAAATTGTGTCCCTGGCCCCAAAACATATATTGAAATGTTGGCCCCAGTACCTGTAAAAGAAGGCTTGGTGGCACTCAGAAAAGAGTTCAACTGCTAACCAAAAGGTCAACAGTTCAAACCCACTAATTACTCCATGGGAGAAAACTGTGGCAGACTGTTTCCAGAAAGATTTACAACATTGGAAACACTATGAGGCAGTCCTCTCTGTCTAAAACTGTCACTGTGAGTCTGAATCAACTTGACAACAATGGATTTTGGTAACTGTTAATATGATCATGTCTGGAAACAGGTTATTGTGTTAATTAGGCCATATCCAAGTAGGGAGGGTTCTAAATCTAATTGTTTCTGAGTTGTAAAAAGAATAGTATGGACACAGAGACATACACGGGGAGACAGATACCATCTGAGGACCATCTACAAGCCAAGGAGCAAAAGGATGCCTGGAGTTACTGATGAGGAAGGAATGGCATGACTGAGACCCTGATTTGGACTTTTAGCCTCCAGAAATATGAGAGGGGTAATATCTGTTCTTTGAAACCACTCACTTGTAGCATTTCTTTTCCAGCAGCACTAGGTAGCTAAGATAGTAGTCAACCCTAGCAATGGTGAAAAGGTATTATAAGGAAGGAGCGAGTACTAGGACATGCCAAATTGCATGCTATCTCTGTGTGTATGAGTATGCATGCTTATTGTGATGAAAATATGCATACCAAAACTTCTGCCAACACAACTTCCACATTTACAATTCAATGACATTGATTACATTTTTATGCTATCTTTTTCCAAAATCTTCCACCACCATTAACATAAACTCGATGCCCCCAAACAAAAACTTTCCTTTTCCCTCTCCTCTTACCTTTGGTAATCATTAAAGAACTTTGGTTTCTATGTATTATTTCATATAACAGATCATACAGTGTTTGTCCTTTTGTGACTAACTTATTTTGCACATCATGTTCAAGGTGCATCCATGAGTGGCATGCATCAGAACTTCACTTCTTTTTAAGGCTGTGCAACATTCCATTCTGTGAATCTATACCCTATTATGTTTATCAATTAATTTGTTAATAAACATGTTGCTTTCACCCTTTGGTTATCATAAAAAGTGACACAATGACCACTGGTGTATTTCTGTGGTTCTGCCTTCACTTCTTCTGGATATATGCCCAAGATTGGGATTGCTAGATCATATGATTTGACTCTGTGAGAAAAGCACTGTGCTGGGAGCTGTTGAGGGTAGAGGACAGCTTCGATTTGCTGCTTGACACAGTTCTGGCAAATAGTGGAGTCATCTTGCAAGACAGATGGCTCTCAGAAGTTGCTTTCTACCTTCTCTTTAGAGTAATCTTAAATTTACTTGTAAAAATATATAATATGGCAATATTCACAGCTTTTCCCTATGAATTTTACAAACCTTAGGAAAAACTAGCTTAGCAGCAATTGCTTTCAGCTTTGGTGG
>NW_006408603.1:7175742-7185811 GCF_000296735.1 Chrysochloris asiatica
AAAAATGTTGGGAAGATAGTATAGCGTATTCCCATGTATCCAGTCTCTAATTTCCTTCATTATTGACAAACATCTATCACAATTAATGAATCAATATTGATAACTTATTATGAATTAAAGGTGATACTTTATTAAGATTTCCTTGTTGTTGTCCTTAGGTTCTGTTGAGTCAGTTCTGGTGCATAGTGATGATACTCACAACAGAACAAAACACTACTCATCCTGTGCCAATTTCACAGTTGTTTTTACCCTTGGGCCCATTGCTACTGTCACTGTGCCAATACATCTTGCTAGAGTCTGTCTTTTTTGTTGATTCTCCACTTTACTAAGCAAGATGTACTTCTCCAGGGATTGATGCCTCCTGACAATGTTGCCGAAGCATGAGAGATGATGTCCGGTCACCCTGGCTTCTCAGAGACATTTTGGTTGTGCTTCTTCCGAAATAAATTCATTTGTTTTAATGGTCTTTCGTGGTACTTTCAATATTCTCCTCCACTATAACAACTGAAATTTATCAATTCTGTTATGGTTGTCCTTATTCACTGTCCAACCTTCACATGCATATGAGGCCACTGTAAACATCATGGCTTGGGTCAGGTGCTCCCCAGTCCCCAAACTGACATCTGGCTCTTGAACACTTTAAAGCAGATTTACCTAATGCATTACAGTGTTTGATCTCTTGTCTGCTACTTCCATGAGCGTTGATGGATTCAAGCAAACTGAAGTCCTTGACAATGTCAATCCTTTCTCTATCTATCATGATGGTATTTATTATTATTTATTAAATAATAATAATATTTAATATTTATTATTACACTGATGTGTAACCCATACTGAAGGCTGTGGTCTTTGATCTTCATCAGTAATTATTCTCAGTCCTATTTGTTTTTAGCAAGCAAGGGTCTATCATCCACATATTGCAGGTTGCCAAGAAGTCTTCCTTCAATCCTAATTCTATGTTCTTCTTTATGTAATCCAGCTTCTCAGATTATTCGCTCAGTATACAGGCTGAATAAGTATGGCGAGAGGATACAACTTTCTTGATTTTAAACCATTCATTAAAGATGTTGCATCTCTATGGAGAGCAAGTTTCAGAGTCTTTTCTCACATCCATTTGGTCTTTTTCTTCTTTCTGGTCTTCCTGACATTTTACTTTATTCCTGTATGATATTGTTGATTCCACCTCCCATCTACTTTTTATGCTTTCTGCATCATTCAATAATTTGCCCAGAGAATCCTTCAATAACGAAAGTTGAGGCTTGAATTTTTTTCTTCAGTTCTCTCAGCTTGAGAAATGCTGAGTGTGTTCTTCCCTTTTGGTTTTCCAATTCCAGATATTTGCACATTTCATTGTAATATTTGACCTTGTCTTCTAGAGTTGACCTTTGAAATTCTCTGTTCAGCTTTTGTACCTCTTCATTTCTTCCATTTGCTTTAGCATCTCTATGCTGGAGAGAACGTTTCAGAGATTCTTCTGATATCCATTTTGATCTTTTCCTTCTTCCTTGTCTTCTTAATGACTTTTTGCTTTCTTCATGTATGATGTTCTTGATGTCATCCCACAACTCTTCTGGTCCTTAGTCCTTAGTGTCTAATGTATCAAATCTGTTTTTCAGATGATCTCTAAATTCAAGTAGGATATATTCAAGGTCATATTTTGGCTCTTATAGACTTATTTTCATTGTATTCAGCTTCAGTTTGAATTTGCATGAATAACTGATGGTCCATTCCACAATCTGCCCTTGGCCTTGTTTTAGCTGATTTTATGGAGCTTTTCCACTGTCTCTTTCCACAGATGTGGATTTTTATGTATCCCATCTGGTGAGGTCTATGTGTATAG
Source organism: Chrysochloris asiatica (assembly GCF_000296735.1). Classification (NCBI taxonomy): domain Eukaryota; kingdom Metazoa; phylum Chordata; class Mammalia; order Afrosoricida; family Chrysochloridae; genus Chrysochloris; species Chrysochloris asiatica. The sequence goes on from NW_006408603.1 coordinate 7,177,583, forward strand.
TTGTCTTTTATGTTGTTTAAAAAAGGTATTGGAAATGAACAAATCATTGGTTTTGCAGAATTCTTTTATGCAATCTCCAGCATCATTTCTATCATCAAGGCCATATTTTCCAACTACTGATCCTTCCTCTTTGTTTCCAACCTTTGCATTCCAATTGCCAGTGATTATCAATATACCTTGATTGCATGCTTGATCAATTTCAGATTGAAGAAATTGGTAGAATTCTTTAATTTCATCATCACTGGCTTTAGTGGTTGGTGTATAAATTTGAATAATAGTGGTATTAACTGGGCTTCCCTGTAGGCGTATGGATATTATCCTATCACAGACAACATTGAACCTCATGACAGATGTTGATATATTCTCTTTGATGATGAATGCAACACCATTCCTCTTCAATTTGTTATTCCTGACATAGTAAAACATGTGGTCATCAGATTCAAAATTGCCAATACCCGTCCATTTCAGTTCACTAATGCCTAAAATATCGATATTTATACATTCTATTTCATTTTTGACAATTTCCAATTTTTCTAGATTCGTACTTCGTATGTTCCATGTTCTAATTATCAATGGATGTTTACCGCTGTTTCTCTTCATTTTGACTTGTGCCCCATCAACAAATGAAGGTCTCCAGGGCTTTTCTCCTATCAGATTTACTCCATTCATGCATCATGGACAACTCTACTTTGAGGAGGCAGTCCTTTCCCAGTCTCATTTTGAGGGGTTCATTTTCCAGTCTTTCTCTGCTATTCATAAGGTTTTCAGTTAGTAAATATTTGGAAGTAGTTCGTTTCTCCTTCTTCCTAGTTTGTCTTTGGCTGCAAGTGCATCTAAAACCTGTCCACCATGGGTGACCCTGCTGGTATTTAAAATACCTGTGGCATAGCTTCTAGAATCACAGCAACTCACAAGCCACCACGGTACGACAAACTGACAGATGAGTGATGGACTAATTACATGTTGTTGTTGTTAGGTGCCCTTGAGTTGGTGCCAACTCATAGTGACTTTATGCACAACAGAATGAAACACTCCTGTCCTGGTCCAAACTCACATTTGTTACGTTTGGAGCCCATTGAGCCTTTTGAGTCAGCTTCCACTTTGCCAATCCATCTCACTGGGGGTCTTCCTCTTTTTCTCTGACCTTACCACCTTACCACCTTACCAAACATGGGCCAATTACATAGACACCCAATAAATATGTGTTGAATTGAATTGGTAAAGATCATTTGAATATAGGAATAAAGAACAAGAATCATCCATTTAGTCATTTAATCAGGATTTATTAAGCAACTTTCATATTCCATTCACTGTGCTAAACCTTGAAAACACCAGCCCTTCAATTATTTTGTGACTTAATTTTGAACTTGGTACAGGATTAAAAGCCTTAACGACCAACCAACCAATCTTGGCCTCATCCATTTCAGATAATCAGTCAGCAAACCTGAGATCTTCTGAAAGACCTTACCTTGATAACTTAATAATTACATGCCTCTGTGTGGCTGTGGTGATGAGAATTCCCTGTAGCTTCCTGTGTAACTCCCTCATTGTACACGTATTCTTTCCATGTCTCAGATTCAATGATCAGAAATAGCCTTACTGGGTCACCTGGACCAACTGTGGCAAAGAAGTTCTAAACACTTATTGACCTCTGTACCAGATTCATACCAGCTCAGAAAGTTAACTTGGCAACTCTGGGTCTCATTACTGAGCTGACTCAAAAGAAGATGTTGGTACTCTTGACTTTGAGAATTTAACCCTCTTTTCCACACCCCCAAACCATCCCAGATCAATGCAACTTAATGCCCTCCTTAATGAGATGTCCAATTACAGAAACTCTCCCTCTTGTCCTACTCCCTTACCCCAAACACATTATTCTCCCAAGGTCTGAGAAATCATTTTATTTCTTTTAAGCTGTCATCCCAGAGTGAATCAAGCTCATAGTTCAGATAGTTCCAAAAATTCCCCCTCCCCAATAGCTGAGCAGTCAAGAGAGATCTTTCCCCAAGGGTAGGCTTGTCAGAGACCAGAGCAGACTTTAGAGTGATGGATTATGCCTTGTGTCAAAGCCCTGCTTCTGTCCCTGCATAATGAGGTGCTCCTTGTCTCGCCTCCACCTTCTGTCCCTTAATGCGTGCTTTTAATATTCAATTCCTTCGCCCTCTCTTGATGTGAATTAAAAGAGCAACTTGCAAGTCAAACAAGAGGAAAATAACAGATTGCTGCTGCTCATTAAGGCTTCAGCCTGATAGAGTCTGATAAAAGCTATGAAAATGGTCCCCGCTCCCAATCAAGGGTGGGGGAGCTAGGGGCATGATAATTACAGTACGTTGGATCTGATCTGAACCGAAGTGATTTGGGAGATGGAAATGCATTTTACTTCATGAGGCTTTACTGTCTGGTGGAACCCCCTGAGTCTATCTAGGTTTGTTTCTCCAACTTTCTTGACATATAATCTTTTTGTTGTTAGGTGCTGTCAAATCGGTTCCGACTCCATAGTGACCCTAGGCACAATAGATATATAGTCTTAGAGAATATCATTTAATCTTTTTGGGTTTTATTTGGTTTTCCCCTCTCGGGTGTTGGGGAAGACTAATATCCTCCTAAGTGCACTGTAAGACTCTTTCTTTCTTCCTTTCCATCAACATTTAAACTTGCTTAAGAAATACCCATCTTAAAAATATAAAGTCCTCCCCCAAGCATAGGTCCTATGTTAGCTGCCACCCTATTTCTTTTCTCCCCTTCAACGTGAAGCCTCATGAAAACGTTGTCTATATTTGTTACCTTCATTTCCTCATCTCCCATGCCCATGCCTCAGCCTACTACAATCTGGCTTCCACCCTGTCACTCCATTGAAACTGCTCTCACCATTGACCCCAATTTATATATCTTGTTATTATCTGATGGCAGTGGTGGCTTAATGGTAGAATTCTTGGGTTCCATGCTGTAGGTCCGGGTTTGATTCCTGACCAATGCACTTATGTACAGCCACCACCCAGTCTATCACTGTGTTGCTAAGCAGGTTGCAGAGGAGCTTCCAGACTAAGATAAACTAGGAAGAAAGGTCTGATGGATCTACTTCCAAAAATTAAACAATGATCACAATAGTCTTATCTGCAACTGATCCTGGAATAGTGGGTATGGGAAGCATTGTGCATTGTTACATAGGGTCTTCATGAGTTGGAGCCAACTCAACAGCCATTAATAGCAAGTTATTATCTAACTTGACATTATTTTCCAGCTAGTGATCCTTTCTTGATATACTTATACCAATACCTTGGTATTCAAACATCACTCTTCCTAGGTTTTCACCTACCTCTTGGCTAATCCTTCTTAGCCATCTTCCTCTGTCCCCCATTAAATGTCAGTATAGCCCAACTCTCTTCTTGTTACTGATTTTTCTAGGAATCATTATTTATTCCCCCAATTTTTATCTTTAATCTGAATGCACATAACTCCCACGTATACATCTCAAACTCAAATCTGTCTCTCCAAAATTTGGGACACTATACCTAGCTGCTTACTGAATGCTTTATTGATCTTGCTCAATCTCAGCATCATCTTCCCCCACTTCTGTGTTCCCTCACTGTTCCTACTTCAAAGTATGATGCTTCTATAAACCCTATTGCTCAAGCTGGAAGCCTGGGACTGGATATTGACTTCTCTATCTGATACGTAATATCCAATCAGTGTTCACATTCAATATTTCTTCCATTCCCTCACCTTTATCCCCTTACCTCTTAAGCTCCCCTCCTCATGCCACTCTCATTTCTGAATGGCTGCAAGCCTCCTGATAGGCCTCCCTGGCTTCAGTCTCACCACCTTTCATTCTGTCCTCCACACCACTTCCAGAAGAGTCTTTTTAAACTGCAAATCTGATGACACTCTGCTTCTTCAAACAATGCAGTGACTCCCCATGACCCTCAGGGTTAAGTTCAAATTCATGAGCTTGGTATCCAAGGACTTCAACAAATTCTCATCTTTCTGTTGTTTACCCTTTGAACTCTATGCTCCACCCTGTATGCAGACTCCCAAACATACCACACATATACACAGGCATTCTTTCTTTCTTCTGAACTATTGCATATGTTCTTTCTTCTTCCAAGAAATTATCTTCCTCCTCTACTCCCCATTTTTGTGGCCTGCCAAATGATTACCTATCTTTCAAGATTTAGCATAGATATTAACTTTTTTAGAAATCCTTCACAGTTGGGTCTGAATATTCCTTGAGGGCTCCTCAGCATCCATGGGTCTTCTCATAGCATTTATCACACAACATGGTAGCAACCTACTAACTTTTGTGTCCTCCAACAGCCTAAAACTCACTGGGAGCAGTGACTAGATCCTTCTGTCCTCAGCACCTTGTCCAGTGTCTAGCATGTAATGGTGCTATGTGGCTGTTAGGTACCATTGAGTTGGTTCTGACTCATAGCAACCCTAGGCATAAAAGAAACACTGCCTGATCCTGTGTCTTACTCAGAATTGTGTCATTTTGGTTGCTACAATGATGCCAACCCTTCTTTTAAGGGGGTCTTCTTCTTTTTCATTGACACTCCACTTTATTAAGCATGATGTCCTTCTCCAGAGACTGGTGCCTCCTGACAATAAGTTCAAAGACTAAGAGATGAAATCTCATCATCCTCTCTTCAAAGGAACAATCTAGCTATACTTCTACAGCTTTGTACCAGCTGTACCTTCTATCTGTACTTCTAAAGACAGTTTTGTTTGTTTTTCTGGTAATCCATGTTGTTGTTTTTGTTGTTAGGTACTAACCCTATGCAAACATAACAAAAACACTGCCCAGTCCTTTGCCATTCTCATAATTATTGTTATCTTTAAACCCATTCCTGATGCCACTGTGCCACTGTGAATGCCCATTGTACTATCAATATTCTTCTCTAACACCATAATTCAAATGCATAGATTCTTCTATGTTCTACCTTGTTCATTGTTAAACTTTCACATGCATATGAGTCAATTGAAAATATCATGACTTGGGTCAGGCCCACCTTTGTCATCAAACTGACACCTTTGCTCTTTAACATTTATTTGAAAGAGGTCTTTTGCAGCAGATTTGCCTAATGCAATATGTCTTTTGATTTCTTGAATGGTACTTTCATAAGGGCTGATTGAAGATCCAAACAAAATGAAGTGTTTGACAACTTCAATCTTTTCTCCATATATCATGATGTTTTTATTAAAGATTCAGTTGTGAGGATTTGTGTTTTCTTTACATTGGGTGCAATCCATATTGAAAGCTGTGCTCTTTGATCCTCATCAGTAAGCATTTTAAGTGCTCTTCATTTTCTTCAAGCAAGGTTGTGTCATCTGCATATGCAGATTGTTAATGAGTTTTCCTCCAATCTTGTTGCCACATTCTTCTTCATATAGTCAAGCTTTTTGGATATTTTGCTCAGCAAACATATTGAATAAGTAGAGTGAAATATTACAACCATGGCACACATTTTTCCTGATTGTAAACCATTCAATATTCCCTTGTTCTGTTTGATCAATTACCTCTTAGTGTATGTATATGTTCCTTGTGGATACAATTAAGTGTTCTGGAATACCTATTCTTCACAATGTTATCCATAGTTTGCTATGATCCACACAGTCAAATGCCTTTGCACAGTCAATATAACACAAGTAAACATCTTTCCAGTCTGATGTCAGCAGTGATATCCCTAGTTCCAAGTCCTCTTCTGAATCCAGCTTGAATTTCTGGCAGCTCTCTATTGATGTACTGCTACAATCATTTTTAAATTATCACAGCAAAATTTTATTTGCATGTGATATTAATGATATTTTGTGATGATTCCCATAGTCTATTGGAATGCCTTTCTTTGAAATGAGCACAAATATGTATCGTTTCCAATCAGTTGTCCACAGAGCTGTCTTCCAAATATCTTGGCATAGATGAGTGGGCACCTCAGTGCTGCATCAGTTTGCTGAAACCTTTCAATTTGTATTCCATCAATTTCTGGAAGCTTGTTTTTGTCCAATGACTTCAGCGCAGCTTGAACTTCTATTTTCAATATTATCAGTTCTACTTTCAATATTATCATATACTAGCTCTTGAAATGGTTGAACACTGAGCCATTCTTTTTGGTACAGTGATTCTGTATTCCTTCCATCTTTTTTTAATGCTTCCTGCATCATTCAATATTGTGCTCATGTTGTTGTTGTTAAGGGCTCTTAAGTCGACTCGGACTCATAGCAAACCTGTATAAGGTTTTTGAGGAGCGATTGGTGGGTTTGAACTGCTGACCTTTTAGTTAACAGTCCAGTGCTTATCCTATAGCACCACACCAGGACTCTATATTTTGCCCATAGAGTCTTTCAATATTGTAACCCAAGGCTTGAACTTTTTCTTCAATTCTTTCAACTTAAGAAATGCTGAGTGTGTTCTTCTCTTTTGGTTTTCTAATTTCAGGTCTTTGCACATTTCATTATACTTCTTTCCTTTGTTTTATCAAGCTGCCCTTTGAAATTTTCTGTCCAACTCTTTTACTTAATTTCTTACTGTTGTTTTAGCTTCTCTACACAAGGAGCTCTGGTAGAGTAGTGGTTACGAATTGGGCTGCAAACCGCAAGGTTAGCAGTTTGAAACAACCAGCTGCTCCATGGGAGAAAGATGAGGCTTTCTGCTCCCATAAAGATTTACAGCCTCAGAAACCCTGTACAGGGTCACTATTAGTTGAAACTGACTCAATGGCACATAACCACCAACAACCACACTCGAGCAAGTTTCACAGTCTCTTCTTACATCCATTTTTTATCTTTTCTTTCTTTCCTGTCTTTTTAATGACCTTTTGCATTCTTCTATGTGATGTTCTTGATGTCATCTCACATTCTTCTGGTCTTCAATCTTTAGTGTTTAATGCATTAAATTTGTTCTTGAGATGGTCTCTAAATTCAGGTGGGCTGTATTCAAGGTCATAATTTGACTCTCATGTACTTGTGTTAATTTTCATCATCCTCTACCTGAACTTTCATGTGAACAATTTATGGTCTGTTTCACAGTCTGACCCACATATGTAGTCAATTTGACTCCTGTCTATATGCCATCTGGTGAGGTCCATGTGTATAGTCTCCTTTAATGTTGAAAGAAAGTATTCTCAGTGAATAAGTCTTGCAAAATTCTATCATACAATCTCCAGCATCATTTTTATCACCAAGACTATATTTTCCAACTACTGATCCAACCATTTTCAGTTTTTGCATTCCTATCACCAGTAATTATCAATACATCTTGATTGCACATTTGAACAATTTAAGACTGAAGAAGTTGGTAGAATTCTTTAATTTCATCATCACTGGTTTTAGTGGTTGGTACATAAATTTGAATACTAGTGGTCTTCCTTTTGGGTGTATAGATATTATCCTATCACAGACAGCATCGTACTTCAAGATAGATCTTGAAATACTCTATTTGATGATGGATGCAACAACACTGCAGTTCAGTTTTTGTACCCAGCATAGTAAGCCATAGGATTGTCCAATTCAAAATGACCAATAACAATCCATTTCAGCTCGCCAGTGCTTAGGATATCTATCTTTATGCACTCCATTTAATTTTTCACAACTTCGTATTTTCCTAGACTCATAGTATGTACATTGCATGTTTGTAATTGTTTCTTCCCATTTGGAGTTGTGCCCCATCAGCAAATCCAGGTCTGGAAAGTTTTGCTCCATTCACATCATTAAGGTCTATTCTACTTTAAAGAGGCAGCTCTTCCCCAGTTGTATTTTGAGTGCCGTCTAACCTGAGGGGCTCATCTTCAGGCGCTATATCTAATAATTTTTCACTGCTATTAATAGAGTTCTCAGAAATAGTCTACCTCTCCTTCATTCTAGTGTATCTTAGTTTGAAAACTTCACTGAAACCTGTCCACCATGGGTGACCCTACTGATCTGGTATTTAAAATAATGGTGGCATAGCTTCTAGCATCACACAACCCATAAGTCACCACAGTTTGACAAACTGTGGTTGTTGTTAGGTGCCATCAAGTTGGTACCAACTCATAGTGACCCTGTGCACAGCAGAATGAAAACTGTCTGATCCTGATCCAACCTCATTATTGTTGCCACGTTTGAGTCCATTGATACTGCCTCCTGGCCAATCCATCTCGTTGGTGATTTCCTCTTTTTCTCTGACCCTCCACATTACCAAACATGATATCCTTCTCCAGCGACTGGTCCCTCCTGACAATATGTCCAAAGTATGAG
>NW_006408603.1:7190961-7196306 GCF_000296735.1 Chrysochloris asiatica
AAAAACTAGCTTAGCAGCAATTGCTTTCAGCTTTGGTGGATTGAATACAAAGAGAATTGTGTAAATTACTCCCTTTCATTAGAAAACCTAAGTAACTGCATTTGTGAGACCACAAAGGCAGATAGCATATTAGAGTCAAGCTGATCTACCCCATAGACCTCACCACAATCAGTCACTAGCTAGAATTCGCAAACCCCTACATACAGACACCTGCGTAAACAAGCAGACAATAATGAACTTAAATGAAGGATAGTTTTGACTTAATAATCTACACTTCTTGCAGCAAGTAGCCAGGTTGGGCTTTATGCCACATAGCTTCTAAGCGATTTAATGAATACCTTTATTATGAAAATAATAGCACATTATATAGGATAGAAAGTTTATAATCTTTTAGTAGAAACAAGAAGAAACAGTTTATCTCATATTGGGAAAGGCGATGAAGGTCCGTCTGAACATCATAGAAGTATTTTTGTCAAGGTTGTCTAATGACCAGTGCAAGAATGTTGTGACTAACTGTGTAATAATTCAAAAAATGATAAAAGTGTCAATGCATGTACTGTGTAGTTTTAAGGATAAAAAATAAAGACTTGTTGGGTTGAGCCGGCAGAAGCTGGAGCGAACAGCTGGACAGCACAGCAAGCTGAAAAGCCTTTCAATTGTATTCATTTCTCCATCCGCTGATTCCACATATCCTCTCGTGTCCCACTACCCCCACAGAGAGCTGGTCTCCCCGCAGCACTGGACTGCAAGGTCGGTTTGAACCACAAAGTCAGCAGTTCAAATTCACCAATCACTCCTATACAGGGTCACTATGAGTCAGAACCGACTCCATAGTATTTAACAACAACAACAGCATGCTAATTTTAGGTTCAACTTCTGAGGAACCATGGAACCATCAAACTGTTTTCCACAATGGTTGTACCATTTTACATTTCTCCATAAAGACCCAAGCACTTGTTGTTTCCAGGATGTTATTTTTACAATACTCACAACTACCCTGTAGGTAGGTGTTATAATCCTGTTTTTTGAAGGTGAACAAACTGAGGCACAGAGTTATCGACTAGCATGCAACTACTGTTAATAAACCAAGATTTAAACCCTGGTATGTCTGAGGCTGCTATTCTAATGTGGCACCATAGGATAAGCACTGGAATGTGAACCAAAAGGTTGGTAGTTCAAATTTACCAGTTGCCCTTTGCACTGAAGTGTAAGGTTGGTCTGAATCACAAGGTTGGTGGTTCAAACTCACCAGTCACAGCTTGGAAACCCTATACAGGGTCACTATGAGTTAGAACCAACTCAATGGCACCTAACAACAACAACATGTCTGATGCTGGAGTTCAGAGTATCATAGGATAAGCACTGAAATACTAACCAAAAGTTTGGTGGTTCTAACATAGCAGTTGCTCCTTGGAAATCCTATACAGGGTCACTATGAGTCAGATCTGACTCGATGGCACTTAACAACAACAATGTCTGATGTCATCCTTTTTCTACTATACAAAACTGGCTTTTGTAAGTATCTGATGAGGGAAGTGTAAGCAAAATAAAGTTTCTGTTAGCATCAGAGAAGGCTCTCTCCTTGAAGAAGAGATTATGAATATGAAGAAAGGGTCATAACATAAACCTCAGAGAGAGGCAGTCCTTTACAGATCTTATGCCAACAGTTTAGGAATAAAGTCAAAGACCACAATCGGGTACAATCTAAGGACTAAATGGGGTGAGTAGGTCTCCTGAAGAGTCCTTAGGTTATGCAAATAATTCATGTGTTCAACTACTAACTGAAAGGTAAGAGATTCTTCTAAAGAAAGGCCTGGTGATCAGCTTCCAAAAATTCTGCCACTGGAAATCCACTGGAACCCAGTTCTCCTTTGACGCATATGATGCTGTCATGAGTCAGAAAGGACTTGACAGGAACTGTGAGTTAGGATAGACTTAACAACAATTGGTCAATCTCCTGAGTCTGGTAGGCAGAAGCAAAGCAGTGGAACAAGCTAAGGCAAGGAACCAAGAGTTGCCAGGCAGAGAAATAAACTAACAGGAACCAGTCGAAGGGAACTCTAAGATCTGAACTGTAAGGGAAAACAAAGCACCAGGCTAGAAGAAAGCAGAGAAGGTACAGACAGCCAATCTGCTGTGGTGAGGCCCTTTGGAAGATATGTGTTCCTACATCCCGTCCCACCACCCTCACAGATTGGCTCTCACTGCTCTTAAGAGCCAGAACTTGGAACCTGACAACTGATAGGAAGCGCATGCCAGCCAAATGAAAGAGCATGAGAGAAGCACGTTAAAACATGGAGGTGCTCATCATTTGTTAACACAAGCAGACATGATGGGTGAGATGGGGTATTCAAGAAATGTCAGAGAAAAGAACAGAGTTTCCTAGAAGTCATCATTTTCTTAACTTCTTACCCATGACCATTGTCACCAATGTGTGTGTTTGTATTTGAGAGAGAAAGAATGCATGTGAGTCTGCATGTATGAGAATATGTGAATATGTGTGTGTATGTGTGTGAATAAGTGTGTGTTTAGTAATTTATTATTAATTTCCCCCTGCTCTCAGGACTATATAGAACCAGCTACCTACTTTGTACAGTCCAACAAAAAATGAAAATGTGGGATCCCTTGTTCAAAAGCAAGGGGGAAAGTGTCGTTGTAGGTACAAAGCATAAGCTTCTTCCTTTCCTTTCAACTTGCCACAGAGTTTTTTTATCTGATTAATGTGGTTCTAAGAAAGAAAAATGAGAATTTTCATTTATTAGCATGGATTTTCTTTTCTTTGTATTGTGTAATACCAGTTTAAAATGCAAATGTAAACATCTAATTTGCATGTGGTGTTGGTGGTGGTTATGCGCCATGGAGTCGGAACTGACTTATAGCGACCCTGCACAGGGTTTCCGAGGCTGTAAATCTTTACCGGAGCAGAAAGCCTCATCTTTCTCCCACAGAACAGCTGGTAGTTTCAAACTGCTGACCCTAAGGTTCGCAGCCCAAGAGTACTAGAAGTGACCAACTCATATTCACAGCCTGCACAGGCATAAACATTTTGTTTTTATCAAAACAGTAGAAAGCCTGCACTAACCTAACATAGTCATTTCTATCTTACTTCTTGACACATGCACATTGTATCAATACTCTTGGCCATCAGCTTACCAATAAACAAAGAAGGACTGAATGGATAAGGAAAGGTGAGTTGTCTCATCTTTCCATTTCCTTCTATGTCATCATCTTCAGCATAAGTGGTTGGTTAATCCCAAGAAACAACATGAGTCAGAAGGGGTACAAGGAGTCCTTGGACACTTATGTTTCTTTGAACACCATTGCCTTCTTTCTACATTCTAAACAAGTTCTGGTTCCAAATATGGCCTCTCAGGGATGTCAGTGCCCTTGCTTTCTCAGTTACAGATGACATATGCTTATCTTGTATTCACTTTGAGTCTCATGGCCCTCCCACACAGTGTGGTTCCACAGGAACTCTGTGTTCACCAGGCAAGGTGAATACTGTATGCAAATAGAGTGATAAGGAAGGAGGGCAGGCACATTGTACATATCTAACTCCTCTAATCACAAGGATGCTCTGTTGTTCCATCAGACTTTACATACAGATGCACGTACAAAGATAAAATTATTAAACATCTCAACATGGTGGCAGCTGAGCATTGAACCAAGTGTGGGCTCTCAGTGCATAGGCCTATGAGAACCCTCAATGCCCAGGCTGTATGCCTGGAAGCCAGCTCTGCTCCCACCTATCAGACTGTGACAGACAGAAAAGTTAGCCCTGGACAACTGCACTAGCCCATCTGCTCCTGATTGTTCCCTCCTTGCTCTTGGGCCCTTCCCTATTCTTTGAGCATATTGCTAACCCTCAGTCTCTAGTTCTTTACCTACTTCAGCTTTAAAAACTTAGATCTGCCCCTTCATGCTTAGGGGCTCATTCCAATACCCTTCTCTAGAAAGCCAGTTCCCCACTTGATTCATGGTTCTGGATTTTGACATTTCTCTCATCATCAGGGAAGAGGTTCCCTCCTTTAACCTCTGCTGCACATGATTCTTCAGCTGTACCAAGCTTCCTTCAACTTCTCAATGAGAGCAGGAGATTTTCGACACCCAGTGTTCAGCAGAATTGATTGTCACAGACACCAATTGATTGTCTTTCCATTTGAATCACTTTACATTCCTGCCCTTTGAAAATCATATTGCAAATCCAAAAATTTTTTCACATCCTGTTTCCTTGATAACTTTGGAGCAATTTTTATTATTGGTGAATCTTTTTCTTCTCAAAATCCTCTCCTTTGGCTTTCATTACATTCAGCTGTTTTCATTCTCCTATTTCTGTAAGTGTATTTTGAGAGTATATTCTCTCTTTCACTACTAGCTGTAGGTTTCCTTCAAGTCTTGGACCTTTTCTCACTTTTTAAAAAAAAATTTTATCACTTCTCAAAATTTCTCTTTTCTATAATGTTATTGTTGTTGAAACGATACACAGCAAACATACACCACTTCAACAATTTCTACACATACAATTCAGTGAAACTGATGGCATTCTTCAAACTATACATCCATTCTTCTCTGCTTTTCAGAACTGTTCCTCCCCCATTACCAAAAGTCACTGGCCCTTGAAGCTTCTTATTTGATTTTTCAAGTTGCTGTTGTCAATTTGATCCCAGTAAATAGTTCTTAAACCAAACTATGTTGTTGTTGTTAAGTTTTGTTGAGTTGATTCCAACTCATAGTGACCCTGCATAGGGTATCCGAGGAGCAACTGGTGAATTTGAACCGCCAACCTTGTGGTTCACATTCCAGTGTTTATAGCACCACGCCAAGCAAACAGTTGTTATTGTTGTTGTTAAGTATTGTTGAGTTAGTTCCAACTCCTAGCTACCCTATATAGGGTTTCCGAGGAGCAGTTGGTGGCTTTGAACTGCCTATCTTGTGGTTTACAGTCCAGTGCTGATCCTACAGCACCATACCAGGAGTTCATAGTTTAGCTTAATTAATAAAAAACTGTCTTTCCCATTTTCCTACTTTCCATTCTTCCAGTTTTCTGTTTTCATACCTAATTCCCTCCCCAAATCAGTCTAATAGATGTTCTATTACCACCTCAACTTCAAGTCACTTGCCCTCTCTGGGTCTGTTTCCTAATCTGTGAAATCAGAAGTTTGAGCTGAATAGACTCGTGATACCACCAGTTTATTACTGATATGCAAATTCAAATTAAAGCTGAAGAAAATGAAAACAAATCTACGAAAGCCAAAATATGATCTTGAATTTATCCCTCCTGAATTTAGAGATCATCTGAAGAACAGATTTGATGAATTAAACACTAAAGACCGAAGACCAGAAGA
>NW_006408603.1:7198106-7209225 GCF_000296735.1 Chrysochloris asiatica
GACCCCCAACGAGATGGATCAGCCAGGTGGCATCATTGATGGACTCAAGTGTGGCAGCGGTAGTGAGGTTGGCCCAGGATCAGACATTGTTTCGTTTTGCTGTGCATGGGGTCGCTATGAGTCGGTTCTGACTTGATGGCACCTGACAACAACAACAACAACCACCAGTTTATACAACTTCTTCTGTCAGAAGCTGCTTTTCTCACCTATTGCCTTAATTCCAGTGAAACCTCAAACTGCAAACACCAGTATTCACTTCAATTCACTTTTGGCCTTTTCTACCCTAGAAAGTTGAATTGGGGGATGCTTTTATGTTATTTTCTGAGCCCACAGCCTTTATAATTTTGGTAAACATATGCATAGCAAAACATTCACCAATAAAACAAATGTTACATTTATAGTCCAATAACATTAGATTTTTCATGTTGTATTGTTATCCTTTTTCAAACTATTTCAAGACCATTAACATAAACTCAATGCCCTCTAGTACCACTCTTCTGTCAGTTTGTCATACTGTGGTGGCATTTGTGTTGCTGTGATGCTGGAAGCTACACCACTGGTATTTTAAATACCAGCACGGTCACCCATGGTGGACTGGTTTCAGTGGAACTTACAGACTAGGAAATAGGAGCGGCAGAGACAACTTCTGAATGTTTGGCCACTGAAAACCTTGAGAACAGCAGCAGAACACTGTCAGATAGCAACAGAATACTGAATAGTGAAACATTATGAATAGTACCAGAATATTGTCAGATACACTGTCAAAAGATGAGTCCCTAAGATTCGAAGGCACACAATATGTGACTGGGAAAGAGTTGCCTCTTCAAAGTAGAGTTGACCACGTTGATGAGAATGGAGTACAGGTTTTGAGATCATGATTTGTGGATGGGGCACAACTCAAAATGATAAGAAACAGTTGTGAAAAGTCATTAATAATCAGAACATGGAATATTCGAAGTATGAATCTAGGAAAACTGGAAGCTGTCAAAAATGATGTGGAACACATAAGCATCAATATCCTAGACACTAGTGAGCTCAAATGGATCAGTATTGGACATTTTGAATCTGACAATTATGTAGTTTACTATTCTGGAAATGACAAATGGAAGAGGAATGGTGTCACATTCATCATCAAAAAGAACATTTCAAGATCTATCTTGAAGTATACTACTGTCTTTGTTAGGATACTATCCATATCTGTTACCACTTTTATTCAAATTTACACACCAACCACTAAAGCTAGTTATGGTGAAATTGAAGAATTCTGCCAACAGTCTGAAATTGATCAAACATGCAATCAAGATGTGTTGATAATTACTGGTGATTGGAATGAGAAGGTTGTAAACAAAGAGGAAGAATCAGTAGTTGGAAAGTATGGCCTTGGTGAGAGAAACTATGCTGGAGATCACATGATAGAATTTTGCAAGACCAATGACTTATTCATTGCAAATACATTTTCTAAATAACATAAAAGATGGCTATACATATGAACCTCACCAGATGAAATGCACAGAGAAATCAAACAGCCCACATCTATCAGAAGACACCACATCATCAGCTAAAACAAGGCCAAGGTAGACTGTGAAACAAACCATGAATTTCTCATATGTAAGCTCAGGATGAAGCTGAGGAAAATTAAATCAAGTCCATATGAGCCGAAATATGACCTTGAACATATCAAACCTGAATTCAGAGATCATGGACAGAACAGATTAGATGTATGACACACTAATTATGGAAGACCAGAAGAGTTTGGGAATGACATCAGGAACAACATACAGTCAAAGGAACACACAAGCAGGCATGTGAGCTTGCTGGTGACCAAGTTGGTCTACTGGTGAGTAGAAGTGGAGGAAAGGCAGCAATGAAGATATGGGCTGGGTTCAACCAACTTCCATAGACTCCCATTGACCTGGAGATGAGAGAGAGAAGAGGAAGGGCTAGTTGGTCTGAAGTATGGTGAGACCTGGGGACTCCTGAGCCTGTGGACAAGGACATAGCAATGGAGAGCTGGAGCTGAGAGTGAAGCACCCAGCTGATACGAAGTGAAGGGAGATGCACAAGAATGCCCAAACTTGTAGATAGTACCCATTTGACCTATCTTCCATGGCTAGATGATCAGAACTCAATTAGAAGAATATGAAATAAAAAAATTTTGATAAAGGAAACAAGTGTAAATTGCTACAATTTGAAGAACTTGACCTATACTTATGGATTTAGTAGCTCAAAATACCAACTGAGAGAGAAGGAGTTGGCACATCAAGGATCAATCCTTTCCCCTCCATACACAGGATTGATAGGATGGGCAACTTAGACATTGGCTACCTAAAATGGGGGGACTATAAAGACACGAAGTGGCTGGCTTACAAGTTTTCAAGAGGCAGTTTAGTTTCAGAGAGTGCAGGGGAATGTAGAATCCCCACTGAATAGTTTTCATTTTATCTAAATGGGTCTGGTGAAAGGAGATGGGAATAAGATTCTTATGATTCAATAGTGAGTTATTGTTATTATGACTAATTGTAATTGTCACAACTGTAATTGTCACAACTACTCCCCCGTTATAACATTAACGGGGCAGTAGTTAATCTTACAGTCCAGGAACAGAGGAACTTAGGACCATCAAGGGAGAAGAACATGAGTGGAATGTGGGACCCTATCCATAGAAGCAGTGACACATGGAGGCAAAGATGATGACATAGAGAGATAGAGCACCTGAGAACTCTAGACTCATAGATTGAGAAAGGCAGTGTGTTGGCAGCCAGGAGGTAGGCTTGCAGAATGTGCCCTTTGGTTATTTAAATGAATATATATTCCTGAGTGCTTTTGTGTACATCAAAAAAACAAAAACAGAGGGACAGAGGGAATAGAAGCAAATACTGTTGAATGATGAGGCATGGAGAGGGTTGTAATCATAGCAATGAAACAAAATACGATAGGGTGAGTGTAAAACCGATGTTCTTCCATGTAAATTATCACTCAAGTCACAATAAAAACTTAAAAAAAACAAACAAAACACCATACAGAAGAAAGCAAAAGGTCATTCCGAAGACAAGAAAGAAGGAAAAGACCAAAAATGGATGTTAGAAGACTCTGAAACTTGCTCTCCAGTGTGTTGTTGTTGTTAAGTGCCGTCGAGTCGGTTCCAACCCATAGCGACCCTGTACAGGGTTTCCGAGGATGTAAAATCTTTACGGGAGCAGAATGCCTCATCTTTCTCCTGTGGAGTGGCTGGTAGTTTTGGACTGCTGGCCTCAAGGTTTGCAACCCGATTTGTAACCACTACGCTACCAGAGCTCCTTTGCTCTCCAGTGTAGATATACTAAAGTAAATGGAAGAAATGAGAAAGTAAAGGAGCCGAACAGAAAATTTCATAGGACAACTCAAGAAGACAAGTCAAGTATTGTAATGAAATGTGCAAAGACCTGGAGTTAGAAAATCAAAGGGAAAGAACATGCTTGGCATTCTTCAAGCTGAAAGAAATGAAGAAAGAATTCAAGCCTTGACTTGCAATATTGGCAAAATATGGAATGATTAAAAAGCATCAAAATAAGATGGAAGGAATATATAAAGTCATTGTACCAAAAAGAAATGGTCAATGTTCAACAGTTTCAAGAGGTAGCATATGATCAAGAGTCAATGATATTGAAGGAAGAAGTCCAATGTGCACTGAAGGCATTGGCAAAGAACAAGACCCCTGGAACTGATGGAATAAAAATTTAAATATTTCAATAAACTGATGCAGCACTGGAGGCACTCACTCCACTATGGCAAGAAATTTGGAAGAGTGAACAACTGATTGGGAGAGATCCATATTTATGTCCATTCCAAAAAGAAGTGACCCAGTGGAATGTGGAAATAATTTAACAACATCATTAATATGATATGCAAGTAAAATTTTATTAGCAATAATTCAAAAACAGCTGCAACAGTATGTTGACAGGGAACTACCAGAGGTTCAAGCTGGTTTCAGAAGGATTTGGAACAAGGGACATCATTAATTATGTCAGATGATGTTGGCCGAAAGCAGAAAGTGCCAGAAAGAAGTTTACCTGTGATTTATTGACTATGTAAAGGCTTTATACTGTTTGTATCATAACAAGCTATGGACAACATTGTGGAGAATGGGCATTCCAGAACATTTAATTGTGCTCGTGAGGAACCTGTACATAGACCAAGAGGCAGTCATTCAAACAGATCAAGGGGACACTGAATGGTTTAAAGTCAGGAAAAGCGTCACCAGGATTGTATTCTTTTACCATATTTATTCGATCTGTATGCTGAACAAATAGTCTGAGAAACTGGATTATGTGAAGAACAACGTGGCATCAGGATCAGACAAAGACTCTTTAACAATCTGCAATAAACAGATGACACAACCTTGCTTGCTGAAAGTGAAGAGGAATTAAAATACTTACTGATGACAATCAAAGACCACAGCCTTCAGCATGGGTTGCACGTCAGTGTAAAGGAAACAAAACTCCTCACAACTGGACCAATAAATAACATCATGATAAATGGAGAAAAGATTGAAGTCATCAAAGACTGCATTTTGCTTGGATCCACTATCAGCACTCATGGAAGCAGCGATCAAGAAAGCCACCAACATATTATATTAGGCAACTCTGCTGCACAGGACCTTTTTAAGGTGTTCAAGAGCAAAGTCCTCTTAGTCAGTAAGAGGACTAAGATGGGTTTGGCCCAAGTTATGGTGTTTTCAATAACCTCATATGCATGTGAAAGTTGGACAACAAATAAGGAAAACTGCAGACGAATTGAAGCTTTTGAGTTATGGTGTAGGAGAAAAATAGTGAAAGTACCATAGACTGCCAGAAGAATAAGCAAGTCTGTGTTGGAAGAAATACAGAAAGAATGCTCCTTAGATGCCAGGATGGCCAGACTTTTATTCTTAGGCTTTGGATCTATTGTCAGGAAGGACCAGTCTTTGGAGAAAGACATCATGCTTGGTAAAGTGGAAGGTCAGCAAAAAAGAGGAAGACTCCCTGCAAAATGGCTTGGCACAGTGGCAGCAGCAATGGACTGAAGTGTGGTTGTGAGGTTGGCACAGGACCAGGCAGTGTTTTGTTCTGTGGTGCAGAAGGTCACTATGAGTCTGAACTGATTCCATAGCACCTAACAACAATTCCCTGTAAACAAAAATTCTTCCTTTCCTGTTCCTTCTCACCTGCTGGTAACCATTAATAACCTTTGTTTTCTATGTATTTGCTTATTTCATATAAGTGCAATCGTATAGTATTTGCCCTTTTGCAACAGACTTATTTTGTTTAGTACATTGTTTTCAAGGTTTATCCATGCTGTGATATGCTTCAGAATTTCATTTCTTTTTATGTCTGTGTAATATTCCATTGTGTGTATGTACCACATTTATTTATCCATTCATCTATTGATGAACATTTCCATTGTTTCCTTCCTTTGGCTGTTGTGAATAGTGTTGAAATCAGTATTGAAGTAAAAGTTTCTGTTTGCATTTCTGCCTTCACTCTTTCTGGGTATATATGCCTAGGATTAGGATTCTTGGGTCATATAGTAGTTATATGTTCAACATTTTGGGTACCCACCAAACTATTTTCCACAATGCAGTATCATTTTTGATTCCCAGCAGAAATGGATGAGGGTACCAGTTTCTCCACAACCTCGCAAACACCTGTTGTTTTCAGCCCACTGCCTTTTATCTTGAGTCCTTGGTATTTTTTACTCATTTGGCTCTTCAAAATAAAGGACACCTAACAGTGGGAGGAAATCTAGAGTGACACATAACAGTAAACAAATTATGGATATGTACCTTAGTCAACCTGTTACAACAGTTTTAGATTTGTGGTTGAAGAAACCGAGGCCACTCGGATGGTGAAGCAGAGTTTCAGATTTTATTAAGCCGGCTGATTCAGAGGAGCTAATTTCTCCAGATTCTGAGCCCTGAATGGAGGGCAGCACGGGCCTATAATATAGGGTCAGAGTCAGGGAGGGGCCAGCCTACATACCTGTTTGAGGGCAGGGGGGAAACCAGGGGGATATCAGGTCCCATTTGGTGACCTGATTAGAATTTTAACTTGCCTCCTGGGTGGGAGAGGGCAGTAAATGATTTTTACCTTTTCCTGTTCATTCCCCCCTTTGATGCCCCTTGGGACCTTTTTCCCAGGGACATCATCTATGTAAGGAATGGTATTTTAGCATTGTTGGTACCCTTTTCAATTGATTATTGCTTTAATGACAGTTCCTATGGCCCTGATTGCTAGTGGGAGGAGGCATGGACTGATTAAGTAAATGCCAAATAAAACAGGACTCCACCCACAAGGGTCTTGAACCCTTTAAAGGTGAAGAATTACCCTTCCATAGGCTCTGTGGGTTCCACCCGTTCCAGGTTTGCACAAGGACATGGGCAACTTTCTGCATTTTTACAAGATCTGCTACTGCCAGATTCTGGTCATCTACTTGTATGCAGCAGTTAGCAAAATTAACCTTTTCACATACCCCTCCTCCCTCCACAGCCAATAAGCAGTTTATGGCTAATCTATTTTGATAGATGGCATTTTGTATCTGGGTCTGTTGACATGCAAGAGGGGTTAGGGCCAACCCAGTTCCATTGGTTCAATTACCTAGGAGGGTGCCCTCACTTTTAGAAGAGTGGTATGGTTACTGTTTGGCCCACCTTGGTGGTACGGGTGTATAGGTTACACAGATTTCTCCCTTTCCCACACCCCAAAGTCTAATTAAAATGAATCCCACGGCAGACATCCTCATGCTTCAGCCATGCATAGATCAGCCAGCTCTGGGTTTGTGGCTGAAGCAGCATAGGTTGTACGTCTCAGTGTTACCTTGTGAGGGTTGATAGGGTCAGTTTCAGCTTCTCATGGAGATGAGGCTTTCTTCAATCTGCTGTGATGAATCCAGGTAGGGACTCCTACATTGGCTGCTGGGCTTGGGATAATTTCTTGTTCTAGTCCTCAGTAATCTTTGCAGATGCTTCTGGATGACCTCCTGAAAGGAAAAACAAATCAGATATATTTATTACACTCTGAACTAAAGAGGCCCAAATGTTTTTCATCCCATTGAAAGAAATAATGTCTTATGAGAGTCCCATTATGTCCCAATTGAGTCTGGCTAACTTGATAGCTGACGGGGTGGCTAGAAGGACTTCTCAGGGTCCAGTCCAGTTTTTTCTCTAACTGGTTTTCAGGTCTGTCTCTACATGTTCTGAGCAGAATATGATATCCACACTGGAAGGGATCAAGTTACTTGTAGGGAAGGAAGCAGACCTGGGAAGAGCAATTTTACAAATAATAGAAAGTGTGTGGTAAAGGTGCTGTGCATACCACGGCACCTTTAAACCTTGGCTGAGGTCAGGTAGAGGGTTGAGGGAAGCTGCCTGGGAAGGTTTATTGTATACAACTTTATAAGGGCTCAATTTAAGCCCACTTCTGGGGGCTATTCAAAACAGGGCTAAGGCAACACCTGGTCCCGATGTAGATAAATTGCCTGACAGTTTTGTCATTGTCTCTTTAGTGTATGTATGGTTCATTTTCTCCAACCTCCACGTTGAATGAAATCTCCATTTAATCTGTAGGTGTTAACTGTTCTGTTGTCACTTTGGACTCTCTGGAAGTCCAAACTTGGAGGTAATCTCCTTCAAGAGGATTTTCATTATTTCTGAAGTTCTTAGTTCTGGTGGGGGAAAACCTGTACCCAACCAGAAAAGGTGTCTACAAAAACAAAAGCAGAGAATATTTAATTTCCCAGCTTGGGGGCATCTGCATGAAATCAACCTGTTAATTGTCAGGGGGTTGTTTATCTTGGTATTGGTGTAGGACAGCCTGTCTTAGGATTGTTCTTGAGGCAGGTAAGAGTCAGAGCTAACCTCCTGAGTGATTTTTTTTTTGGAAAATGTCTTGTTCTAGTGCCAGGGCCTAATGAACCAACTCAGGGCCTCTTTCCTGTAGTGGGTCATCTCATGGGCTCATTTAAGAAGAGCAGGTGCTAGTTTTCACAGGATCAGAACCATTCTATTAAAAAAGCCATTTACTTTTTAACTTTTAACTTCTTGGAACCAGAACAATTCCACTGTCATCTACTTTTCATTCTTTAGCACCTCTCTCCAATCCTTCTGCCTCAGTTCTACTAAAGTCCTCTGGGTACACATTCAGTTTTTCTTGACAACATTTCTAATGCCCTTGTCAGTGCAATCAGTTCAGCCTCTTTTTTTTCGTCTGAGATCCCCGGCAGGAGGGCTATTGCCTCTACCCAGTTTTGTAAGATTACTATTACACACCCTGCTATCCGAGACCCTTTTTCCATGTAACTGCTTCTATTCACAAACAACATCTAGTATACCAGATACAGTTAAACAGGTCAGGTTGGCTGGAAAATACTTGGTCAATGATTTCTATACAATCATGGTTCAGCCCTCCAGTTGCCACATTAGGGGAGGATGGCAGGTTTAGTTGCCCCATAATTCACAAGGTAATATTCAGATTGTCCAGTAAAATAACCTGGTATTGCCTATCTGTCCTGTTGTGAGCCATAGGCTTCTCATCTTTAGCAGCAGGGAGACGGCTTGATGGGGACGGGGATGAGCTGGCCAGAATGAATTTTTCAGCCTCTTTTCTGAGAGGATATTGGTTTCTGTGGGATGGTCAGTTTCCAGACTTCAACCAGACCTCGGTGGAGGATGTTTGTTGGCTCTCCCTGGAATTCCGCTAGTCCACATGGGGGTGTTTATCTGATTGTCGATCTCCTCAGGCCAATGTGCCTGGTTTCCTGAGTCTGAATCAGTAATCACCAGGCATGTTCATGAGGGACCTCTATCATCCGCAGACTTTTGGTTTCAGAAAGCTGTTTAAATATGCAACTCTGGAAGCAGGTCCTGGCCCAGTAAGGGGACCAGTCACCTATTTTCTTTTTCCCAATGAAGCAGTCCAGGGGTTTCAGGAAGAACTAGACCTCAGGCTTCCCTGAGTTCTTAGTCACCATCACTGTCCCCATTATTCCCCGGATGGGGGCAATTGGGGTGGCAGAGGTTGATGCCAAATCATTCTGGGCCCCTTGCCCCCAGACAACATTAGTCTTCTGCAGGCAATAAAACTTGTTCAACCATCTGTTGAGTTGGGTGGCTTTTTCTGCCAGATCTTCCCTTGAGATGTGGGCATTTATTTTTTTTTCATTGTCCATATTTTTGCATAAGCACATCGGTCCTTGCTTAAGGCCCCCGTTCCTTTCCAGGGTCCTCCCTGGGGTCCCACAGGCTTATCTGTAGTGTTTTTTTAGGAGGACAGTTATGACCTGAAATTTCTTATACTCTCAGCTGTTAAATACCTTGAAGGTGATGTCCACCAGCTGGGATGGATTCATGCCAATTACCCTGTCAAACTTCTGCCATTTCTTTCTAAAATCCTGGGTGCTTTGGGAGATAAAAATCATGTTAACCATTCAGATATTTGCTGAGTTCTCAGGATCGAGGTCTGTGTACTTACAGTGAGCTACTTGGTAGATTCATTTGAAAGAATTCAGAGGGGTCTGAGCTCAGTTGGCTTCTGCTGAATTGCTTGTGCCATGTTCAAGTTTTTTTGGGTTAGGAATTCCCTTTTTCAGACCTCTGAGAATACAGTTTTTATAGTGCTCCAGTGTAGCGTAGTGACTATGAATTGGGCTGCAAACTGCAAGGTCAGCAATTCAAAACCCCAGCTGTTCCATAGAAGAAAGATGAGGCCCTCCACTCCCGCAAAGATTTACAGCCTCAGAAACCCTGCACAGGGTCACCATGAGTCAGAACTGACTCCACGGCTCATAACCATTGCCACCACCAGTCGTGGCAGGCCCATCTAGATTTTAATTTGTGTCAGCCAGAGGCATTGCCTTACTGGGGTCAAGGGTCCTGTTCAGGTTTTTTTTGTTTGTTTGTTTTGGATGCGTGCTGTTTCATCCCATGCCTTATCTCAGACCAGCCTTTTTCATCCCTGGTCAGGACATTGTAAACAGAGCCTGAATATCTGCTCAATTAGGATGAGGGGTAGCAAAAATAGTAGTTGTTAAATTTGTTCTTTTGGTTAGGCCATCCTAGTGTGGTACTGTGAGTAATGCGCTGGACTACCAAGTCTATTTGAACCACAGGGTCAGGGGTTCAAGTCCACCAGCCACTCCTCGGAAAACTCACACAGGGTCACCATAAGTTAGAAATGACCCAGCAGCACTGAACAAAAGCATCTCAATAAGAAAGATTTGAATTTTTCCTATTTAACAAGTCCAAGATAGAGAAAGAAATATGTGCCCAGTAATATCCTGAGGCTTGCCCTTCTGTATTCAATTCTGTGGGCATCTGCAGAAGAAGTATTGCCTTGCCTCCTTTTTGGGTAGCCCTCTACCAAAGTGGGTCCCTAGAAGGGTATGGTATAGAGAAATCACTTCCAAACTGGTTTCCTCAGCGGCTGAATATGGCCGGGCAGGTTCACTAGGTCAAGTTATAATTTTCTCTAATGTCAGCTGCTAGGGTATCAAAGGTTGTAATAAGACAAGGTTACAATCAAAAGCTATATTTCACAAAAAGTAACCATTTATATCTCTTTGTATATTCATGTACAGGCCTACTTAGAACTATTTTTACTAATATTCATCTGTATTCATTTTTTCTCTGTCTGGCTTTCATACTATCGTTGTAAATGCATTATAGTACATATAAACGATATAACTTACATATTATTGGAATTCTAGGTTGTTTTCAGTTTCTTAAACATAATACAGGACAAAACCATAGTAATTTTACAAATAAATAGACAATCTGACACAGTGGTTTAACAATTCAAGCTATAAGATGGTATAATAATTTTAAGGATCCATTTAAAGGTTACTTTTCCCATCATCTAGATCGCACATTGACCAAGCTGTATTACATTAAAATACCATTTCCTTTGATGTCATAGGAGGGTACTCATATAGAAACCAGTTAGAATTATGCACAACAACATTTTCTTTCAGATTGAGGCCTGCCTTTATTTATTTATTTATATTAATTTAAAGTTTTTATTGTGGATTGAGTGAAAGTTTACAGGGCACATCATCAGTTTCACATTCAACAATTCATATAACTTGTTTCATTACATTGATTATAATCCCC
>NW_006408603.1:7212115-7226108 GCF_000296735.1 Chrysochloris asiatica
CCCCCAGCTGTAAGCCTTCCAACCTTCTAAATATTCCTTTATATGTGGTTCAGAGTTCTGGGACCATCCCCTGAGCCTGCTTGGTCGTGTATTCTGTGTTGTTGTTGGCAGAGCTCTTTACTACATGTCCACCCAATCTGCCATCTTGTTTGTTCTCCTCCTATATTCATTTTAGATACAGAGGTTAACCTTAACAGAAACAAACGGAGCACTTTTAGGAAATTACTCCATGTCTACCATGTCCCTATATGTGCACCCAGAATAAAGCGAAAGGGGATCTCAAAGTGAAGGTGGAGGTGAGTGCAGGAGAGACAGGGCCAAAAACTCCCAAGAAAAGATTCAACAGACAGATCCAGACTTTGCTGCTTCTCTTGTGAGAATTTTTAAGCATCTCAGCTTTGCAGAATTTTGAACCAGGAGTCCACTCCACACCAGCAGTGAGGACCATCTCCTTAAGCCATATGAAATTTGCTACCAGCCTGGTACCACATATACTTATGCACTCCTGCACACCAGACCTCCCACACACACACTTTTTTTTTTTTTTTCAACTCACAAATCTTCAACAGTTCTAGGTGGGCATGCATATCTTTTCAAATGCAAATGTCTCAACTCAGGTTCTGGCTCAAGATACCACCTCAAAGTTCTAATGAATCCAATCAAGTGTAGGCCAAAGGCCAGCTTACAGACTTTCCATAATCATAATTCCCAATATTCCCATTACACATTTTACAATAATAAACAGAAGCCAATATCCATAAGGTAATCAAACACATTAACCTTTAAAACACTTAAGTTCCCCCTACCCTGCACTATCCCCATTCACATGCATAAGGCCTTGGGCCAGTTCTGGGTGGGCATGTACCTTTTCAAATGCAAATGTCTCAACTCAGGTTCTGGCTCAAGATACCACCTTGAAGTTCTAATGCATCCAATCAAGTATAAGCCAAAGGCCAGTTTACAAACTTTCCATAATCATAATTCCCATTCCCTTTTTATTTTTATTTTATTTTAAAATCCATCAACATACATCCTAAGGCTGCTGGCTCACCATGAGAATTCCCATTGCACTTAAGTGTATATAGTGCCCTTGATCAGTGTTGCAAAAGATGAGGGGGGTTGTACACTCAGTTGCCCATCTGACCATGTCCCTCTTGGGAACTTAGACATGCCTTGGCTAAGGTTCACCCATATAAATCCTGGGCTGGGTCACCTTCTTTCTAGGGTAAGTCACCGTTATGCCTTATGACATTGTCATGGAACAGCAGGTTAGGGCCCACTCAGATTCCATAGTCGGAGCCATGAAACCATACAGACTGGGCACAACAAGTCATGCTTCGGTTGCATGCACACTTGCATTCAACCAGTCACACAGAGTTTATGGCAGTTCCATCCCCCCTTTTGGGGAGTTCCTGACTGAGGCCTTTAGGTGAGGCCTTGGAAGGGGGATCAGCCTTCCACTTCTGTCCGTAGGGATAGGCCTGACTGGGCTTAACCCAGGCCCTGGGGCCATACCTGTTCCAGAAGTCTTGGCTGATTTCTTTGGTTCTACCTTTCCTTTTGAGTCTGGTTGGGAGAAGTGGGTGCAGTGGCTGGCTGCCCCCACTCGGAGGAGGAAGGACCGTCAAATGTGGTGGTGGCACACTGTCTTATCCACCGAGGGAAGCTCGCCATTAGTCACTCCCTGACTCTGATTCAGTGGCTCAAGGGGCCAGCGCAGTCAGTTTCTTGGTCAGGGAACCAAATGCTACAGCAGTTTTAGATTTGTGGTCAAAGAAACCAAGGCCACTTGGAGAAGTGAAGCAGAGTTTCAGATTTTATTAAACTGGCTGACTCAGAGGAGCTAATTTCTCTAGATTCTGAGCCCTGAATGGAGGGCAACATGGACCTGTTTGGGGTCAGAGTCAGGGAGGGGCCAGGCTGCATACCTATTTGAGGGCAGGGGAAAAACCAGGGGATTGGTCCCATTTGGTGATCTGATTAGCATTTTAGCTTGCCTCCTGGGTGGGAGAGGGCAGTGAATGATTTTAACCTTTTCCTGTTCAAACACATCTTGATACAGTTTATGCAGTCTATCCTTATATTTTGTTTGTTCCTGTGATTGATGATCACTTTTATAATGCCTTTTTTACCACCACCCGAAATCATTATTCCCATTTAAAAGAATATTGAGTCTCCAAGAAAAGGATAACGTATCTAGTGCACAGTTTACAAAACATCTCCTTTGAACTCAACTTGTGTAAGCTCCCCACAGTTCTTCAGGTACAGAATCCTTCTCTCACTTTCCAAAAGCTTCTTTACCTTCACCGGTGAGGACTCTTCCCTGAAGCCAAAGCAATGTCTTTTTCATTTCCCATACCTTTGCTCATACTCCCCAATTTTGCAGGTTTTTCTCTTCAAAGCAAATCCTACCCATCTCTCAGAGCCAAATTTATCCCAGAAGCCACCTTCTGTTTTCCCTGTTACCTGCCCTTTCCATGCCTTCAGATGCCACAGTTTCCCAACCTGTCTTCTTATCTCTGGTTTCTTCCTCCTGACACTGAACCTAGCTCTCCTTCCTATGGCTCTTGTGATGTTTCATATAGATGGTCTTCATCTCCAGAGCCAGAATATAGGTCTCTGGCAGCAGGGGCTGTGTTATGTTTCACACTCAACAAATAGTTCTGTAATTAAAAAGGAGGCTGTAGTTGTGGTAGCCTTCTGTTGGTGTGAATAGGCTGTGACTTCTCCCTTTGAATAGTGTTCTTCTAAAGCTGATATTAAGATGAGTTTCCATTGTCTTTGTACTTGTTGACTAGCTATGGGCCACAGAAGCACTGAATTGGGCTGTGAAGTGGGGCATGTGAGCCTGAGGTGAAGCACTGGTTTCTGCATGTCCTGTTGTCTTTTGCTTGATTTCAGGTCTCTTCGCTGACTAGGAGTTCTCAAAATCAGCAGCATTTCTTTACTCTCCTCCCTCTCAGTCTTCACCAACACCCAGGAAGTGCTTTAACAGGGAAGAACAGTGCACATGTCCTACAACAACAACAACAACAAAAAGTTAGTGTCCAATTGATTTTGATTCCTGATCACCCTATGTGTGTCAGAGTTTTCAGTAGCTGATTTTTCAGAAATAGATTGCCTAATTTTTCTTCCAAGGTACCTCTGGGTGAACTCAGACTACCAACTTTTGGGTTAGCAGCTGAGTATATCAACTGTATGCACCACCAGGGAGTCCTGGTATGGTGCTCTAGGATAAGAACTGGACTGAACGGCTGGTTTGAACCATAAGGTTCGTGATTCAAACTCACCAACTGCTCCTTGGAAATGCTAAACAGAGTAGCTATGAGTTAGAAATGACTTGACAACACTTAACAACAACCAAAGAAGCCACCCTATGCATACAACTAGCAGGATCCCTGGGTAACCACTGTTCTTTATGTCCCATATGCCTCTCTTTTGGAAGGTTGTGTGGTATGGTGGATAGAAATGGGCTGTTATGCAGGACAATGGCTCTAATCCCTGTTCGGCACTGGATAGCTAGGTTTGAGTTGGTCCTGCTTCATAGCTGTGTCAAAGCACAGTGAAGAAGAGAAGACCCAGACAAGAAAACAACATTCATACCCTACAATTCAAATAAAAGGAACTTGAAGAAGAGTTAGCTAGGCAGTTTGTAGAAGAGCCAAAAGAACAAATGGGAGGAAGAAGCAACCCTGAGAACAGCAATTGCAAGAATGTGCTGTACTGCAAGGTCAGCTTAAACCACAAGGTCAGCAGTTCAAGCTCACCAGCCGCTCCTTGGAAACCCTATACAGAGTTGCTATGAGTCATAACCAACTCAATGGCACTTAACAACAACAACAACATTATGACTCCTGGTGTGGAGCTGCAGGATAAGCACTGGACTGCTAACCACAAGGTCAGCAGTTCAAAACTACGAGTTGCTCCTTGGAAACTCTATATAGGGTCTCTATGGGCTGGAACTGACTCAATGGCACTTAACAGTAACAACATTGCCAACTTGAGACTGTGAGGAGGTTGTGCTACCTGAGTCTAGAATCATGGCCATCCTGTGGGAACTGAAACTAAGGCAGAGACAGCCCAGTGGGGCTAAGGATGCAGAAGAGATAGAGACCCTATGAGAGGCTACCCAGAACAGAGAATGAGAGGAGAGATGCTTAGCTTCCACAACCTTTTGTGCTGCAATCTCTTGCCAGTGCCTCTAATTCATTCAGATGTCAGAGGACAAAGGAGCCTAGAAATGTCATTTTCATGAATGGTTTTCTTTCAGGCAGAGCAGAGCAGAGAAGAGCAAGCAACACATTCATAAGATAAATACCAAGTGACTATGGCATTTTCTCTACAATCCCTCAAGGCATCCCAAGAAACAATCTAATTTAAAAAAAAATTCCTTCTGTCAAGTTCACCACTAAAACAAGTCTGCTCACCCGTCCTTTCAATCAGAATGTCACCTTTAAGTAGCCCACAGAAATTCTAGAACTGGTGCCAACCTAACATCTCCAGCCTCCCTATGTTGTTCCTAGTTGTTGTCCACTTGGCTGTGACTCATGGGGACCATAGATATAACAGAATGAAACCTTACCCAGTATAAGGAAGGCAGAGCTACCTCACAAACCTCTGTGATTTGTCCTCCCCAGGCATCTCAGGCTCAGTTGTCACAGCCTGGCTCTGATAAAACCCCAGAACTCAACTGCCATGTGGAGTGAACTTGACTAATCAATCATTTTTCATATAACTCTTGAAGGTCACAGAAGCCTGAGGTTTCCATTTGCAAGCAGGCTAGGTGTGAGGATGCAGTGGAGCTGCCAGGAAATGACAAGTGGTAACACAGTCTCTCCAGGTGAAACACGTCCCAGCTGGAGTGACAGATACACTCAGCCTCCTTTGGTTGACACCAACCTGTCAGCCCTTGATAAAGAACTCACCAGACATTTTGCTAATATCTATAAGGACAAGTGGCATAAGATATCAGTTCCATTGAAAGCACATTGTCAGAGAGGAATCTGAAGAGGCAAGATGAGGAGGGAGACTCTGAAGGACATGAGGCTCCTGTGTGTTCTTTCTTCTGTCTCATCTAAGTTTTCCCTGCTGTCCTTTAATTTCCCTGTAGGAATCAGTCCTGCTCATCTCAGCAGAAGGGACTCCACAGGGAATGAATGACTGGTGGATTTATTGTTCTCAAGCCCATAGTAGACACCACTGGAAGAATAGGTTGGAAATGGACTGTGGAGACCTTGAAATCCATTTGAAGAAGTTTGGGAATGTTTCTAAAGACAACGGGAGCTATCAGGTGTTTGTGAAGAAGGGAGTCATGTGATAAGAGAAGTCCTTCAAGAAGATAAAGTCAGTCCACTGTGTTGGAGGTGAAAAGGGTAGGGTCAGAAGGACCCTTAGGAAAGAGTTTTAGAAACTTAGCCATGTGGTGAAGGGGGCATGTGCCCCAGTGAGGATGGTGGGGATGAAAGACAATATCTCATGTGATTGTTGGATGTTTAGGGCAAAAGAAGTGATTTCACACATGAATCCCACAACTGCTTAGACTGAAAAGAAATGGGAGATCATTTGGTTTATTTTTAGTGATAGGTTTTAGACTTGTTGGATTTAAATTGACAATGAGATACCTAAAGAGATGTTCACAACAGGTACTGAGTCCTAGGAGAAGAGAACTGGATAAAAGTAAAGATTTACTAATCTTAGAAGAGTCACCTGATGAGCTTCTTAATGAATGGATTGATTACAGGGATAAAAATAAACCTAGTCTAGGTATTTGAATTGTATTTCCACCATCTTTCCATCCCTCAGTTGGTCTCAGCCCAGAGACACTTCTGGAAGAGCCATCGTGATGGGCACCTAAGGAGAATCCTAAGTGCAGTTCAAATTCCTATTGGTTGATGATGGTGGTACTGGAAAAGCTACATTTGTGAAACATCATCTGACTGGTGAATTTGAGAAGTGTGTACTTTACCTTGGAAATTGAAGTCCATCCCCTTGTGTTCCACACTAACAGAGGACCAATTAAATTCAGTGTGTGGGATACAGCTGATTAGGAGAAATTTGGGGGACTGAGAGATGGGTATTATATCCAAGCTCAGTGTGCTATTCTAGTGTTTGATGTAACCTCAAGAATTACTTAAAGAATGTGCCTGACTGATACAGGGATCTGGTTCAAGTATGTGAAAACATTCCCATTGTGTTGTGTGGCAACAAAGTGGGCATTAAGGACAGGAAAGGTAAGGCAAAATCTATTGTCTTCCACTGAAAGAAGAATCATCAGTACTATGACATTTCTGCAAAATGTAACCACAACTTTGAAAGCCCTTCTTTTGACTTGATAGAAAATGAATCGGAGATCGTAACTTGGAGTTTGTTGCAATGCCTACTCTTGCCCCACCAAAAGTTGTCATGGACCCAGCTTTGGCACACAATATGAACATGATTTAGAGGTTGCACAGACAACTGTTCTCCCCGATGAGGATGATGACCTGTAAGAGAACAAAGCTGGAGCCTAGCATCAGAAGTCTAGTTTTATAGGCCACTATCCTGTGATGTCAGTGGTAGTGCATGTTTGCCACTTTATCATATAGCTAAGCAGAACATGTACTAATCTTTGAGATGCTGAAGGAGATGAATGGGCTTTGGAGTGAGTGTGGCAGTTACAAATACCTTCATTATTTGGACCTGCATATCTAGCTGTTGGAAAGCAATTGTTTCCTTTTTGAGTTTCAGTTATATGACTGCTACAGACGCATCACACTATTCAGTGGTGAAATCTTGTTTGTTACTGTCATTCCCATTCCTTAGTGCTTAGAACCAGAATAAGGTTGTATTTCAAATATCTAAAAGAAATAAATAAACCTAGACTAGTACTCAGAATAGGAGCTCTGGTAGCGTAGTGGTTACGAACTGGGCTGCTAACCACAAGGTCACAGTTCCAAACTACCAGCTATTCCGTGGGAGAAAGATGAGGCTGTCTGGTCCCGTAAAGATTTACAGCCTTGGAAAGAAACCTTGTACAGGGTCGCTATGAGTCAGAACCGACTCCACGGCACATAATAACAACAGTACTCAGATTGGAGTCTTGGTGTAGTGCTGCAGGTCAATGCACTGGACTGCAAGTTTGGTTTGAACTACAAGGTCAGCTGGTTCAAGCTCACCAGCCGAACCCTGGAAACTATACAGGGTCACTGGAACCGATTGCACTTAACAACAATAGCAAAGTACTTAGAATAAGAATAAGAAGTATCAGAATAAGAAGTATCCTCATGTAGTGTGGGTCTCAAGTTGGTATGTTCAAGCTCCAGAAGATCTCTAGAGATCACTTTTCATGCTCCAATGTCTCCTCTTGCCATTCATCTTGAGGTTTGGACCACACAGATAGTACTGGCATCAGGATCTAAGGAAGAGGCCCTGAAAGGTCAGAAATGATTTAGATATGCCATTTGGGCCTCCTAGTATAACAAAGGGAGCATTCTTTGGAGCAATCTACTTACCTAACCAGGTGATTGAAAGCAATTGAAAAAGTTTCCTGAGATATTCAGGAGCATGCCTTGACCTCAAGCAGTTCTTTCTGAGGAAGAGGGAGGCGCTGTCCACATGCCACCAGCCTCCAGGGCAGCAAGCTGCTTCCTCCCTTCCTTGGGCTGAACTTCATCTGAGGATTTGAAAGCAGACGAGAGAGAATTTTAATCTTATGGGAAAAGAAGAAACCGAGCAGATTAAAACTCAAATCCCTCTCAAGGAAACAACATGTAAAGGGGATGATAGAGCACTGTTGCCTGGTAGGAGGTGGGACTATCTTCAAAAATG
This sequence comes from Chrysochloris asiatica, assembly GCF_000296735.1. Taxonomy (NCBI): domain Eukaryota; kingdom Metazoa; phylum Chordata; class Mammalia; order Afrosoricida; family Chrysochloridae; genus Chrysochloris; species Chrysochloris asiatica. Next base: position 7,219,922 of record NW_006408603.1, read on the forward strand.
TTCATTTAGTATTTCTCATTTGAGTGGTTTTTCATTGGGTGACTATCCTTAAGTGGATTCTAGTGTGGAATGAGGAATAGGGAGGACTTGTTAGGATTTGTGGAAGAAAGGACACTTTGTTAAGCAATTTGGAGATGCCCTATCTGACTTCTCTCAGAGTTTTCCTGGGAAACCCTTACCCTTTATTTCATTTCTTCTGATAGGAAAATTCCTATCATCATTCAGTATACCTCTCTGGAGCCAGAATGTCTGAGTTCAAGTCCAAGCTCTGCATTTTTACATGCCTGACTCAAAACCCTCACTCCAAACCCCTAAAAGGAAGTGAGTTGCATTCTGTTCTTCTCTAAGTCCCATGTATCAACCAAATTGCCTGAATCCTCAGGGGGTACTCAAATATCTGATGAATAAATATCTAGGAAGCTAAGAACATCAATTCTGGATCTAAGCTACTGTGTTTTAAATACTGGTCTTGGTGTGGCACGGTGGGCTAATGCAGACTGCAAAGTCACATGAACTGCAAGGTTGGTGGTTCAAAGTTCACCAGTTGCTCCTTGGAAACCCTATAGAGGGTTGCTATGGGTTGGAATCCACTCAATGGTACTTACCAAAAACAACCCCAGGCTAACTTTGTTACCTTGGGTAAATCTCTTAATCTCTCTGTACTTTAATTTCTTCACCTGTAAAAAAGAATAATCATAGTACCTGTTGTTGTTGTTGTTAAGTGCCATCGAGTCAGGTCCAACCCATAGCGAACCTGTACAGGGTTTCCGAGGGTGTAAATCTTAACGGGAGTAGAAAGCCTCCTCTTTCTCCCGCGGAGCAGCTGGTAGTTTCGAACCACTGACCTTAAGGTTCGCAGCCCGATTCGTAACCACTACGCTACCAGAGCTCCTTAATCATAGTACCTACTGGGTAGTAATTGAAACCTTAAAAGTTTGTGAGTGACCATCTAAGGTACAGCTATTTGTTTCTACCTGTTCAAAGCAAAGAAGAGTGAAGAAAATCAAAGACACAAGGAAAAAATTAGTCCAAAGAACTAATGGACCATGTGAATGAATTCCAGCCATTTAGAATTAAATGGTTCCAAGCTACCACTGCTGACCTCTCTGAAAGGGGTCAAAGCAGGAGTTCCTGGATAAAGTGGGAGACAAATGTGGATCCAAACTAAAAATCATTTAAAAAGATCAGGCTTACTCATCTGATAGAAACTAGTAGACCCACCCCCATCCACCCCAAAACAATGGCCCTTAGACAGTTTTCAGGTCTGAAACTGAACTCATCCCTGTGACTCAACTTTCCATCCTATAACAGATAGGCCTATGACGTGAACAGTGACACTAGAGAGGTACACACTATTGAGAACAATCAACTAAATGAGATCAGAAGGACAGCACTTGCCCAGGGATAAAACTCAGAAGGCAGGAAGGGACAGGAAAGACAGAGGCTAGCAGGAAGTGGGAAGAGTGGGGACTGTAATCAATGTCACAAAATAAAATGTGTGTTGAATGGAAAACCAATTTGCTATGTAAACTTTCACCCAAATCATAATAAAAGTTTAAAAAGATAGTAATAAAGCACCTATCTCATAGGGTTGATGAGGGTTGATGAATTACCAAATTTATATATGGGTAATATTTAGAGCAGTGACTGGCACAAAGCTCTCAATAAAAGTTGGCTATTATTATTACTATTAATTATTATTATCATCACTTTCAGGGGCACCTCAGATGAATTGTTAGCCACCATTCTTAAAGAGTTGCACATTAAATATAATGGGTTGTTTAATATTCCCTCTTCAATGCCATAGCTTCAGATAGGAATTTATGATTAGCTAAATTAATGATCACACTAACAAATTATAATTCAGGATTTCCTACAGTAATTTGTCCCAGACATAAGATGAGCCCTGGAGAGCCAAATTGGCTCATTTATCTCTTCCAAGAAGGCCCCGTGGTGAAGGGGAAATCGTTCACTAGGAAATGCCATCAACAAGGGAATTTGTTTTCGAAGGATGATTACACAATTTTTCAACCTCAGCTTCAGGTAATGCATTTTTATTTTGTCTCAGACTGAAGGAGAGGAGAAAATTTGAGAAAGAATTTTAGAAAGTGGCAGAAAACAAACATTACAGGACATATGGAATGTGAGCAGCCACTTAGAGTGATGGATAAGCCACCTGGTCTAGTTCATGGTCAATTCACCACCAGTAATGGTCTTCAATACTGGGAGTTTAGGTTTGAGATTTTAAGAAGACATCATTGACCCTAGAAAGACAACCTGACTCATAGTCTATGCCAAGCCTTGTCAGCTGTGTACTTTCTAGCATCTTGAGGTCAGAGGCCATGAATTTAACTTCTGTATGTACTTCATTAAGGAGCTCTGGTAGCATCGTGGTTATTAATCAGGCTGCCAACCTCACGGTCAGCAGTTCAAAATTACTAGCTGTTCTGCGGGAGAAAGATGAGGTTTCCTGCTCCCGTAAAGATTTACAGCCTCGGAAACCTTGTACAGGGTCACTATGAGTCATAACCGACTCTATGGCACACAACAACAACAAATGTCCTTCATTGAAACAATGGTAATAGCTACCATTTATGGGGTGTTTCTTGTTGCTGTTAGTTGCTGTCAAGTCTGCTTCCACTCATGATGGCCTCATATGCAACAGAACAAAACACTGTCTAATCCTGTACCATCTTCATGATCACTGTTCTATTCAAGTCCATTTTTGTGATCACTGTATCTTTGAGTGCCTCCCAATCTAGGGGGCTCCTTTTCCAGCATTATAGGGAATAATGTTCTGTGGTGATCCCTAGAGTAATCACTGGCTAATTTTTGGAAGTAAATCACCAAAACTTTCTTCCCAGTCTGCGTTAGTCTGTAAACTCTACTAAAACCTATCCACCATGCTGGTATTTGAAATACTGTGATGCTGGAAGCATCACAGGAACATGCAAACCACTACAGTATGGCAAACTGATAGTCAGGCTGTGGATTCTTTAGGAGCATCAGACCTTATGGTAAGCACTAAACATAGATTTTCCTCTCTTTTTGTCCCACACTTACAAAAACCACATGAGGCAGATTCCAAGCCCTGTGCTACAGATGAGACAACTGAGACATGGACTTGCCCATGGACACACAGCTGATCAGTGGTGAGCCAGGCTTTGAACCACAGAGTGCATCCCTAGTGCCCATACTTACACACTACTCTTTTTACGTTCTACAAGACACACTCTGCAAGCAATAGCCATTAAAAAATTGCTTTGTTTCATAAATAAGTGAGAGGATGGCTAGAGGATGAAGACCTCCATAGAACCGCCCCTCATTGGAGTCTGGATTCCATAGGGAATCACTAGTGTCAGATTACCCAATAAGCAAGGTAAATAGGTTCACTTACTAATCTGTAGGGAAAATGTTCCCATCAGAGAGTCTGCTTTTAGGGATGGCTGGCATCTATCTCTATCACAAGCCCACAGCATTTTTCTATCAAACAAAAGGCTTTTTTCAAATTTACAATCCCTAAAGTACTTACAGAGTACCCAGTAAGTAAGGTAAGCATGATCTTATTTGTGCTTATTCACTAATATATAGGGGACATTTGCATGTGTGGTCAAACTCATATGAACATTTTCACTACAGATTAGCAAATTAACATAATAAGTACATGTGCTTACCTTGCTTAGTGTGCAGTATGCCCCTGGCAGCCACCTACCATATTTGTCTATTCCAGGCTTTATTTTAGATGACTGACATAATGCTTCGAGTCCTGGTGTGGTTCTATAGGATAAGCACTGATTGCTAACCACACGGCTAGCAATTCAAACCTACCAGCCACGTCTCAGAAATCCTGTACAGGGTCACTATGAGTCAGAGCTGACTCAACAGCACGTAAAAACAAAGCAATGCTTTGCCTTGGATTGCCCATGGACTATGGACCTTTCCAGGAGTCGGCCCCTGGCTGAGTTCACGAGTACAGGGGTAGAGGCACCAGAAAGCCAGGTGACACCTGCTCATTTTCTTCTAGAGTTTTACAATAACTCCAGCTTTATTTGTTTTTGACAAAACATTTGCCATTTCATCATTTTCTACATGTCCAATTCAATGATGTTAATTCAGTTCATAACATTGTGCAAGCAGCATAAGCTTTAGCTTGCAAATCCTTCTAGCTGTCATGGAGTCCTTTCCATTGCAGTCTTCTGAATGTCTCTTTTGTAACATGTTTTCCCTTTTTTTTTTTTTTTTTTTTTTGAGAAAGCCACAAAATCCTTAATCTGCTCAGAAACTCTAGGATTCTCTTTGACTTGTGGGGAAACAAGCACAATGGCTTTCAAGTTATTTCACGCTAATCTTCAAAGACACAATTGCAAACAGAGTCAAAGGGAGACAAATAGAAAGTAGGTCATTTGGACCCAGAAGCCCTGGCTATAGTCAGCTGTGCTGACAGATAACCTGACAAGAACAAGAGCCCTAGGATTCCTGATGAAAAATGAGGGCACACTCCAGTTCCCCTTCCTCCTGCATGATCAGTTGTTGCAGAAATCCTGTGCCAGGGATATCCCAGTCCCTCCCCATCCCCAGCCTGAGATGAGTAAGCATGTGGTTCATCCACCATGTTGGAGAGGAGTGGGCACTGAGAAGGGTAAGCATGTGGTTCATCCACCATGTTGGAGAGGAGTGGGCACTGAGAAGAGTAAGCATGTGGTTCATCCACCATGTTGGAAAGGAGTGGGCACTGGAAATTCACTAGCTGAAGAATCATAGTTTGCATCAGTCCTATCTTCCAGTGCCGTTTGGATTTGCTCCTGAATCGATTCCAGCAGCTAGACACAATTCTTTCGTTGCTGCTGAAAAGGATTTTGGGTTGGGGGAGGGACTAAACAATGGGTATTGCCATATTAATATTCTCTGCAGCTGGCCCAGCGTGGGCTGCCTATTAAGCACTCTGGAAAGCTCAGCCATCCAAAAGCAGGCGGTGATCTTGGGCTCGACCTAGTAAGAATGAACAGGTCTGAAAGATAAAGCCCCTCAGCTAACAGCCAGAGAGCTTTCTCTTTTCATTCTAAGTTCTCACATAGATCTGAGAAAAAGGTACAGCCCCTCTCAACTGCCCTAAGGACAGAGGAATTGGGATGTAGTGGCCTAGAGGAATTCCTGGGGCCTAGCAGTGAAGACACAGTGGGTTAAGCTTTGGGCTGTTAACCACAGGTTGGTGATTCACACCCATCAGCTGCTCCACATAAAGATTTACAGTCTCAGAAAGCCTATGGAGTAGTCCTACTTTGTTCTGTAGGATCACTATGAGTTGGAATTGATTTGATGACCATGATGTTTTGTAGGATAGGGTGATGCAAACAATGACCACTAGTCCAAAGCTTGAAGGTTCAAATCCACCCAGAGGTATAAGGATTGTTAGGTCCATTAAGAATTCTATGGAGAAATCTTTTCCAAAACACACGGAGTCACCATGAGTCAAAATTGGCGCAATTGACAACTGGTTTATTAGTTTTGTCTTGATTTGTTTTGTTTGGCCTCAATCCCCAGACTAGGGTATGAAGGACTATAGCCCACTGCTACAGAGGAAGTAAATTCTTTTTGGTTTATTGAAGATCTTAGCATTATTAACATTGACTATTTATTAAATAGCTACTATGGCTAAGACACTGTGTTAAATCTTTGATAATTATTCATTAATTTTAGCTATGTTAATTACAAATGAAATCTATGCTCTTTATTTTAAAAGTAATATGCATGAGAAAAATGGAAAATTAAATCCACTGTAATCTCATCTCTCAAAGATAACCACCATTAACATTTTCGAATGTATTGCAAACAACAGCCCTATGAGGTATAGATTATTGCTCTTTTTTTTTTTTTTTAATTAAAATTCAAGCTTCAGCTGTGTTTGCTTTTTTTTTAATTTAAGGTTTTTATTGTGGATTGAGTGAAAGTTTACAGGGCACATCATCAGTTTCACATTCAACAATTCATATAGCTTATTTCATTATATTGATTATAATCCCCTCCATATATACCATCAGTTTAAAGTATTTCCCTCTATCCACTTTAGCTTTTTATAAAACACACAAACAAAAAAAACCACTCAGGCATGTATAATAATTTACATCTCCAAAGGGCACATTCTGCAAGTCTGCTCCTGGCCACCAGCTCTTAGTCCTTCTCTTCTTAG
>NW_006408603.1:7228304-7260089 GCF_000296735.1 Chrysochloris asiatica
GGGCATCTTCAGGGGTTATCTGTGGACTTAATACTTAGATGGGTATGTATTTTGGTATTTTTCATGCTTTCTGAATGCCTCCAGGTAGATGTGATCAGGAAATGGGCTTCCCTTTTCACTCTTCTTCCTGAGAAATATCAAGATACCACTGTTGGCCACGTTGACGTAACTTAGGATTTAATTTTTGCCCTATTTCCTCTTTTGTCTGCTTGTCCTGCTCCACAATCCCCGTTCAGGCTTTTTTTCTAGTTGTAAACAGTTCAGGGCCGGCTGTGGCCATTTGGTTTTAATTAGAAACTGTCTCTTTAAAATTCGAGGAGATCTGTTCGCATGCATAGAATCCTCCAAGGGTGAGGCTGGGTTGCCCACTAGCTCAGGCACCCCTATAGTCACCAGAATGGAGGGGCACAGACAGTAAGGGACAAATGAACAGCTACCCAAAGAAAAGAATGTCCACACCTTTATCTCTGTGGTTCTGCCAGGTGTCTGTGGCCGCTCAGATCCTTCCCCTGCTTGGTCTCACCCAAGATGGAAGCTCCTGGAGCAGTTGAGCATCCCAGACTAGAAAACAATAGATTTCTTGCTTCTGCCACAAATTCCCCCAGCTGTAAGCCTTCCAACCTTCTAAATATTCCTTTACATGTGGTTCAGAGTCCTAGGACCATCCCCTGAGCCTGCTTGGTCGGGTATTCTGTGTTGTTGTTGGCGGAGCTCTTTACTACACGTCTACCCGATCCACCATCTTGTTTGTTCTCCCCTATTGCTCATTTTTTAATTGAGGAAATCCACCCTCAGAGAGAATAAGAATTGATATAAAAGTTATTGTGCTAGTACATTGAGGATTTAAATTCTGATTCTTTCATTTTATAGCTGTTTATTTGAATAACAATATATGGCAGGCACTGTTCTGAGAGATGGGGTGGGAGGTCCTTAAGGAATAAGGCAAGCAAGGGCTTTGTTGCTATGAAGCTTACAATCTGGTGGGAGAGACAATCAGCACACAGATATATGACCTTTGAAAATGACAAGTGTCACCAAGAAAATGAAAATAAGATATTTTATTTTCTTATATCTTTATAAATAAAATATCACATATGTCTATATGACGGTCATGTGGAAGGTAGAAACTTGGAATGGGTCAGAGGAAGATTGTTTGAGAAAACAACATTGAATTGCCTAGCAAACACTTAGTGTTTGTTGTTGCTGTGTGCCATCAGGTCTCTTCTGACTCATAGTGACCCCATATAACAGAGTTGAACTACCCCGTAGGATTTCCTAGGCTGTAATCTTTACAGATTAGCAGATCACTGGGTCTTTTTCTCAAGGAGTTGCTAGATGGGCTTAAACCACCAACTTTTTTGGTTAGCAGCTGAGCACTTCACAGCTGCACCACCCACAACCCACTGCCATTGAGTTAATTCCAACTCACAACCCTACAGATTGAGAAGAACTGCCCTGTAACATTTCCCAGGCTGTAATCTTTATGGAAGTACACTGCTACATCTTTCTCCTGTAAAGTGGCTGGTGGGTTCAAACTGTTAACATTTTGGTTAGCAGCTGAGTGCATTGTGCCACCAGGACTCCCTCTAAACAGTGTTTACTGTGTGCAAATTACAGGTTTTCAATAACAACTGCTAATGCATTGAAGAAAAAATTCAAGCCTTGACTTGCATTATTGAAGGATTCTCGGGGGGAATTATTGAATGATGTAGAAAGCATCAAAAATGATGGAAGGAATGCATAGAGTCACTGTACTAAAAGGAAAGGGTCAATGTTCAACCATTTCAAGAGGTTACATATGATCAAGAGCCAATGGTCCTGAAGAAAGAAGTCCAAAGTACGTTGAAGGCATTGACAAAGAACAAGGCACCAGGAGTTGATGGAATACAAACTGAAATCTTTCAACAAAGTAAGGGGATACTGGAGGCACTCACTCATCTATGCCAAGAAATTTGGAGGGCAACTACCTGGCCAACTAATTGGAAGAGATCCATATTTGAACCCATTCCAGAGAGAAGTGACCCAACAAAATACGGAAATCATCAGACAATATCATTAATATCCCATACGAGTGAAGTTTTACTAAAGGTAATACAGAAATGGCTGCAAGCATGTATTGACAGAGAACTTCCATTGGTTCAAGCTGGATTCAGAAGAGGACGCAGAATGAGGGATATCATTGCTGACCTCAGATGGATCTTGGCTGAAAGTAGAGAATACCAGAAAGATGTTTACTTGTGCTGTATTGGCTACACAAAGGCTTTCAATTGTGTAGCTCATGACAAGCTACGGGCAACATTGCAAAGTGTAAGTATTCTGGAACACTTAATTCTACATGAGGAACCTGTACATAGATCAAGAGGCAGTTCTTGGAACAGAACAACAGAACACTGAATGGTTTAAAATTAGGAAAGGTGTGTGGTAAGGTTGTATTCTTTCACCATACTTATTCAACCTGCATGCTGAGCAAATAATCCAAGAATTTGGGTTATATGAAGAAAAATGTGGCATCAGGATTGGAGGAAGACTCATTAACAACCTACGATATACAGATGATGTAACCTTGCTTGTTGAAACAAAGAGGACTTAAAATACTTACTGATAAAGAACAAAGACCACAGCCTCTTATATGGATTGCATCTCAATGTAAAAAAAAAAAAAAAAATTCTCACCCCTGGACCAACAAACAACATTCTTATCAATGGAGAAAAAAATTGAAGTTGACAAAGACTTCATTTTGCTTGGATCAACCATCAACACTCATGGGAACAGCAGTCAAGAAATCAGAGGACTTATTGCATTAGGCAAATCTGCTGCACAAGACCTTTTTAAAGTGGTAAAACAGCAAAGATGTCAGTTTGAGGACTAAGGTGCACCTGATTCAAGCCGTGGTATTTTCAAAAACCTTATATGCATGCAAAAGCTGAACAGTGAATAATGAAGACCACAGAAAAATTGATGCATTTGAGTTATGGTGTTGGAGGAGAATATTGAAAATACCATGGGCTGCCAAAAAGAACAAATAGATTTATGTTGGATGAAGTACAGCCAGAGTGCTCCTTGGAGGCCAGGATAGCCAGACTTCGTCTCTCATACTTTGGGTATATTGTCAGGAGGGACCAGTCACTGGAGAAGGATATCATATTTGGTAAGGTGGAGGGTGAGAGAAAAATAGGAAGACCCCCAGAGAGATGGATTGGCAAGTGGAAGCATCAATGGGATCAAGCATAGCACTGATTATGAGGTTGGTCCAGGACCGGCCAGTGTTTCATTCTGTTGTGCATATGGTCGCTATGAGTCGGTACCAACTCGATGGCACCTAACAACAACACCAAGCTAATGCATTTAAGAAATGCTGGTGTGGTGCTGTAGGATCAACACTGGACTGAAAGGTCGGTTTGAACAGCAAGGTCAGTGGTTCAAACTCACCAGCCACTCCTCAGAAACCCTATACAGGGTTGTTATGAGTTGGAGCCAACTTGACAGCACTTAACAATGCATGTCAACCTCATGCCAATTCTATTAAATAAGTATTATTACATTCATAATTCACAGATGAAGAAATTGGGACCCTGAATGTAACTTTTCCAAGGTCACATAACTAGAAAGTGAAGTCAAGAATTAAATCCAAAGCTATGTGTGTGACCATTACTTGACACTGCCTATGTTTGAGCAGGTCTCTAATGACCAAGGCACGTCAGTCATCTCACTCTGGAGAGAATGCTCAAACAGAAGGTACAAAATGGGCAAAACCCTGACAACATGGGAATGTGCTTGTCATGCTTGAGGGTCAGAAAGAATATCACCAGTTCACTAAGCCAGATTATGGAGGGCCTCCTAGACCAGAGGATGGCCTTTGGATTTTGTTGTTAACGATGCCTGGGTTAAGCATTGGGCTACTAACCACAGGTGGGTGGGAGTCAAATCAACCAGCCATTCTGAGGGAAAAACATGAGGCTGTCTGCTCTTAAAAAAGATCTATAGTCTTGGAAACCCTATGGAGTAGTTATGGTCTGCCCTATAGGGTCACTATGAGTCCAGATATAGGAATGCCTAGATTGTATGTAATATGAGTCAGAACCAACTTGACAGCACCTAACAAGAACAACAAATCCTTCCAGATACAGACAACCAGGCTTTGCTCCTGTAAAGGTGTTGGGTGGGTTTGAACCATTGGCCTTTCAGCAGGTAGGTGGTTACTGTTGCTCCACCAGGGATTCCATATTAAATCATGAAGAAAGAAATTGCAGGTTTCTAAGTAGAAAAGTAGAGTCCTGGTGTGGCCCTGAGGATTAATGGGCTGGACTACAAAGTCTGTGTGAACTGCAAGGTTGGCATGGTTCAAGTTCACCAGCTGCTCCTCAGAAACATTATTTAGGGTCGCTATGAGTCAGAACTGACTTGATGGCGCTTAACAACAAAAAATAACCAACAGAAAAGTAACTTGATCAAATTTGCATTTATAAAAGATCCATCGTCAGAGAAGATCCATGGTTCAAAGTAGTAGGCAAGGATATAAAAAGAAATGGGAAAAAATGGCTGATTTAAAGTTATACTTTTTTCATTAAAGCTCTGCCTTAGAGCATTTTGATTAAAAGGGGAAAGAAACAAACAAACAACCTCCTTGATAAGCCAGGGAACACCATCTTGTGGGTGTTAAATGGGAGACATAAAAATATAGAAGTTGTTCCTTTAAGTCATGAGCTAGAATCAATGAGCGAACTTTCCACAAAGGCACAAATATAATCATTGTTGTTAGGTACTGTCAAGTCAGTTCTGACTCATAGCAACCCCATGCAAAACAGAACAAAGCACTGTCTGGTCCTGCAGCATCCTCACAATTGCTATGCTGGAGCTACTGTTGCAGCAACTGTGCCCATTAATCGCACTGCAGGCCTTCCTCTTTTATGCTGACCTTCTACCAAGCATGGTATCTTTCTCCAGGGACTGGTCCCTCCTGATAATGTGTCCAAAGTATATGAGACAAACATCCTTGCTTCTAAGGAACATTCTGGTGATACTTCTTCCAAGACAGTTTGGCTCATTTTTCTAGCAGTCCATGTATAATTAATATTCTTTGCCAACACCATAATATAAATTCTCCTTTGGTTTTCCTTATTCATTGTCCAACTTTTGCATGCAATGAGGCAACTGAAAATATATGGCTTGGGTCAGGCACACCTTAGTCTTCTAAGTGACATGTTTGCTTTTTAACACTTTTAAGAGATCTTTTGCAACAGCTTTAATTTCCTGATCATACTTCCATGGACATTGATTGTGGATCCAAGTAAAATAAAATCTTTAACAAATTCAATATTTTCTCCATTTATCATGATATAATAATCCCTAATCTGGTAGTATATGGGTTACGAATCAGGCTGCTAATTTCAGGGTCAGCAGTTCGAAACTAACAGCTATTCCGTGGGAGAAAGATGAGGCTTTCTGCTCCAATAAAGATTTACAGCCTCAGAAACCCTGTATAGGGTCACTATGAGTCAGAACTGACTCCACGGCACAAGACCACCACCACCAAAACTCAATGAGGAATCCTGGTGTGACAATGTTGGATAAGCATGGTACAGCTAACCTCATGGTTGGTGCTTCAAACCCATGAGACACTCCTCAGAAACACTATACAGGGTTGCTATGTGTCAGAAACGGCACTACAGCACTTAACAACAATAACACTCAATGAATCATTAGCAAGCCAGGTCCATTCAAAGCCCTTTTTATTTACTAACTCATCTAATTTTCACAACAATCTTATTATAGTCAATAATTTCATTTTAACCAGTAACCAACTGTGGTTGAGTCAATTCCAATGCATTGTGACTAATGCACATCAGAGTAGAAGTGTGCTCCATAGGGCTTCCAATGACTGAGTTTTCATAAGTAGATCACCAGGCATTTCTGAGAAGATTGAGACCTCCAAATTTTTGGTTACCAGTCAAACACATCAACTGTTTGCAAGGCTACATAGCTCGTAAGTGGGCAGAAGCAAGCTTCAACTTAAGCAGGCTGGCTCAAAGACTATGGCTGCTAACCACCATACTGTTTTGCCTTTGGAGAATGTTCACTGAATCAATTAACAACCTCAAGTAAAGGCAGGTGACGGTGTACTTAGCAATGGCAGCAAAGAACTTTCATTAGTTTCTAACTAGAGTTATCTTTATCCTGAAAAAAATATTAGAGCATAGATGGTTCTTTCAGTACTAGATTCCACACGAAGTCCATCTGTGCAACCACAGATTTCCCTATCAGTTACACATCCAGTTTCAGGAAGGGTCCACTGGGTATCATGCCTACACAACTTAGACAGTTTGTCAGCTTAAATTCAGAAACAACAAAAATAAATTAAAAAAACTCCTCCAAACCAACTAGTCAATAGCTACATATGATAAAGATCATCTAGGACAAAACTTTGAATTAAGAGTTATATCATGAAAGCCTCTCTTTGATGCAAATGATATTTCTATCAGCAGGTGAGGACCAGGAGTGAAAGTAACATTTTGGTGAATGATAAGACTCAAGACACATATATTTTGGAACAAGTATGCTTAGCTATAGCCATCTTCCTATTTACATATTTGCCTCAGTTGTCAATGAATGTCCCCATATCAATGAGGCAGCAGAAGTCAATTTTCATGAAAAAAATATATTTAATGAGCATACATTATGGTGCCAGTCCATGTTGGGAAAGTAATATAAAGGACATACAAAGACATTTACAATTTAACTCCTACTTCCTAGATGCTTAATCTAACCAGAAAAAATAAGTCATATACATTCAGCTGTACAATTCAAAAGCTTACACAGGTACAGCTAGGACTTAAACTCAGATCTTATCCACCTTACCAAGCATGATATCCTTCTCCAGCCACTGGTCCCTCCTCACTATATGTCTGAAGTATGAGAGATGAAGTTTGGCCATCCTGATTTCCAAGGAACACTCTGGCTGCACTTCTTCCAACACAGATTTGTTGGTTCTTCTGGCAGCCCATAGTATACTTTCAATATTTTCCTCCAACACCATGACTCAAAAGCATCAATTCTTCTAAAGTCTTCCTTATTCACTGTCCAGCTTTTGCACGAATATGAAGTTATTGAAAATACAATGGCTTGGGTCAGGCACACCTTTGTCCTCAAGCTGACATCTTTGCTCTCCAACACTTTAAAAAGGTCTTGTGCAGCAGATTTGCCTAATGCAATACGTCGTTTGATTTCTTGACTGCTGCTTCTGTGAGTGTTGATAGTTGATCCAAGAAAAATGAAGTTCTTGACAACTTCAATCTTTTCTCCATTGATACAAATGTTGTTTATTGGTCCAGTGGTGAGGATTTTTGTTTTCTTTCATTAAGATGCAATCCATACCAAAGGCTGTGCTCTTTGATCTTTATCAGAAAATACTTTAAGTCCTCTTTCAGCAAGCAAGGTTGTTAATGAGTCTTCCTCTAATCTTGATGACAAGTTTTTCTTCATATAACACAGCTTCTCATATTATTTGCTCAGCATACAGGTTGAATAAGCATGGTGAAAGAATACAACCCTGTCACACACCTTTCTTAATTTGAAACCATTCAGTGTTCCCATGTTCTGTTCGAACAACTGCCTCTTAATCCAAATACAGATCCCTCATGAGCACAATTAAGTGTTACAGAATGCTGATACTTTGCAATGTTGTCCATAGCTTGTCATGATCCACACAGTCGAAAACCTTTGCATAGTCAATAAAGCACAGGTAACCATCTTTCTGGTATTCTCTGCTTTCAGCCAAGATCCACCAGACATCAGCAAAGATACCCCTCATTCCACATACTTTTCTGAATTCAGCTTGAACCTCTGGAAGTTCTCTGTTAATATATGGTTGCAGCCATTTCTGTATTATCTTTAGCAAAACTTTACTCGCATGGGATATCAGAGATTGTCCAAGGATTTCCGCATTCCGTTGGGTCACCTCTCTTTGGAATGAATGCAAACATAGATCTCTTCCAATCAGTCAGCCAGATAGTTGTTGTCCAGATTTCTTGGCATAGATGAGTGAGTGCCTCCAGTGCTGTCTCACTTCTTGAAAGATTTCAATTTGTATTCCATCAGTTCCTGGAGCCTTCTTCTTTGCCAATTCTTTTGATGCACTTTGGACTTCTTCCTTCAGTATCATTGGTTCTTAATTATATGCTACCTCTTGAAACTGTTGAACATCAACTCTTTCCGTTTTAGTACAGTGACTCTGTTTATTCCTTCCATCTTCTCTTGATGCTTTCTGCATCATTCAATAATTTGCTCAGAGAATCTTTCAATAACAAAAGTCGAGGCTTGAATTTTTTTTTTTTTTTTTTCCCCCAGCTTGAGAAATGCTGGGCGTGTTCTTCCTTTTTGGTTTTCTTACTCCAGATCTTTTTTGCACATTTTGTTGTAATATTTGACTTTGTCTTCTCAAGCTGACCTTTGAAATTTTCTGTTCAGCCCTTGTACCTCCTCATTTCTTCCATTTGCTTTAGCATCTCTACACTGGAGAGCAAGTTTCATATGTCTTCTGACATCCATTTTGATCTTTTCCTTCTTTTTTGTCTTCTTAATGACTTTTTGCTTTCTTCATATATGCTGTTCTTAATGTCATCCCACAACTCTTCTGGTCTTCAGTCTTTAGTGTTTAATGTATCAAATCTGTGCTTCAGATGATATCTAAATTCAGGTGGGATATATTCAAGGTCATATTTTGGCTCTTGTGGACTTGTTTTCATTTTCTTCAGCTTCAGTTTTAATTTGCATATGAGCAATTAATGATCTGTTCCACAATCTGCCCCTGACTTTGTTTTGACTGACGATATAGAGCTTTTCCATCATCTCTTTCCACAGATGTAGTCAATTTGATTTCTGTGTATTCCATCTGGTGAGGTCTATGTGTATAGTCGTCTGTTATGCTGTCTAAAGAAGGTATTTGAAATGAACAGGTCATTGATTTTGCAGAATTCTATCATGTGATCTCCAGCATCATTTCTATCACCAAGGCCATATTTTCCAACTACTGATCCTTCCTCTTTGATTCCAACCTTTGCATTCCAATCACCAATAATGACCAATACGTCTTGATTGTATGTTTGGTCAGTTTCAGATTAAAGAATTCAGTAGAATTCTCCTATTTTATCCTCACTGGCTTTAGTGGTTGGTGCATAAATTTGAATAATAGTAGTATTAACTGGGATTCCCTGTAGGTGCATGGATATTATCCTATCACAGACAGTGTTGTGCCTCATGACTGATCTGGATATGTTCTTTTTGACAATGAATGCAACACCATTCCTCTTCAATTTGTCATTTCTGGCATAGTAAACCATATGGTTGTCAGATTCAAAATGGCCAATACCAGTCCATTTCAGCTCCCTAATGCCTAAGATATCAATGTTTATACATTCCATTTCATTTTTGACGATTTCCAATTTTTCTAGATTCACACTTCATACATTCCATTTTCAGATTATTAATGGATATTTACAGTTGTTTCTCTTCATTTTGAGTTGTGCCCCATCAGCAAATGAATGTTACATGGGCTTTACTCCCATGGGCTTTACTTAATTTGCATCATCATGGTCAACTCTATTTTGAGGAGGCAGCTCTTCTCTAGTTGCATGTTGAATACCTTCCAACCTGAGGGGCTCATTTTATGGCACAATATCTGACAGTGTTTCTCTGCTATTCATAAGGTCTTCACTGACTAAATATTTGGAAGTAGTTCGTCACTCCTTCTTCCTGCTCTGTCTTTGTCTGAAAACTCATCTGAAACCTGTACACCATGGGTGACCCTGGTGGTATTTAAAATATCGGTGGCATCGCTTCCAGACTCACAGCAACTCACAAGCCACCATAATATGACAAATTGACAGATGAGTGGTGGGTTCATCATCATAACAACCTGCAAATCTCCACTGACAGGTTGGTGTTGGTTGCACATGAGGCATGGAAGGCAAGATTCTACCACTGAACATGAATATCCCCAACTTTGTAAATGTGTTTTTATGGGTATATCTTTTCTTGCTAAAATAAAATCTTCATGAAGGTAGGCTTTGACTTTTGTTTTTCTTCATGCAGCACCTATATTAGTGGCTTTGACATAGAGGACCCTCAGTAAGTATTTGTTGAGTAAATGAGTAAAGCTATCACTTTCTTTCTTTTGGAGTCCTTAAAACAATATGACTTGAAATTAACTCACCACTCAGATTTAAGTAATATCAGAATTACTTAAATAATATGGTTTATCATTTACAATGTGTTGAAATGTATGATCTCATTTCCTCCTCACAACAACCTTGCCAAGCAGGCGAAGAAGGACTTGCACAGGATCTATTTTATAGGTATTGAGATGTACGTATAATAGTTCCAAAAGATTATGGCTGTGAAAGGTTACACAGGTACAGCTGAACTTAAATTCAGACCTTCGAAGATTTTCTTGCAAGTCTCTTTCACTCTACCATGATGTCTCTTCCGAGGCTTTACTGAATTACTGTTTAATAATTCTATTGTGGGTCAATACGAGAAATAGGTCAACAAAGAATGAATGGCTGTTGAAGACATGATATATTGATAATCAGAGTCCCTTACACAAGAATCCATGGGAACTTGGTGCCAAGAACAAATCTGGGTGTCTAGAAAATTGATGCTCCCATTTTTCCAGACAGAACTTTATAAATTATGGGATTTCATTTCTTGTCTTTGTTGTCAGGAAGTACAGAAAGTGAATTACTGCTTAATTATAGCGATAATCTAATTTCTGGTCCAACTACAATTATTTTCTATATATTAGTTCTGATTTTATTTTTACTTTGACCAATTATTTATATGGATACAGTTTTAATTATGAGCTGTAGAAAATTCTTTTTAGAAATAGGATTTGATAGAAAATGGAGTCCTGGTATGGTACTATAGGATAAGCACTGGACTTCTAACCACAAGGTCAGTGGTTCAATCCCACCAGCTGCTCCTTGGAAAGCCTGTACAGGGTAGCTATGAGTCAGAATTGACTTAACGGCACTCAACAACAACAAAATGATAGAAAATATTGAATAACTAGTATGTATCAAATATTTGTCATATGCCATTCTATGTACTCTATGTATATTAACTAATTTCCTCATCTAAAAAACAAAATTATATAGTCAGTGAAACCAAATGTCATAATAAGATAGAATGAAATTAATATTTTGAACTATGCTACTTTCACTACCACTCTGGTACAAACCTCCATTACCTCTCATCCCAATTATTTCAATACTCTCCTAACTAGATTCTCTGTTTCTATTCTATCCTTCTTCAGTCTATGCCCCACACAGTAGCTGCTAGCATAATTTATCCTGCTAAAGCAAGAGTCTGATCACATCACTCCTGTGCTCAGAAATCTCTAATGATTTCCCATCTCACTCAGAGTAAATGCCAAAGTTCTTTCAAAGATACATAACACCTTAAAAGATTTGGACCCCTGTTAAGTCACTGGTCTCATCCCCTTGTACTCTCTCTCCATCTCTCACTTGGTCCCACTGACAAGAGTGCTGTTCTTTAAATTTTCTGTGTACACTTTCACCTGATTATTTGTACATGCTGTACCCCAAGCCTCTTCCTTCAGATACTCACTTGCATGACTTGCTACCTCATTGCCTTTAGGAGTCAGATACCTCTTTCTCAGGGAACTACTTCACTAACCACCCTGTCACCTCCTGCCTCACACTTTCTATCCTCCTTCTTGCTTCATTTTTCTCTTGAGCACATATAACTAACAAATGAACTGTTTTATATTTTTATACTTGATATTAATTATGTCTCACTTAAAAGTGTAGATTTTCTAAGGACAGCCATTTTTATCCTTCTTGTTCTTTGCTTCATTCCCATCAACTGGAATAGTAGTTTGCATATAGGAGATGCTCTGTCGGGGACTGGCCTCGACATAGGGGTTCGGTTCATGAGGAGGAGATACCTGGCAGTGATAGAGATAGCAAAAGAGACACAGAGACGCAAAGAGAGAGACAAAGAGATACTCCAAAACCAGAGTGAATGCTGGACTGGCATCAGGCAGATCCTGCATTGCAAACATCTCAGCCATGAAGGCCGTAATATCCTGCATAGTAAACATCTTAGCTAAACAGGCAGTATGGTTGCAATGCTAGACTGATCCCCCTGCATGCTGTAATGCACGCCTTGCCAGTCGTAATGCACCTGGATTCATTCTGCGCCTTCCTTTTGTTTAGGGGAGGTACTTTACACAAAGTTAGGAGGGACTAAGACAAGGTATGGCTGTCAATCTTACTTTTCCAGACATTCAGGCAACTTTACATCATACTTCGCAGGTTCGAATCTCTCCAGCGCAACTTGGTTTCTCAAGCTTAATTAACATACCTTTTAGCACCTAGCCTCAAATGGAGGGAGGAGAGGGAGGATTGGGCGGATCCCTATTGTGTCAGCTGCCCAGCCCAGGTTCTTCAGGAAAAGAGACACCTGGGTGAATGGGCTACACCTGGAAACAATTTAGAGAGGGCATTCCTATTGTCCTTGGAACAGACCAGGGAGCCACCCAATTTACTTTGAATGAATTCTCTGAGGGAAGAACTTTGCCTGTTTGGAATTTTACAGTCTTGGCTTTTAGGAAAATACTACATTTATCTGTGTATGTCAAGGGCTTCATGTCTGCATTTAATAAAACGTAACTGGATATTAAGATGAAAAACAATTTGCTATTGACTGCCAGTGGCCTCATTTGTTCCTCAGAGCCTGCGGCCTGTAACACTTGGGCCTATAGGGCCTCAAACTTCTGACCAGGCCTTCACGGTCTGCAACAATGCTCAATAAATATTTTCTGAATTCATCAGTCAATTTGGAGGAAGTGAGCATATTTTGCAATGTTATTGTTATTGTTAAATGCCCTGACTTTTAAAATATTGTTAAACGAGTCAGTTCCAACTCACAGCAACCCTGTATTGGGTTTCCCAGGAGCACCTGGTGAGTTTGAACCACCAACCTCGTGGCTAGTTGTTGTTGTTAAGTGCTATTGATTAGGTTCTGACTCATAGTGACCCTGTATAGGATTTCCAAAACTTTAAAATTTCATAGATGCAGAAAGCTTCATCTTTCTTCCACAGAGCAGCTGGTGGGCTTGAACCATGGACCTTGCGGTTTACAGTCCAGTGCTTATCATATGGAGCCACCACACTCCCTGTGGTTTGTTCTTATTGTTTTCAAGTGCCATCGAGTCGATTCTGACCCATAGCAACCCTGTATAGGATTTCCAAGAAGCAGCTGATGAGCTTGAACCACTAACCTTGCAGTTCAAATGGCTTTGCAGTCTGGTGCATTAACCCACAGTGCCACACTTGTGGTAAGTAGTCCAGTACATATCCTACAGCACCACACTAGAACTCCAAAGACCCACTATCTTGTAAACATACCATATTTAGCTCAAATACACAAAGTGCAAATACCACTGGTGGCACAGATGGTTAAATACTTGACCTGGTAGCATAGTAGATTACAAGTGGTACTGCTAACCACAAGGTCAGTAGTTCAAATCTACTTAGTTGCTCCATGGAAGAAAGATGAAGCTTTCTGTTCCTGTAAAGATTTACAACCTCAGAAACCCTATGAGTTGGAACTGATTCAATGATACACAACCACCACCACCATCATTTGACTACTAGCCAAAAGATTGAAGGCTGGAACCTGCCCAGAGGATCCAGGTGATCTACTTCTGAAAGGTCACAGCCTTGAAAATGCTATGGAGCAATTCTACACTGAGCATATGTTACTCTGAGTCTGAATCAACTCAACAGCAACCAACAACAACTTTCAAAATGCACAAAACTAAAACCTTCACTATAATTATTGAACTGTTTTTCCCAACTCCTTCCTTTTGTCCACATATTAGAGCTGTCATGTAAATTGAGTTAACATATGACTGGTTGTCTATAATGTGATTACCTGTATGTGGGTTTTTCATATGTAACAGAACATGTTTGACTGGCTCAGCTGAAGCTTCAGTACTGCTACTGTGGACAGGTCCTCTCTCCCCACCAACTCCTTCTCCCAGAATCTGTTCAATTTATCAATCCTCATGGAAGTTTTTGTGGGAGCGTTGGGTCTGAAAAGGTAGAAACTAGATGCAGAAGAAGGCAGATAGGGCAATGATAAGGGCAGGAACCATGACTGTACATTTATTAATGCACACCCAGCTTCCAGAAAAGTGCCAGGCACATAATAAACAATCAATAACTGCTTGTTGATTCAATTGTTCCTCAGGCCCCTCAGTCTGAGTCTGAATATTTAGGACTGAAAAAATGACTTTTGTGGGAAGAAAATTTGAGATTCTGAATAACAAATTCCCCCCACCTTTTTAAACCTAGAGGATTGGCAGCTTTGGAACCATTGGGAAGTGGTATCCTTGGATAGAAGCTGACACCAAGAGTGAGCAGTCCCAGCAGTGATGCTTTTTCAAAGAGATCTTGGGTAGTAGGCATTCGTAAGTAGAAGGCATCTTACAGTAACTATAGCTGACAAATTGGGTTGGAGACACATACAAGACACTCATTTGGGAACTTACAGAAATAAGGGGGGCACTTTGAAGGAGATGGGTGTGTGAATCTACCAATATTTGGGGTCAGAAGAGGCTAAGTTTGAGTTTTATGTGGCATCACAGAATATAGGTTTAGAAGGAGCTTTAGAATCATCTCAACTAACTAGTCATTCCATTAGTTAGATTCTTACATGGTAGGATAAAAATACAAAAGTACAGCATAATTTAGCCTCTCTGTTTTCTCATAAATGTGCCTTTGAGTTTATCAAGATTATAGTAAGTCCATCTCATTCCACACCCATATCTATTAGTGTTGGGAACTGCCTTCTCTTAAACTTTCTAGCTCTTATGGGAAGTACAAGTTTCTGTTCCTCTCCATTTAGTATGTGCCTCACTGTTCACACTCCTGCCAAGTATCTTTGTGTAGTTTTAATTGCTAGTCTTGGTATGGGGCGGCTCTCCTTCTCCTTCAGAAGTAAAAAAAACCATTCATTTAATTTCTAACCCAATTAAACCATGAGCTCATGAGCTCATGCACTGTGGGCCAGAGTAATGGGCTCTGGAGGCACGATGGGAATAGAAACTGCCAGCATTAACATGACTCCCTCTTCCCCATCCAGGAATGACTAACATGAAGTGAGATTGTGTTTGTGCTCCAGTAGCTTTCTTCAATTAATTAATCAGCAGGTACAAGTTAAAAAAAACAAGCCTCTGAAAATGGTGAAGCCTCACTGGTATTCTCAGGAACAGCAGGACAATAACTCAGGAGTTTTAGAGGATCTCTCTAAGTACTGCCTGGCTATTCTGACTTTTGGAGAATTTCACTTGGCTTCAAAGGGTTACCTGAATAAAAATTGGCTTGAAAGTCAGCAAATCAGAGTAGAAAGCTCTGCCTTTTCTATTACCGATGAAGGTAGAACGAGAGCCCACCCTCATTAAGCTTCATTAAGACGTGGGCAGCAGAATGGCAAGTGTCTTACAGAAGCATCTCCGAAGAGCAGAGGAGCACTGGACCAGGAGCCAAAAGATAGGAGCTATTTAGGTGCTTCCTAGCAGTAAGGACTTGAATCAATCTCTCAATTCTATGGTCCTTAGTTTCCCTTTCTTGTAAGGGAAATTAAGATGGATGTGTCAGAGAACCACAAAAGTCCCAGTGACCTTGCTTCTCTCCAAGTGTATCAGTGAATGGAACTAGGACAGGTGCTGGGTGCTAGCATCTTTCTCCTTCTCCAGTTTGTCTCCCACCCTTATTTTCTACCAGGGTAGGGCATTAACACCAGGAAAATCTTCCTTTGAGTTGATTACCAGACAGCTTATTAGGATTTCTTGAGTCCAATAGATCAGAGAACCAGAGTTCTGATCAAGATTAGAGATGTTGCTATGTTGTTAGCTGCCTTTGACTCAACCCCCAAGTCATGCAACTCCATGCACAACAGAATGAAATGCTGTCCAGTTCTGTAACATTCTGATACGTGGCTGCAGATCAGACCATTGTGATCCATAGGAATTTATTTTTAAAGTTTTTATTGTGAATTATGTGATAGTTTACATGGGAGAACATTAGCTTTACAGTCATCTTATCGTATTTCATTTCATTACAATATTACATTCCCCTCCATGCATCATCAAATAACCAAAGGGTACATACAGCCTGCGAGCCTGTCCCACGGCCACCAGCACACAGTTCCTCTCCCTCCCTGAGTCCAGAGTCTCCAGCCATTCCATCTCTCCATGTCATCATCTCTGCCTCCATCTCTGGCATCACTGCTTCTCTAGGCAGGGTCCCTCACTCTGCTCCTATCCCTTGATGGTCCCAGGGACCTCCATTCCTGGACTAAAAAACGTCTACCTCTACATTTTCAACCCTCATGGTCAGTCCTGATAGCAATTATTCACTATTGAACCATAAGAGTCTTATCCCTATCTCCTTTTATCAGCCCCGTCTAGGCAGATTGGAAACCACTCAGTAGAGCTTCTACCTTCCCCCGCATCCTCTGGATCTAGGATCCCTCTTGAAAGCTGAGTTGCCCATCTCTGTCAATCCTGTATACTGAGGGGTTGGGAATGATCCACGCTGTAAAGACCTGTTCCCTCTTTTGAGCTATGACATCCATAAGTATAGGTGAAACTCATCAAATTGTAGCAGATTACTCTTTGTTTTCTTCCCTCTTCTTTCTTCTTCTAGTCAAGTTCTGATCATCCAGCCACTGAAGCCAGGTCAAGAGGGTACTATCTGCAAGTAAGGGTGTTCTTGTGCATCTCCCCTCACTTCATATCAGTTGGATGCTTCACTCTCTGCTCTAGTCCTCTGTGGCCATGTCACAATCTCTGGGCCCTGGAGTCCCTAGATCTTGCCATACTGCTGACCAACCAGGTCTCAATCAGGGTTCATGGGAGTCTATTGAATGTGGTCAGACTTAGCTCAGAACTTCATTGCTGTTTTTCCTCCACTTCCCCTTATTGGTGACCAACACGGTCACCAGCCAGACCACATGCCTGCTCGTGTAGTGTATTCTCCTTGAGTCCTAGTCTTGGAAGGGTATTTGCCCTGAGGGGACCTGACCACTTGCCTTGATGGCTCCTGGGTGAACAACTTGCTTGTTTTTGTAGTAGTCAATCGGACTGCCATTATTGTTTTTTATTTTTCTTGTTGGTCTTTCTTTCAAGAAATATCTTCTGTTCTTCAGGCTGCTCCAGGCTGGTCTGCTTGTCTTTTCAAGTGGAAATTTCCCACCTCTGGATGGGGTTCATCATTCCACCTATGGTTTTATGTAATGCAGAGGCTCTGCAGGGAGCGATCCATAGGATTTTTATTACTTGCTTTTTAGAAGTAGATCACAGGCCTTTCCTCCTAGTCTATCTTAGTTTCAACACTCTGCTTAAACCTAGTCAGCATCGCAGCAACATGAAAATCTCCACAGATAGTCAGTCTGTGACTGTGTATGAAGGGCATTGACCAGGACTTGAACCTGGGTTTCCCACATGGAAGGAAAGAATTGTACCACTGAAATATCAGCAGATATGCAATATAATGCAGGCATGAAGAGAGATGTGTGCTCTGGGGATGTTAGGCAAGAGAACCAAAGGTTGCTAGATTTGGCAGAATGGACCAAAATATCATATTTGAGAAAAATCTATCTGCCAATCTTGTTAAATCTGACTCCTGTAACTATATTTCTCATACTCTGTCTAGAAACCAAGAAGGAAAAAGGTTAAAAGCAAAAGTAATAACTCAACCTTCAATCCTGCTCCTGTCAAGTCGATTCTGACACATAATGACTCTATAAGATAGAGCAGAACAGTTCCATGACGTTTCCAAGGCTGCAATTGTTACATAAGCAGACGGCCCCATCTTTCTCCCATGCAATGGCAGGTGGGTTTGAACCACTGACTTTTGGTTAACAGCCAAGCACTGAAATGTTGTACCATCAGGACTCCTTCAACAGTCAACAGTAGAGTGGAAATATAGTGGAATATTAAAGTTTCCACAACCACAGGAATCACAGTGCAGAATTGGGTCAATGGACTATAAAGAAAGGGAAAAGGAATGGCCCCTGGAAGGAACTGTCTAATGCTGCAAACCTGTGACCAGATCCTTGGCACAGACTTATGGGTGATCTACCACAACTGATTATAGTTTATTCAATCCTTTTTGCTCTCTTTCACACACACACACACACACACACACACACACACACACACAAAATGGGCATTCAATGTGTTCTTAAGCCAACTGTATGCACAGTTTTACATGATATATGCTTGGTGGATAATAGAAAAAGGGTATATTGATGTGAGGGTACAATTCGTAATGGTTAAATCTCCCTACTTTTTCCTACTGAGTATTAGAAATGACAAGCAAAGAAATATTAGAACGTAGTGTAGAAATTCAAAATCTACTTTAATAGCAACTAGCTAGTTTGATTAATGAAGGAGTTGAACTTATATCTGTCTGAGAATCAATTCTGCCAAATGGTGACACAGGTACCCTATTTTCTAAAATATTGTGCTATAGTTTCTAGCTCCATCTCCATCAATTTGTGAACAAATCAAATACATTCATCTCTTCAGCATTTACACCTGCTACCTAGGCCCCATAAGGAGGAAGAAGGCTTGGAAAAATACTGTCTAAACACCACATCACTCTATAATGCCACTAGCCAGTTTGAAATGCTGAGAAACAAAATTTCCCAATCATTCTGTGTAGTTTAGCAGGCCTTTTTCCTCACAGCTGTGTGAGATAAAAACAAGTAGCTGATTATTTCCTGAGTAAACTAAATCCCAATTGCAGAGCCTATACCAGAAAAGAATCCAATTAAATATACATATTCTTGTTCGCTATTCTTTGACACGCTCAAATGAAAGACAATATTCTGTTATTTTGTCCCACTTTTTCTCCCAGTAGCCAAGATGGAAAACTATCAGCATGTGCATAAATGACTCCTATAAAAAATTATGACAATGTGCTGCTAAGATAATGTATTACCTAGTAGGGCTCTGAAGGAAGTCAAGGAATGAAAAGAATCAAAGTTCTCTTAACTGCATTACCTTCTCTATTTGCATAAACATTTCCCACTCTGAGCTTTATCATTGTATGTCCCTGTATTTCATTTCCTGGATGTCCAGGGCTGGCTCTCTGGCTGAGAACAGTGTCTTGAAGCACTACAGAAATGGTAGTTGTGCTCTTTTGAAAATGTGCAGAGTTTAAGGAGAACCAGAGGAAACTGATCAGGTCAAAGCAGCCTCACTCTAGATTATCACACCAGGTCAGTGGGGTTGAACATGTTGTGGTTGTCAGCTAGAGTCAGCTCCCTTCGTGGTGGCCCCATGTAAAACAGAAGCCCCATCCCGCACCATTCCCATGATTGACTACTGACCCAATTGTTGTGACCCATAGGGTTCTTGCTGGTTTTTTGTTTTTTGTTTTTTAAGTAGATCACCAGTACTTTCTTCCTAGTCTGTCTCAGTCTGGAAACTGTTCCGCATGATAGCAGCACACTAACCTCCACTGACAGATGGGTGGTAGCTGTGCATGACATGCATTGGTGGAGACTCACACCCAAATCTCCCAAATAGACGTTGAAAATTCTACTGCTGAGCCACCATGACCCCTGGGATTGGGTATAACCCACTGCCATGGAGTCCACTCCAACTCACAGCGATCCTGTATAGGGTTTCTGAGGCTGTAAATCTTTACAGGAGCAGAAAGCCTCATCTTTCTCCCACAGAGAGACTGATGGATTTGAGCAACTTACCTTTTGGTTAGCGGTTCAGTGCTTATCCTTCAACACCACCAGGACTCCTCAGTATTGCACAGAGGTGTCTCAAATGTAAGGAAATAACAGGTGCCTGCTTCCAGATCATTCCACTAATGCCTCAGAGCATTCTATGCTGGTTCAAGGAGAGTGCAGACTTGCAGTACCAAACAGTTGTTGTTTTGTTGTTAGGTGCCATTGAGTCAGTACCGACTCATAGCGACCCTATGCACAACAGAACAAATCACTGCCCAATCCTAGAACAACCTCACTACTGTTGTCACACTTAAGTCCATCGATGCTGCCACTTGGTCAGTGCATCTCGTTGGGGGTCTTCCTCTTTTTCTCTGTCCCTCCACCTTACCAAGCATGATATCCTCTTCCAGTGACTGGTGCCTCCTGACAATGCGTCCAAAGTATGAGAGACAAAGTTTGGCCATCCTGGCCTCTAAGGAGCACTGTGGCTGCACTTCTTCCAAAACAGATCTATTGGTTATTTTGGCAGCCCATGGCACTTTCAATATTCTCCTCCAACACCATAACTCAAAAGCATC
Source organism: Chrysochloris asiatica (assembly GCF_000296735.1). NCBI lineage: Eukaryota > Metazoa > Chordata > Mammalia > Afrosoricida > Chrysochloridae > Chrysochloris > Chrysochloris asiatica. The sequence continues at coordinate 7,248,662 of NW_006408603.1, forward strand.
AATTCTGCTACGGTCTTCCTTATTCACTGTCTAGCTTTGGCATGCATATGAGGTTATTGAAAATACCATGGCTTGGGTCAGGCACACCTTAGTCCTCAAGCTGACCTCTTTGCTCTTCAAAGCTTTAAAAAGGTCTTGTGCAGCAGATTTGCCTAACGCAATCTGTCATTTGATTTCTTGACTGCTGCTTCCTTGAGTGTTGATAGTTGATCCAAGTAATAGACACCCAAACAACATTTTTGTTTTAAGTGCCGTCAAGTCAGTTTCAACTCATAACAAACTTGTGTAGGGATTCCAAGGAGTGGCTGGAGGGTTTGAACTGTCAACCTTGGAATTCGCATTTCAGTGCTTATCCTATTGTGCCACACCAGGACTCCTTAGAAGATAGTAAGAAGAACATTATATTTAGCAGAATTACAATACTCAAATGTCTCTGAGTTTTGAGGGAATGTGTCTCTCCAGAGTTGTGCTCAGGTTTGCTAATTGATTTATAAAGAATGGATCTATTTAGCTGTAGGGTTTCTGTTAAACAAGAAGGATGGGTCCATTTGACCCAGAGTTAAATTGTTTGGGACAACTGAGCACATGTACAATCTTCCACCAACTTCCTTCTTTCTCTGCCTTGTACCATGCAGCAAGTCAACCTAAGTAAATGATAAGCAAACGTTTAACATATACATTGTTGGAAGAAAAGTCTAATTATTACTTGCAGTCTGCTTAACCCAGAAAACCTGTACATGGGTAGACCCTGGGCAGGTCACTAGGCAGGGGGTTTTCTAGGTTTATTCTCCCTTCCCTGCCTCCCACTCAGCATCTTCCTACATAGTGGTAGTCCCTATGGCTGTGGATGCTCTTGACTGCTCACACACATTCCCTCTTCTCAGCTTGTTAATCTTGACCCAGACAGTCTGTGAAAAGACACATTTGAAAATACCATAAGGTGCCACAGCACGGCCTTCATGCTCTGAGCTCATATCTTTGACTCCAAGGCTCCCAACCCCCAAAATACTCCAGAATGATCCCTAAACACTATATTCTATCTGAACAGGAAGATGAGACAGCAGAGAATAAAAGATTGGAAATCAAGAGACCTGATTTCTGTTTCTAGTTGGGACACTAACTAGCTGTTGGTGGTGGTGGTGGTAAGTGCTGTCAAGTTGGTTCTGACTTATAGCAACCTTGTATGGCATTTCCAAGGAGTGACAGATGGGTTTGAACCACTGACCTGGCAGATAGCTGTCCAGTGCTTACCCTACATTACCCAGCTCTCTTGCAGTTGGCCTGCTGTCTAGCATTAGCCAATAAATTGTCAACAGACGTGGCTTATATAGCACTTCAGGCTGAGGTAGCTAAAAACCAGTGAGCTTTCTCCATCTTTCTCTTCTATTCTTCTGAAAGCTTGGAATGCTCATGTCCAAATACATAGCTACATGAAAGGCCACAGAATCACATCAAATACTCAAAGAAAACTATTAATTCTCCCTGTTTTTAATATAAAATCTACTCAATTACCTCTGAAATTCTTTATATAATATTTTATTTTATTTCTGCAATTTATTTATATATTATCGCTTTCCAAGCAAAATTTAAGATGACAAAAAGAGCTATGGAACAAGTATAATAATGTTGTTAGGTGCAGTCAAGCCCATTTCAATTCATAGCAACCCCACACACAAGAGAACCAAACCCTGCCCAGTCCTGTGCCATCCTCACAATTGCTGTGATTTTTGAGCCCATTGTTGCTTCCACAGTATCAGCAACACAGTTGGGGTCTTCTTTTTTGTTATCCCTTACTTTACCAAGCATAAGTCCTTCTCCAGGGGCTAGTCCCTCCTGACAACATCTCCAAGGTACAAGAGGCGAAGTCTCGCCATCCTGCTTCTAAGGAGCATTCTGGTTGTACTTCTTCCAACACAGATTCTTTTATTCTTTTGTTAGTTTATGGTACTTTCAGTATCCTTTGCCAACACCATAATTCAAATGCATCAATTCTTCTCTGATTGTCCGTATTCATTGTTAAACGTTTGCATGCATATGAGGTGATTGAAAATACCGTAGGTCTAGTCAAGTCCACCTTAAGGAGCTCTGGTAGCGTAGTGATTACGAATCGGGCTGCTAACCTCAAGGTCAGCAGTTTGAAACTATCAGCTATTCCGCGGGAGAAAGATGAGTTGTTCTGCTCCCATAAAGATTTACAGCCTCGGAAACCCTGTGCAGGGTCACTATGAGTCAGAATCAACTCCACGACACATCACAACAACAACAGTCAGGTCCACCTTAGTTCTCAAAGTGACATCTTTGTTCTTTAACAAATATAATGACACAAAAGTTAATGTAGTTGCTGAATTTGAAGAGCAAATTTGGCTCTGAGTTTCCTGGCAGTCAAGACAAAAGTGAAAGTTTAAATAACTCTTGTTATGAATTGGATTTTATCCCCCCAAACTGTCATAAATTTTAATCCTCTATATTTCCACTTTGAAGACTTGTTGTTGTTGTTAAGTGCCATCGAGTCGGTTTCGACCCATAGCAACCCTGAATAGGGTTTCCAAGGCTGTAAATCTTTACAGGAGCAGATCGCCTCATCTTTCTCCCACGGAGCAGCTGGTAGTTTCGAACTGCTGACCTTCCGGTTCGCAGCCCGATTCGTAACCACTACGCTACCAGAGCTCCTTACTAAGGTGTGCCTAAACCAAGCTATAGTATTTTCAGTCACCTCATATGCATGTGAAAGCTGGACAATGAATAAGGAAAACCTAAGAAGAAATTATGCCTTTGGATTATGATTTTGGCAAAGAATGTTGAATATATCATAACTGTCAGGAGAACCAACAAATTTGTCTTGGAAGAAGTACCACCAGACTGTTCCTTAGAAGTGAGGATGGTGAGACTTCATCTTACTTACTTTGGACGTGTCATCAGGAGGGACCAATCCCTGGGGAAGGACATCATGTTTGCTAAAGTGGAGGGTCAATGAAAAAGAAGCAGAACCTGAAAGACATGGATTAACACAATGGCCTTAATATTGAGTTTAAACACAGGAATGCATGTCTGAGCAGTGCTTTGTTCTATTGTACAATAGGTAACCGACCGGATAGCACCTAACAACAACAAAAATAACATTCTTGTGATTATAATCTCATTTAGGAATGGGTTTTCTCTGTTATGCTAATGAAAAAGTATTAGTGAAGGGTATGTTTTAAATCAATCTTTTTTTGAGATATAAAAGAACAGATGAGCAAGCAAGCAGAGATGGGGGGAAATAGAAGCCACACCAGATGAAGATCAACAAGGAGCCAAGGAACAGAAGCTATAAACAGACAATAACCTTCCCCCAGAGCCAACAGAGACAGAAAGCCTTCCTCTAGATTTGATGGCCCAGTTCCTAAACCGCTAGGCTTCAAATTTCAAAAGCTATGAGAAAAGAAATAGCCATTTGTGAAAGCCACTCTCGTGTGGCATTTTTGTTATAGCAGCTCTAGAAAAGCAAGACAGCTCTCAATATCAGAGGAAGCATCACACACAAAAATTGTTTCTAAATTCTGTGCTGTTCTCATCGTCTTTCTCTAAAAGCACTCTAGTCACTTTTTTAAAATGTCAGAGCAGAAATGAACACTACCCTTCAGATATAGTTTGTCCAAAACAGGTTTATGAAAGAGTATGGTGGTAGTGGTGGTAAGTGTCGTTGAGTTGGTTCTGACTCATAGCAAGCCTGCATAGTGTTACCACAGAGCAGCAGGTGGCTTTGAACTGTCAACCTTATGGTTCACATGGACTGTGAGGTCCAGTGCTTATCCTACAACACCACACCAGGGCTCCATGAAAGAGTATACTGGTCTTAAATAAAAAGCTATTTCTTGACTATCTCTTTTGTGATATGCAAGGTGTTTTACACATATTGACTGTGAAGTAGGTATGTTTTATTGTTATTAAATGCTGTCAGGTTAGTTCCTACTCATAGTGACCCTGCATAGGGTTTCCAACTAGTGGCATATGAGTTCGAATCATCGACCTTGTGGTTAGCAATCCAGTACTTATCTTACAACACCACATGAGGACACAAAGTAGGTATGTTGTTGTAAATGCTACTATTTCACAAATTAGTAAACTAAGAAAATTAAGTCAGTGACCTGAGGACCCACAATTATTACAGATTCAGATGTCTCTGAATCCAACTTGTATTCTTTTCATTGTTGTTATGTGCCATTGAGTCAATTCCGACCCAGCAATCTTGTAATACAGATTTCAAGGCTGCAAATCTCTACAGGAGCAGAAAGCCTTATCTTTCTCTCATGTAGCGACTGGTGGATTTGAACCACTGATCATGCGTTAACAGCCCAATGAGTACACTAATACACCTCCAGGGCTCTGTTGTTGTTGTTAGGTGCCATCAAGTCAGTACCGACTCATAGTGACCCTATGCACAATAGAACGAAACACTGCCTAATCCTGGGCCAACCTCACAATTGTTGCCACATTTGAGCCCATTGATGCTGCCACTTTGCCAATCCATCTCACTGGCAATCTTTCTCTTTTTCTCTGACCTTCCACCTTACCAAACATGATATCCTTCTCCAGCGACTGGTCCCTCCTGACAATATGTCCGAAGTATGAGAGATGAAGTTTGCCTATCCTCGCCTCCAAGGAGCACTCTGGCTGTACTTCTATGTCAGTATCCAATTCTTAGGCCTAAAGGATCATATCATTTCCAAAGGTACCTTCCTGAAAACTAAAGGCATGTGTTGAGTCAGAGGGAGATTATAGTTGAATGTTTTGGATTTGACATTTTCTTAAGAAACAACACTGGTAACTGCTTTCATCTTCTTCAAGCATCATAAGGAATCACAGAAGCACATGTGAGTTGGGGGTGGTTTTGTTTTGTACACTGCAGCAGTTACTCATTTGGGCAGAAACACTCTGTGCAAACTGGATTGGGACCCGCTGGGCTTTGTCAAACACAGGTGCCTGTGTACTGACTCAAGTTTGGGTTGGCAGAGTAAATGCTCAATATGGAGGCTTACATCTCTAAAACACACAAGGAAGACACAAGAAAGGTGAGGTGACTAGTCGTTCCTGTCCACTCCCACTGACTTGGACGAGACTTTATTAAATCTCATCTCATTTCCAACTTGTATGGTGCTGGATGATAAGCACTAGATTGCTAACTGCAAGGTCAACAGGTCAAATCCACCAGCCTCTCTTTGGAAACCCTATACCAAGTGGCTATGAGTCAAAACTGACTCATCTGTTTACATAGCTCTATCAATTTCCACTGGCCAGAGATCTAATGAAAGTTCTGTCAGTATGGCACACAAGACTCTTCACTGTCTACTATTAATTTGTAACAACAATCTCATTTCTCTTCCTTTTTCCTAAAACTCCAAGCTCTACCCACGCTGAATGCTTCAGCATTCCACATGGGTGCCTGTTCATGACACTGTGTCTCTGCATGAACTATTTGCTCTGCCCAGACTACCCAACAACCTACCCTGCCTCTAGGTCTCTGTTTATCTGTCCAAGTTCCATCTGCAGGGAAAGTGTGGCCTTTGACTAACAAGAGTCTGATTCACGGTTATAGTTCATGCTATAAATTATACTCTGACCCATACTTGTGAGAAATGAGTTCATATGAGTCCATACCCAGGAAACTCATCACCTCTGGCAAAGAATTTTCAAGATTCAAAGTAGAAGTCAGACCCTGACCATGATTCCAGGACTTGCCAACAGTTGGTAAGAACCTTCTCAAATGTTCTATTGTTTATTTGATTTAATATGGACTTCTAAATTCCATGCCTCAAAATTGTGATTCAGCAGATCTGGGACTGGACCTAGGCATTTCTGTGTTTTTAAAACTCCATAGCTGATTCTGAAGTGAGTCAAAGGTTGAAGATCACAGGCCTAGACTGTGGTAGCCCAAGCAGGGCTTTTATCCAGTGGTGCTCAAATGATGATCTATGTCATACGGGAGTCCTGGAGCTGTAGCATAAGTGCAGGACTCAAGGTCAGTTTGAACCACAAGATCAGCGGTTCAAACTCACCAGTCGCTCCTTGGAAACCCTATACAGGGTCACCATGAGTCAGAACTGACTTGACAGCACTTAACAAAAGCAACAGCAACAACAATATCATATATGAGGAAGCTTCAAAAATACATGGAAAAATTCCATTTTCCTTTTGTTCCATATTTCCATGAACTTTTTGAAGCCCCCGAGTGTATACACAAGTATGCACACACACACGCACATATGTATGTATATGTGTATGTATGTGCTTCTCCCTAAATGACTCCTTCAGGGCAATAACTATTTATTATCCAAGTATGTAATCTCAAAATCTGACACAGAGAAAGTCCTCAATCAATGTTTCTTAAATGAATGTCCCATTAAAGTAACTAAATTATGTAAAAACACCAGGAGTTGACAGCTATGAACTCCAAAAGTGAAATTAAGATTACTTAGGATTGCAACGTCCATTTGAAACACAAGGTCGGCGGTTCAATCTCACCAGCCACCTCTTGGAAATCCTACACAGGATTGCTATGTGTCAGAATTGACCCAACATCACTTAATGGCAACAACAGGAGGATAAAGTTAACGAGAGCAATCTCTCATGGATGAAGACCACACAAAATATAGGTTATGATGACTCAGCTAGAACCACAGAGAAACTTTTGGATTGTGACATATGCTATTTAAAAATATTTGATAAAATGTATGTTTTACAATAAAATTAAAATAAATATATAGATAGGTAGATACTTAAAAAAAAAAAAAAAAGGAGACTAAAATTACCCACAACCCAACCACGCAGAAAGATTTTGTGTTAACATTTGGTGTATCTCCTTTCACACACACAGAATTTATACACACTGTTCTGAAATGCAGTTTTTTTCACTTTAACAACATACTGTATTTTCTATGTAATTAAATTTTATTCTAAACCATCACTATGTATCATTCTATTATACCTGTACATATATAATAATTAATTTATCTACTTCTGTTGTTAGATAGCAAGGTTGTTCCAGTTTTTCAGTATTATCAAAATAATGCCAAGAAATAAATATCCTTGCAGTTATTGATGTTTTGTACCAAAATATTCTCCAGAAAGACTGTGCTAATTTCCAGTGCTGGTATCTTTAGAACTCTGGCTAACTTTGGACTTTGGGATTTTAATGAGAAAAGGACAAAGCTAATCAACTACAATGCATCTTGTATGTAAAAATATTATACTTGAAGAATGAATGAGAAAGGTTAAAGTACCAGTAAAAAGTGTGGTCAGAGATAAAATCTGGGATGTGTCTGAGCCCATGAATATGAGTATTTTGTTTGTACAGCAGTACCTTCTTTTGATGGAGATGGATACTTCAAGTTCATGATGCCCTGTCAGCACCACTCAATAGTCTGCTCTGTCTCTGGGTCCCTGCTCACCTGGCCCTATTCAATCTGCAGGGAAAGTGTGGCCTTGACTAACAAGAACCTGATTCACAATTATAGTTGTCATCATAAACTGTCACTCTGACCCATACATCAGTCACTTGTGTTAATATGAATCCATATCCAGGAAACTCATCACTTCTGGGAAAGACCCAAAGTAGAGGTTAAACCGATGAGTCCCATACTTGCTGCCCAAGAACATCACCTTGCCAATTGTTTTGCTTGTTTGTTTATTTGTTTTGATAAGGCCTTCAACTTTTGATTCAAAAGATCTGAGATAGGCCCTAGGAATTTCTAGTTTCTAAAGCTTTACAAGCGATTCTGGTAAAAACCAAAGGTTGAGAACAATAGGCCTAGACTGATGGCCCATCCCAGGCCCTAATCCAGATGGCCCTCGATAGCCTTAGTTTCTGTCTACCTCATAGCCAAACAGCACAGGTAAAATCAAGGACAATAATAATTAGTTAAGTTCTTACCATGTCCTGGGTACTTTTCACAGATTGTCTCATTTCAGCCACACAGCAATTCCATGAGTTCTCAAGTTTCCTCATCTGTAAATTATGTCACTTATGTGTAACTTGTTATTACTATAATATAAATTACTATTAGTACGAGTAGCATGTTAGATAGATTTAATTTTTATTACAGCTCATAACTAGCTGTTATGAGAAGCAATATGAAAAGAAAACAGTGGTGATTGAATCTAGCTGATATTTTTCAAATGTGCCAGAATCAGGTGTTGAGCCTTCAAACCAACATGATCTGCAGTAAGTTTAAATAATGTGGTCTTGATGATTTAAAAAAAAAAAAAAAATCTTATTGGAAACAAAACAAAGAAAACCCCACCTTTCCAGATCCTTCTTCTCTCTGTTTTGCCCCCCATCAGTCTCCTGTGGATTCTGAGAAGAGCTGTGATTGTAGGAGCTTCTGATTGTTTCTCTAATGGTTAGAGCCATGGTATCATCTCTGAGGGGAAGACTTGGTTGGAGAATCTCCAACCACAGTCAAAGTCAGCTGTGCCTTACTGAGAATGAGGGAAACCCAGCCAAGACCCAGTGCCCAGCTACAAAATCCCACTCTAAGCCAAAATACTCACAGCACCAGAAATAAAGAGTGAGGAAATGAAGAATAAATTCCTAGATTGTGCTCTGGAGGGAAAGGATGCCTCTATAGCCCTGGTGTGGCTCTGTAGAATAAGAATTGGACTGCTAACCACAAGGCCAGTGGGTTAAACCTACCAGTTGCTCCTCAGAAACCCTTTACAGGGTTGCTTTAAGTAGGAACCAACTCAATAGCAATTCACAACAAAACAACAGACCCTGAAAAAGATGAAGGGCTATGAAAGAAAAAGAGAGGTCAGGAAATAGTTGTAAGAGCATATCGCTCTAGACCTACAGCCAACCAGCCTATCTTTAATAAATCAGCTTTGTTACTGTAACTGGGAGCATGATAAAATGATCTAGAATCTGTCATCTCAGTTGATTCCATCAGCCTTCACCAGGCCACATAGTGGTCTGAATATGCAGATCCATATGAGGACATCTTCTTTATTCCTAGCTAGAACTAGGACCTCTTCCTATGGGGCAGTGGGGGAGAAGTAGGTCCAGGGAGCCTGACTCAGTGCATACCCCTACACTGAAGGAATCAGAATGCCCAACGTCTTGGTGTGCATGGAATAAACCCCCACCTTTCCACATTCCTAGGGCCAGATCTGCACTGGACCAATCCTGCCCTACCTCAAACTCACCCTTGCCTCAGATGTCACTCCTAAAGGGCTTAAGGGGTCTTGGATCAAAGAAGGTGATAAAAGTAAGAGCAATTGGAAAGCCCAGCACAAGTTCAAGCTCATGAAGTATACAGTCAGTTCCAAGGGAGGAGCCAACCCCAAGGGAGAAACTACACCTGCAAAGAGCATTGTCATTGTGGTACTCCTCACCTCCATACCTCACTGCCATCCCTGCCACATAGCCACCCCAATGGATATCAGAAGTAGACTCTGATAGACTTCTGGGTCCCTCCTTTCTCCTTATATGAGCCCCAGGAAACCTGGGAAGGTGTAGGAATGAGAGCAGAGTCTGAAGAGGGAGGAAGATGAGGAGCCAGTGCTGAGCTGCAGAGAGATTTATTTTAAAACAAACAACCAAACAAAATTGTCAGTGAGATATCTGCTCCCAGTAGGCTAAGTTCAGCAGATTGGGGAGCTCTGTTGGTGACTAAGGATGGATGTAAACAGACTTATAAAATCCAGATCATGTTTCAAACAACAATAAGAATAACATTTTGTGCTTCCCCACCCCCCCCTTCTCTCTCTGGACTAGCATCAGCTGGCTTCCTCCACAATAAGCCCCCAAATAGAACGAATGCGTGAGATGTGGGAGCATTGAGGACAGCCCAGAAGCAAAATTAGAACCAAATTCTGGGAGACAGCAGAACCCTAAATTTTTCACAAAATCTGCTCTTCAAATCTGGCTTCAAAAGCACTGCTCTTTTGCTAAACTGGCAACAATTGCCACTGAAAACTGCAACACTCTATCTCACACTTGTCAATTTGGGCTCCTCATCAATGACTCAGCCTGCTTTGAAACTGGTATTTTGCTTTCCTCCTTATCCCCTACGCTCAAGCCATTTCCCCTAGACCTCTTTAATTTTTCATTTACCTCTCTTCTACTCTTGTCATTTAAAAAAAATTTTTTTTAATTTTTAAGGAGGCCACAAGCCAAGTAAGGGAAAAAGAAAGCAAAGTAAACATTACTTTTATGCTCCAATTGTCAATATGTGAAACATATCATCCCTGGAAATATGGGGGTAAATAGTGAAATGGGTATTTTGTAGGGACTAACCCAGGGCTGGCAGGGACAGATGAACTGTGCTCTAATCTCATTTCTGTGATCAATGATTCTCTTCATCTGGTTTGCTGATACGTGAATCTCATCTCCCAAGAAAGGCTGTAAGTGTCAAATCATTTTTCTTGTTCTTCTCCTGATGGGATATTAGCATTCAGCATCCTCTCAGTGAAGGTGACCTCAGATGGAATGAAAATTTTTCCAAATCTCTTCCTGTCTTTTGGGGGCCTCTGCAACCCTCATAAGACTTGGTGAGAATGGCATTGTTTATCTCAGCAAATCACTAAAAAAGATTTATGTCGAATCAACAGGCAAGGTACTCTTAGTATTTTTATTCATTTAATCCTCACAATCATATGAGAAAAGTGAAGGCACAGAGAGATTTAGGCACCCAGAGACCTAGGATTTAAACCTGTGTCTCAGAATGTAGAGCCCCAAATGCTTTGCAAGACCCCAAGAATCCTCCAGACTTCTATCTGCACATACACCAAGCAGGTTTTGGACCATAAAAGCTTGGAAGTTAGAGGACAACACAACATCTAATGAAAAGAATATGCAAACAATTCAACAGCAACAACATAAGCATTAACTAAGAGGAACACGATAATATCTTATTCCAACATATTAAGCAAAGTGGCATGAAATTTTATTTTTTTGTTTTAAGCAATTTATGTCATTCAGTGAAATTTAAGAGTATGTTGTAGGAGTTAGCAATGAAGGTTTTAGAGACTTTTTTTTTCAATTTTTCAGTATTTTTTAAACTTTATAAAATGTGAAAACAATTAAAAAATTGTCTAGTGAAACAAAAATTGAGAAAAGTACAATGTATAACTGGAGGTGATTAGATTGTTGAAATAATTGTTGCATGTCTGTGGATGGATTAATTAATCGTGCTATATAAAATGGAGTCCTGGTGTGGCGCTGTGGGTCAATGGGCTAGACTGCAAAGTTGGTTTGAACTGCAAGGTTGGTGGTTCAAGCTCACCAGTCGTTCCTCAGAAACCCTCTACAGGGTCCCTATGGGTCAGAACCGACTCAACGGCACTTAACAACAACATACGAATCGGGCTGTGAACCTTAAGGTCAGTGGTTCGAAACTACCAGCCGCTCCGCGGGAGAAAGATGAGGCTTTCTACTCCCGTAAAGATTTAC
>NW_006408603.1:7260189-7265192 GCF_000296735.1 Chrysochloris asiatica
GAACCTTAAGGTCAGCGGTTCGAAACTACCAGTCGCTCCGCGGGAGAAAGATGAAGCTTTCTACTCCCGTAAAGATTTACACCCTCGGAAACCCTGTACAGGGTCGCTATGGGTCGGAACCGACTCAATGGCACTTAACAACAACAACAAAGTATGAATAGGAGCCCTAGGATAAGCTAAAGGATAAGCACTGAACTGGAAGGTCAGTTTGAGCTGTAAGGCCGGCAGTTCAAACTCACCAGCCGCTCCTTGGAAACCCCAAGTGAGTGAAAACCAACTCTATGGCACTTATCAACAATAGCAATGGCATGAGTAAGGAACCCTGGTAATGTAGTGGGTTACGAGTCGGGCTGCTAACTGCAAAGTCAGCAGTTTGAATCTACCAGCCACTCTGTGGGAGAAAGATGATACTTTCTGCTCCTGTAAAGATTTACAGAGTTGGAAACCCTTTCCAAGGTCACTATGAAGCAGAACTGACTGCATGATGTACCACCACCATTACCACATAATACGAATATGGACCTAGGAACGTTTTAAAAGTTAGTCGTGAAGAAATATACTGGAACGAATGCAGATGTGCCCATCAATCCAGACTCTATGACACTTTGTAAACAATAGTGCAAAGAATTTTCTTATACAGGTGATTGCCACAGACACATATGCAGAAAAATAGAGTGGCTCTCTGGCAGAGCCCTGGGTTAATTGTTGGGTTACTAACCAAAAGGTCAGTGGTTCAGACCCATCAACCACTCTACAGGTAATCAACTTTCATAAAGATTTACAGCCATGGAAACACTATGGGGCAGTTGGACTCTACCCTATAGGGATAAATTGGAATTGACTCAGCAGTAGTGCATTTAAGTTTATTTGTTTGTTTATCTCTAGCAGAAGGACTAGAACAAATGTGAAAGCTGAGAAACATCAATATATATTTAGCTTGATATGTTCTTTCAATGCCTGGCAACGAAAGCTCTGAGATGCTTTGAGATCAATTCAGAAAATCACACATATCATTATCAAATGTTTATGCCAGCAACAAAACCAGATATCAGATTAGTTTACACCAACTCAATTCGGACTCATGGAGACTCCACGTATTGCTGATTAGAACTACACTCCGAAGTTTTTAAGACCACGACCTTTCAGAAGCATATTACCAGGTCTTTGTTTCTAAATACTGATGAATGAGTTTGAACTGCTAACCTTTCAGTTAGGAGCTGAGTCCTTAGCCATTTTCCCTGCCCATTGTTGTTGTTGTTCGGTGCCATTGAGTCGGTACTGAGTCATAGCAACCCTGAGTGAAACACCGTCTAGTCCTGGGCTAACCTCACAATCATTGCTACACCTGAGTCCATAGCTGCTGGCACTGTGCCAGTCCTTTTTTTTTTTTTTTTTTAATTATGAATTGAGTGAAAGTTTACAGGGTAGATCATCAGTTTTACACTCAACAAATCATACACCTTATTTCATTACAATGATTATAATCCCCTCCATGTACCATCAGTTAACAGTTTTCTCTCTATTCATTCATTTTAATTCTTTTTTTTTTTTTTCAACACTCAGGCATATATAATAATTTACACCACCAAAGGGCACATTCTGCAAGTCTGCCTCCTGGCCACCAGCTTTCAGTCCCTCTCTTGCCATGAACCTAGAGTCCTCAGCTGCTCCCTCTCTCCATGTCCCCATCTCTGCCTCCATCGCTGGTGTACGGAGGGACTAGCATTGGCAGCTGATGTGGAAACTCCTTCCCTCTCTGTTGGTATTTAGAGCTACTACCTCCATGAGCATAGGTCAAGTTCATCAAATTGAAGGATTTTACCCTCATTTCCTTTATCAAAAATTGTTTGTTATGTCTTCTTCTACTTGAGTTCTGATTATCAAGCATCTGCAAGTTTGGGTGTTCTTGTGTGTCTCCCCTCACTTCATATCAGCTGGATGTTTCACTCTCAGCTCTAGCCCTCTGTGGCTATATCCTTGTCCATGGGCTCAGGTGTCCTCAGGTCTCACCACACTTTGGACCAACCAGCGCTTCCTCTTCTCTCTTTCATCTCCAGGTCAACGGGAGTCTATGGAATGTGATTGAACTTAGTCCATTTCTTCATTGCTGCCTTTCCCCCTCTGCCACTCAGCAGTAGACCAATGTGGTCATCAGCAAGCTTACATGCCTGCTCACGTGTTCCCTCTGAGTTTCAGTCTTAGAAAGGGGTTTATCCTGAAGGAACTTGATTGCTTGCCTTGATGGCTTCCCAGCAAACAACTTGCTTATTCTTGTAGTAACCAGTCATACTGTTTAGGGTTTTTCCCGCTGATCTTTCTTTGATGATGTATCTTGTATTGCTCTAACTGTTCTAGGCTGGTCTGCTTGTCCTTTCTAGTGGAAATGTCCCACCTCAGAAGGTTCTGGATGGGGCTCAGGATTCTACCTAAGGTCCTATACACTGCAAAGGCTTCACAAGAGGCCTATTTCTCTGGGCAAGTTGTAGAACCTCTTTTAGGTATTCCAATCAGTTATAGGCTGAAGATGGGCTTACAAGCTTTCTGTAATGCTTTTCCCAACATTCCTTCCTACCCACTCAAGTGTCTATTTTACAATAGTAGGCAAGGGAAACTAATATTCATAAGACAGTCAAGCATCTTAGTGTTATTTCCCCTTTTCAGACTATGCCTCCATCCCTGTATCCCAGAGCCCTGTTGTTCCAAGGTTGAGCATGCATTACTATTTACCTCTGTCCCATTTAGCCCATGCAAACCTGTCTCAGTTTCTCCTATCTACCTTGTTCTTACAAAACCCCCTTTTTTGTGTATTGCCCTCACCAACACCTGAACTATGATGTGTCTGCCCCTTACCCTGAGCTCTACTGTTGCCTCTCTCCACCTCCCTCAAGCCCTCCACCCCACCGCCACTGCCACCGGTAACCAACGAAGAGTTGTTTTTTTTCCCCCTTTTAGTATGGATATCTTTTCTTAAGCTTTCCCAATAATGGTCATATGCAATATTTGTCCTTTTGTGACTGACTGGTTTCACGCAGCATAATGTTCATCCATGTTATGTGGTGGCTTACAGCTTCCTTGTGATTCTTCAAGGTAGCATAATATTCCGTTGCGTGTATGTACCAAAGTGTGTTTATCCATTCTTCCATTGATGGGCACTTAGGCTGTCTCCATCTTTTTGCTATTGTAAATAGTGTTGCTATGAACATTGGTATGCATATATCTACTTGTGTTATGGCTTGTATTTCTTGTGGATAAATACCAAATAGAGGAATTGCTGGATCATGAGATATTTCTGTTTCCACCTTTCTGAGGAAGCACCACACTGTTTTCCAGAGTGTTTGGACCATTTTGCATTCCCACCAGTAATGTAGGAGGGTCCCACTCTCTCCACATCCTTGCCAGCATTTATTATCCTCTGCATTTTTGAACTTTGCTGTTATTGCTGATGTGAGATAATATCTCATTGTTGTTTTGTTTGCATCTCTCTAATGGCTAACGATCATGAACATTTCTTCATATGTTTGTTGGCTGCCCAAATGTCTTCTTTAGTGAAGTATCTGTTCATGTCCTGTGTCCATTTTTTAATTGGGTTACTTGTCTTTTTCTTGTAGAAGTGTTGTAGTTTCCTATAGATTTTAGAAATCAGTCTCTTGTCTGATATGTCATTGCAAAAGATGTTTTCCCATTTTGTGGGCTCCCTTTTTACTCTTTTGGTGAAATCCTTTGATGCACATCAGTTTCTAATGTTTAGAATCTCCCAATTATCTATTTGGCATTCTGTGCCAATTCAACTTGTTGGATATTTTCCTCTTTGTCTCTGACCCTCCACCTTACCAAACATGATATCCTTCTCCAGGGACTGGTCCTTCCTGACAACATGTCAGAAGAATGAAAGATGAAGTCTTGCCACCCTAGCTTCTAGGGAGCATTCTGGCTGTATTTCTTTCAACACAGATTGGTTTGTTCTTTTGGCAGTCCATGGTACTTCCAACATTCTCCCCCAACACAATAGTTCAAATGCATCAATTCTTTTACAGTCTTCCTTATCACTGCTCAATTTGCACATGCATATGAAGTTATTGAAAATACCATGGCCGAAGTCAGGCACACCTTAGAGTTTATACTGACATCTTTGTTCTTCAGCACTTTTAAAGAGGTTTTGTGCAGCAGATTTGCCTAATGCAATAAATCGTTTGATTTCTTGACTACTGCTTCCATGAGTGTTGATGGTTGTTCTGAGAAAAATGAAGTCTTTGACAATTTCAATCTTCTCCATTTATTGGTCCGATGGTGAGGACTTTTGTTTTCTTTATACTGAGGTGCAAGCTATAGTGAAAGCTGTGGCCTCTGATCTTCATCAGTAAATATTATAAGTCCTCTTTGCTTTCAGCATGCATGGCTGTATCATCTGCATATCACAGGTTGTTAATGAGTCTTCTTCCAATCCTGATGTCATGTTTTATCCCCATATACTCCAGCTTCTCAGATTATTGCTCAGCATACAGATTGAATAAGTATCCTGTCACATACCTTTCCTAATTTGAAACTGTTTGGTGTTCCCTTCTTCTGTTCGAGCAACTGCCTCTTGGTCTATGTACATGTTCCTCATGAACACAATTAAGTGTTCCAGAATACTCATTCTGGAATGTTGTCCATCGCTTGTCATGATCCATACAATCAAAAGCCTTGTAATAAAGTACAGGTAAATATCTTTCTGTTATTCTCTGCTTTCAGCCAAGAGCCATCTGACATCAGCAATGATATCCCTCATTTCACATCCTCTTCTGAATCCAGCTTGAACCTCTGAAAATATTCTGTACTATCTTTAGTAAAACTTTACTCACATAGGATATCAATGATATTGTCCAATGATATCTGCATTCCACTGGGTTGCCTCTCTTTTTTGTTGTTGTTGTTGTTGTAAGGTGCCATCGAGTCGGAACCGACTCATAGTGACCCCATGCACAGTAGAACAAAACAATGTCTGATCCTGGGCCAACCTCACT
>NW_006408603.1:7265862-7272955 GCF_000296735.1 Chrysochloris asiatica
GTTTTTCTTCATAGACCCCAGCTTCTCGTATTATTTGCTCAGCATACAGGTTGAATAAGTATGGTGAAAGAACACAACCTTGTCGCACACCTTTCCCACACAAATACAGTCCATTGATCGGGTAGTTGTCTTCCAAATTTCTTGGCATAGGTGCATGAGTGCCTTTAGTGCCACATGAGTTTGATGAAAGATTACAGTCTCTAGTTAATCTATTACCAGTGCCTTGTTCTTTGTCAATGACTTCAATGCACCTTGGACTCCTTCCTTCAGCATCTTGGCTCTCGATCATATGTTACCTCTTGAAATGGTTGAGCATCGACCATTTATTTTTGGTACAGTGATTCTATGTATTCCTTCCATCTTCTTTTGATGCTTTCTGCATCATTCAATATTTTGCCTACAGAATCTTTCAATATTGCAAATTGAGGTTTGATTTTTTTCTTCAGTTTCTTCAGCTTGAGAAATACTGAGCATGTTCTTCTTTTTGGTTTTCTAACTCCAGGGCTTTGCACATTTTATTATAATATTTGATTTTGTCTTCTTGAGCTGACCTTTGAATTTTCTGTTCAGCACTCGTACCTCCTTACTTTTTCCACTTACTTTATCATTTCTAGGCTGGAGAGCAAGTTTCAGAGTCTTTTCTGACATCTATTTTGGTCTTTTCCTTCTCTCTTGTCTTCTTAATGACATTTTGCTTTCTTCTTGTATGATGTTCTTGATGTCATCCCACAACTCTTCTGGTATCCCATCTTTCGTGTTTAATGTATCAAATATGTTTTTCAGATGATCTCTAAATTCAGGTGGGATATATTCAAGACCATATTTTGGCTCATGTGGCTGTGTTTTAATTTTCTTCAGCTCCAGCATGAATTTGCATATGAACAATTGGTGAGCTGTTCCACAGTCTGCCCCTGGCCTTGTTTTGGATGATGATGTGGAGCTTTTCCACTATGCCTTTCCACAGATGTAGTCAATTTGATTTCTGCGTATTCCATCTGTTGGGGGCCATGTGTATATTCATCTTTTATGTTATTTTAAAAAGGTATTTGCAGTGAATAAGTCATTGGTCTTACAAAACTGTATCATGGGATCTCTAGCACTGTTTCTATCATCAAGGTTATATTTTCCAACTATTGATCCTTCCGCTTTGTTTTCAACCTTGCATTCTGATTGCCAGTAATTATCAATACATCTTGAATGCATGTTTGATCAATTTCAGACTGAAGAATTTGATACAGTTCTTCAATTTCATCATCACTAGCTTTAGTGGTGTGGCTATGGGTTAATGCACTGGACTGCAAAGTTGTTTTGAACTGCAAGGTTAGCAGTTTAAGCTCACCAGCTGCTCCTTAGAAACTGTATACAGGGTGGCTATGGGTCAGAATGGACTCCACGACACTTACCACCAACAATCTCTAGTGGTTGGTGCATAAATGTGAATAATAGTATCATTAATTGGTCTTCCTTGTAGGTATATGGATATTATACTATACAAAACAGTGTTATACCTCATGACCTATCTTGAATCTTCTTTTTGATGATGAATATGAAGCCATTCCTCTTCAATTGTCATTCTTGGCATAGTAAACCATGTGATTGTCACATTCAAAATGGACAATACCGGTTCATTTTAGCTCACTAATGCCTAGGGTATCAATGTTTATCTGTTCTCTTTCAGTTTTGACAATTTCCAATTTTCCTAGGTTCATACTTCATACATTCCATGATCTTAATGGATGTTTACAGCATCTCTTCATTTGGAACTATCTAGGAACTCTAATACCAGGCATGTTGTTGTTGTTGTTAAATGCCATCAAGTCATTTCTGACTCATAGTGGCCTTGAAAAGTGTTCCTGAGGAGCAGCTGGTGGGTTTGAACCACTGACTTTGCCATTAGCTCTCTAGTGCATATCCCAGAGCACCACACCAGGATTCCATAAACAGAATTCTATAAATATACTTAGTCAATAGGATCCATATATTAACGTGACTTATGAACTCAGAAAACAATAGTTATCACTGCTGTTATTAGTAATCTTCTTATTTTGGAGTGTGTGTGTGTGTGTATAGGAAGAGAAAGAAAGTGACAGAAAGAAATACAGAACACCCTGGTGGCACAATGATTAAACACTCACTTGTCTATGTCAAGAAATTTGGAAATCAACTACTTGGTCAACTGACTGGTAGAGACTCATATTTGTGCCTATTTCAAAGAAAAAAAATTGTTGAAAAATATCATTAATATCACTGCAAGTAAAATTTTATTGAAGTTAATGCAAAAAATGGTTGCAACAGTACATTGATAAGGAACTGCCAGAAATTCAAGCCGGATTCAGAAGAGTACATGGAACTAGGGATATCATTGCTGATGTCAAATGGATCTTGGAGAAAGCAGAGAATACCAGAAAGATGGTCCATGTATTTTACTGAATCTGCTTTATTGAGTACTCAAGGCATTCAACTGTGTGGTCATCACAAACCATGATACCATTGCAAACAATGGGTGTTCCAGAACACTCAACTGTGCTCATGCGGAAGCTGTACATAGACCAAGATAGTTCATGAGGTATAACACTGTTTTGTATAGTATAATATCCATATGCCTACAAGGAAATCATTCTAATAGAGCAAGGTTTATGTATGTTTTAAAATCAGAAAATGTGTATATTAGACTTGTATCCTCATATTATATTTATTCAATATGAGGAAATAATTTAAGAAACTGGATTATGTCAAGAATACAACATCAGGGTTGGAGAAAGAC
This sequence comes from Chrysochloris asiatica, assembly GCF_000296735.1. Classification (NCBI taxonomy): domain Eukaryota; kingdom Metazoa; phylum Chordata; class Mammalia; order Afrosoricida; family Chrysochloridae; genus Chrysochloris; species Chrysochloris asiatica. Next base: position 7,268,627 of record NW_006408603.1, read on the forward strand.
TCATTAGCAACCTACGATACGCAGAAGATACAACCTTGTTTGCTGAAAGTGAAGAAGATATGAAGCATTTACTGATGATAGCTAAAGGCTACAGCTTTCATGATGGATTACAGTACCTCAATATCAAGAAAACAAAAATCCTTGCAATAAGCCCAATAATCAACATCATGATCAGTGGAGAAAAGATTGAAGTTGTCAAGGATTTTATTTTACTTGGATCTATAATCATTGCTCAAGGAATCAGCAGTCAGGAAATCAAAAGATGTATTACAATGAGTAAATCTGCTGAAAAAGACCTCTTTAGAGTTAAAAAGTACACATGGCACTTTGAGCACTAAGATTTCCCCGACCCAAGCATTGTATTTTCTGTTGCCTCATATAAATGCAAAAGCTGGATTATAAATAAGTAAGACCAAAGAAGAACTGATGCATTTGAATCATGAATTTGGAAAATACTGACTATACCTTGGACTTCTCAAAGAATGGCACAACTGTCTTGAGAAGGACTGTGAGACTGTTTCTTAAAAGTGAGGCTGGTAAAACTTTGTTTCCAGTACTTTGGACATGTTTTCAGGAAAGACCAGTCCCTGAAGAAGGATATCATGCTTGGTAAAGTAGAGGGTCAAAAGATGGAATGACACAGTGACTGCAACCATGGTCTCAAATATGGCAAAGATTGTGGGATGATGCAAGACTGGGCAGTGTTTTGTTCTGTTGTACATAGAATTGCTATGAGTTGGAACAAACTTGAAGATGACTAAAGACAATAATAATGACAAGTTATCTATTTTTACATTCCATTTTATAATGATTTGTTATGCTAAATGCTTGGCAGATGTGTAATGGATATATAAATTTGTCCTCGTGTAGCTAGCCAAAATTATTTCTAGCAATTATTTCTTTATATCAGGCAGAATTCTCCAATAGTCTGTTCTTGGAGATAGAAACAACATTCAAGAAAACAAATCAAATAAATACAGCAATTTACCATGGTAAGCCTTATTTATTGTGGATATTGCTATTCTTGGCATGTTAATACTTTTAAGCTGTATCAATTTATATTTGTGAGATCTGGAATTATTTCATCAGAATGTTTAATCTCTTTAGTATCTTGGAAACAACATGCAGAAATTTGACGGTGATGAACTTTAAAACCACTATCAGCAATGAGGATAATTATAATATTAATTGAAGTTCCCATTCCTGCAAGTTAATGTAATTCTAGGAAGAACAAAAAACACTGAAGTCAGACCACAAGAAGGAAAGAAATCACTACTTGGTAGTATTATTTTATTAGCATGGTAAAGATGGGCTAAGCTAAAACAGCCCATTTATCTCCAGCCAGAGACAGTGTCTTTTGCCTGCTCCCTTTCTAATCTATATTCTGTCCTTAACTGTATATGAGGTCTACATAAAGGGTGAGGGTGACTTCAGATGCACCAGTGGGTAGTGTAGCTGAAAACAAAATTGGCCCCATAACATGCTTTTGTGATACTTGTCTCTGGTTGATAAAGTACTGCAGCCCCATGGAGTTACAGAACCATGCATCATTCTCCTTCATGCTTTTTCTATGTCTACTTGTTCCCTAAACAGGAGTGGCAGCTGATGTCTGAGCTATTGCCACTGGTCCAGCAACCTCAGAACATCACATTCTCAATGGGCAGTACACCAGGGACAGTATTGCAAATCAATTAGGTATATTACATTTTTGAAATTCAGTTATTTGATTTCTAACATGTCTTCTCTCCTTGAAGAATGATGTATTTACTATCTTCCTGTTGATTTGGCAGAAATTGGGCTGACTGGGACTGAAGACTGTGCTTTCTGATTCTAAAGAATTAATCTGTCTTACCTGAACTGAAATTACTTTATATTCCTGCCGCAAAGCATAAGGGCTTTGCCTGTCTCTGCTGTGTATCACACAGGAGGGTTTTATTGCCTTTGTGAAAACCTGATACTATGTGTGTAAGGTGCAACTAAATTACTAAAGCTTCTTTGGGATGTTGGGGAACGGAAGGTAGGATAAAGCTGTAGGAAAAAAATGAATAAAAATATATACCAATCTGCCTTTATGTTATCATTACAAAGAAATGTATGATCTTAAATCCATTACTTATTATTCTGAGAGTTATATTTAGTTGCAAAAGAAATGTTAACCTTGTACTTTATTCTCTGTCTCAGAAGTTTCATTGACTTGGGACACTATGCAAACTCTAAATATGTTAAAATGGAAGGAATTGATATAAATGGCTGCATACTAAAACCAAGACTGTATTCAAACAGCAAAGAAAAAAAAAAGTGAAATGAAAATTTATCAGTGAACTTACTTCTTTGGTCAATATAGGAAATGAATAATTCATTAGACATTCAATTATCTCATAAGGAGTCCTGGTGAAGCAATGGTCAACTGAGCTGCTAAACAAAAGGTTAGTGGTTCAAATCCACCAGTGGTTCTGTAGGAGAAAAGGCCTGGTAATCTGCTCCTATAAATGTTATATCCTAGGAGAGTCTATGAGACAGTCCTACTCTGTCATGTAAGGAGTGACTCCATGGCACACCACAACAACACTATGTAAAAAGCACTATTCCAGCACTGAAAAAGGTAATGATGATAAAGGGCATCAATGAAAAAATAGGGACAAATATAAGGGTTCTAATCCAGGGCACACACAGACTACCAAACATTGTGAAATTTGCACAAACAAAAGAAGACAAAATAGATTATTGGGATAGTCTAAACATTAGAAACTGATGTCCATCAAAGGATTTCACTAAAAGAGTAAAATGGGAGCCCACAGAATGGGAAAATATATCTTTCAATGACATATCAGACAAGGGAGTGATTTCTAAAATCTATAGGAAACTATAATACTTCTATAAGAAAAAGACAAGTAACCCAATTAAAATGTGATCAGAGTGTGGTCTTCTCTTTTTCCTCTTCTTATTGCTTAACTCAGAGTGACTTTCACAGGTGTTGCCTGTTTCCCTGGTATATGTCTGCTGTTATTGGTTCTTGCCTGGGTTTTGGTATTTTATAAGGTGTGATTGCAGCTTGGCTTTTTGAAAGTGGTTGCTGACTCTTCTTGTGTAATATAGGGAGACAAAGAGTCCTCCAAAAGCAAAAGGGTGGCTATGTAACAGCCAAACAACAGAAGTTGGGTACAAAATCAAAAACAAAATCAGGATCAGAAGCAAAAACAAAAATGGGAGAAAGAGGGGAAAAAAAATTTAAAAAAATAAAAAATAGATAAAAACAAAATAAAATAAAATAAAATAAAAAATAAAAATTATATATATATATATATAATCAGAAGAAAATAATGCAATAAAAACAAGTAAAATCCAGTAAAAACAAGACTAGATACAGCAGTCTTTAATCACAAAGAAGGGAGAGTAGGGCAGAGAAGAAAAAGAGGAAGAAGAGAGAAGAAAAAGAAAACAAGAAAATACTACTACTAATAATAATAAAGAAAAAAGTTAAAATAAAGTTAAATATATATATAAAATAAAATTATATAAAAAAATAATAAAAATAAAGTAAGATAAAATAGAGAAAAAAACAATACTAATAAGTAATAAAAATCTGTAGCTTAATACAAGTATGTTTTTTAAGTCCTAACTCTCTTTCAGTCACTCCTGCTGAGGCTGACTGCAAAGCCTTTTGAACTGCAAGGACTGTAGTTCAAGCCCACCAGCTGCTCCTTGTAAACCCTATGCTGGGTCACTGTGGGTCACGATCGACTCCACAGCATACCAACAAGGAGAAGAGCTCAAAAGGGACTGAAATAGAGGTAGAACATTAAAGACTTACTTATATTAAGCTACACTTTTTTCCTCGCTTTCTTCTGCCCCTTTCCCCCCTTTTTTTTCTTTTCCCCCCATCATTTTTTTTTTTCTGTTTTTTTTTTTTTTGTTGTTGTTGTGGTTGTTTTGCTTTGTTTTTCTCTCATTATCACTTTTGTTTTTTATTTTGCTTTTGGTTTTGTTTTCTATCCGACTGGTGCTGCTTGGCTGTCACATAGCCTCCCTTCTGCTATTGGAGGACTCCGCTTTTGTTTTTTATTTTGATTTTGGTTTTGGTTTCTACCCTACTGGTGTTGTTTAGCTGTCACATAGCCTCCCTTCTGCTATTGGAGGACTCTTTGTCCCCTTACATTACACGAAAAGAGTCAGCAACTGCTGCCAAATAGCCAAGCTACAATAACACTTTCTAAAACACCAAAACCCAGGCAAAAACCAATACCAGCTGCCATAAACCAGGGAAACAGGCAACACCTGTAAAAGTTACACTGATTTAAGCAATAAAAAGAGTGAAAAGGGAAGACCACA
>NW_006408603.1:7281746-7283295 GCF_000296735.1 Chrysochloris asiatica
TGGGATATACCCTTTCACTGGTTGATGATGCATGGAGGGGATTGGAACCATGCATGGCAATGAGATGATGTACGATGGAATGAATGTAAAGCTAAAGTTCTCTCATGTAAACTATCATATAATCCACAGTAAAACATTAAAAAAAAAAAAAAAGTAGAGGACAATAAATGCTGGCGGGGATGTGGAGAGACTTGTGCACTCCTGCATTGCTGGTGGGATTGCAAAATGGTCCAACCTCTCTGGAAAGCAATATGGTGCTTCCTCAGAAAGCTGGAAATAGAAATACCTTACGATCCAGCAATTCCTCTACTTGGTATTTACCCACAAGAAATATGAGCCATAACACAAGTAGGTCTACACACACCTAGATCTACACACACCAATGTTCATAGCAGCACTATTCACAATAGCAAAAAGATGGAGACAGCCTAATTGCTCCTTAATGGAAGAATGGATTAAACAAACTGTGGTATATACACACAATGGAATATTATGCTACCTTAAAGAATAACAATGCAGCTGCAAGCCACCGCATAACATGGATGAATCTTGAGGACATTATGTTGAGTGAAATTAGTCACAAAAGGAGAAATACTGCATAGGACCACACTGTAAAAGACTAAGAAAAAGAACCCATACTAAAGGGAGAGATTATTTGCTGGTTATCGGGATGTGGCAGGTAGGGTGAGGGGAGGGAGGGGAAGGTGGAACACAGGGTAGGGAGTCAACACAGGATGGTAAAACAATTAGGTGGTTTGCATGGGCTAAGTGGGACAGAGGTAAATAATGATGTATGCACAACCTTGGAACAATAGGGCTCTGGAATACAGGGATTGAGACATGGTTGGAATGGGGAAAGGGGAGAAATAATGAACCCCATCCAGAATCATCTGAGGTGGGAAATTTCCACTTGAAAGGACAAGCAGACCAGCCTGGAGTGGTTAGAAGAACAGAAGATATTTCTTGAAAGAAAGACCGACAGGAAAAATACAAAACAGTAATGGCAATCCAACTGATTACTACAAGAACAAGCAAGTTGCTCACCCAGGAGACTTCAAAGCAAGTGGTCGAATCCCCTCAAGGCAAACCCCCTTTCAAGACTAAGACTCAATGGGAATACACGCTCTGATTGGTGACCATGTTCATTGCCGATAAGGGAAAGTGAGGGAATAGCAGCAATGATGCTTCGAGCTAAACCCTACAACATTCAATATACTCCTGTGAACCCGGGTAGAGACCTGGTTGGCCAGCAGTGTGGCAAGACCTGGGTACTCTTGGGCCCAGAGTCAGTGACATAGCCACAGAAGACTAGAGTGGAGAATGAAGCATCCAGTTGATAAGAAGAGAGGGCATATGCATAAGAACACCCACACTTTCAGATAATACCCACTTGACCTGGCTTCAATGACTGGATGATCAGAGCTCAACTAGAAGAAGAAAGAGGAGGGGAAAAAAAGAGTAATCTGAAACAATTGGATGAACTTGACCTACACCTATGGATGCAATAGCTCAAAAGAGGGAACAAATCTTTACAGCAAGGATCATTCCC
>NW_006408603.1:7284450-7302413 GCF_000296735.1 Chrysochloris asiatica
AAGACTGACTGTTAGGGTCAGAAATGCAGAGGAAAAGCTTTTTTTTTTTTTTTTTTTTTAAAGGTAACAATGAAAAAGACAAAGGCTCTCCTTAAGTTTCCTAAAATCTAAATGGAGTTTCTTAAACAAATTTAGTTTTGAGCCAAGAGGTCATTCACCAGGTAAATTAAGAAATGTAACACATTTCATGGTCTTGTCATGTTTATTACCTCAGGAAAATGAACTCAGAAAACTCCATTTACAATATATTTTATATGTATAGTCAAGAGTGTTTGTTTTGTTTTTTTGACTTCTAACCAGCTGTTCCACGGGAGAAAGATGAGGCTTTCCTCTCCCATATAGATTTACAGCCTCGGAAACACTGTACAGGGTCGCTATGCATTGGAACCGACTCCACGGCACATAACAACAACAACACTGTCTATCTAGATTCAGTAAAAACTGACCAGAAAGAATATTCCAGTATTCTTATCATCCCCAGTTTTTCCTCTGATTCAGGAGCATAGCGCTATTTAAAAAAAAAAAAATGTGCTGTTAGCTTATTACTTTCTCAATATCTGGGATAGATAATGTAGCTGGATCATTTAGGAAGTATTAAAGTACTCAGACTCTCCGATTACATATTTTAATGTGACCATCTGGAATACTCTCTCTCTTTTTTTGGCACCTTTAAGTCCATTCTGCATGCTGAGGTGGGCCCAGAGATCTTATGCTTCAGAATTAGGGGTAATTGAATTTTAGTCCATTTGTTTATAATCCAACCTTACATTGGGATGTCAGGAGTACTTAGCAATGCATTGTTTCCCAAAGCTCTACAGCCAGTGTTTTCTCAGCACAAAAGGGCACATAACCATTAATTATATGTATAACTGTATCATGTTCACTTGCTACATCTTTTAGATACTGACATTTAGGGACTGAATATCTCCTTCTAGATTTCGACATTTTGTTCTCCTGAAAGTACGAAAGGGATGTTCCTTGTACCTATATCTGAAGTCTATCATCCTGCTAAGGTCCAACCTGAAATGGCATCTCCTCAACATGGCGGCAGAGGAAGATATTTACCACGTATGTAGTCTGAAGAGCTAAGGTCAGCCATGTCCATAGTATTATAATGGAAATCTAGACAACTTGATGTCTGCTAGGCCAGGTGACTATAGTTTCAGGCTGGTAACCCTTGCAGCCCATCTACACAGCAGCTGGCTATAGTGGTATCAGGGCCAATCTCCCACAGAGAAACCTGGTAGGAGCCAATAGGGAGGTTCTTCAGTTTTAGCAAAACAAAAATGAGGCAGAATTAAGTCATAAGAACTAGTGAATAGGACAGGAGTCAGGGCAGAAAACAAATTGCTAGATATTCAGATGCTGGAGGGCTCATATTAGCAGATTAGATCTGGTCCAGTTCCCATTAAGCTGTCTGGTTGAGACTACTGCCCTAATTGGGATGGATTCAAGAGCTGTGTAGCACTGATAATGTCAAATGTAGACACCACAGTGCATAGGCTAAGGAAGGCAGGAATTGACATGAATTCCCCCAGCAGAAGACACCAGTAGAGTTACCCAAAGGGCCCAATATCAAAGTCTGCCTAGGAATTAAGGGCCCAAAGGAGAGGAATTAAGGGCCCAAAGGAGAGGAGTGCTAGGTAAGAAATCCCACTTAATAATCAGGAATTGGTTGATAAATCAGAAAACTGGAAGAAAAAAAAAAAAGTCTATAAGAGTTTTGAAAAGACTGAAGGGGGAAGAAGTTAATTGTAGAAATCAAGCTGGTACTATGGATAAAGGCAGTCTGAGAGTGGGTCCAGAGAGGTGAGCTATGGCAGAAGTCTCAGACATGTACAAATATAAGAGCAGTTAACATGTCTCAACCATGTTAGATTCCCAGCACATAGTAAGAATAGGTATTGTGGAATGGAAAGAAAGGAGGGATAGAGGGAAAGACAGGAAGGAAGAGAAAATGGTAAGAGAGAAGGAGGGGAGGAGGTCATTAAATGAAGAAATGAATGAAAAAGAAGAAAAAATTTTAAGTGGGTCTACAATTTAATTTAACTTGGCTGGAAATTAATAGCAGGTTCTACTCTGACTGTGCCATTAAGTAAATGCTATATTTTGGATGTTACTTAATATTTTGAGACTATATCTATAAAATCAATGTGTTAGACTAGATGATCTACTTTTTAAAAAGTCAGTTTAGTTCAATAAATATTTTCTGAATGCTTACTAAATACCAAGCACTGGGTTTTTAGTAGAGGTCTGATTCTAAAATGTACTCTTTGTTTCTGGAATGTTTTGTAAGCCCTATTAAGTGTGGGTACTCTTGGACCACATGTTAATTAAGCCAGGAGTGAGTGAGAGGCCTTCCCCTCTTTGAAGCAGAACAGAGCAAACTTGCATTGTACACAGTCTTTGGCCAAAGGAAGTATGAATGTTCTAATGCATCTCAACCCCTTCTCCCCCTGTGTATGTATGCTGTTAAGAAAGTATGAACCAAAAAATAGCTATTGATCTCCTACTATAAGAAGGTATTGAGCTAAGTACTCATTTAATTCTTGTATCAGGTGGCTTATATGTAATTTTCTTCATTTTATAGATAAGAAACTGAGAGAGAGAAAGAAGTAAAAGGGGGTTTTCAAGGTCACTTTAACTCCAGATGTTTAAATCCAAGGCTAGAGTCCTTTCTGTTACACTAAGACAATTTGCTCTGTAACATAATGGAGAACCATGCGCCCATAGTGGCTGATTCTCAGCACAAAATGTCCACATGCATGTTAAAGCTGTCATCCTACAGGAGGATTCGAATTCAGTACATTCAAATGAACTCTGATGGAAATGGGCAATCGAGACAATTTGTTTTTCATACAACTGATATATGTAAGTCGTGCATGTGCTGTGGTAGTGGTTGTTAGTTGTTGAGTTGGCTCTGACAAACAATGATCTTAAAGCACAACAAAACAAAATGTTGTCCAGTTCTGTGCCATCTTCATGATTGTAGGGGTATCAGAGTCCTTTGTTGCGACAACTGTGTCAATCCATCTTCATTGAGGGTTTGTCTTGTTTCTGTTAGCCCTCCACTTTATCAAATATGATGTCCTTTTCTAGAGATTGGTCTTTCCTGATGACATGCCCAAAGCAAGCTAGTCAAAGTCCATCCATCCTCACTTCCAAGGAACATTCTAATTGTGTTTCTTCTAGTACGTGTGTGTATTATAAATTCATTTAAATGCCTGTACAAACAGTGGGTTTCAGTTTACACTAGACTTCAGTTGTATCTATAGCTGTGCATGTCAACCTATGTAGATAATTCACCAAAGAACTCTACTCATATTTTATTGCCATTATAATATCCAAAATTAATTAGATAATTATAGGACTTTGGTAGATGGGGATATGGAAGAAAGCTAGGAACAGTGAGATCTGAGACTGAGAGAACAAACTTAGTTTTAGATCTATTCCCAAAAGAGAATAACCAGTTTCTCAAATCATAAAGTCATACAGGGAAAAATGAAATTTGAGTTCACCATGGGTTCAGGTAAGTAGACAATTGCAAGGTCACTAGAATGACAATGATAAGTAGTTGAAGGCTGTGTGGTTCCAAGAAGCACATTGGCATAAAAAAGGACTTGAGCCTAGCCTTTGGGGAGCCTATTAAGAACTAGAAAAAGCAATGAAATCTCAAGCAAGCAAGTTGGGGTTCAGATTAGGGTCCCAGTCTCAGTGGAGAAAATGAAAGAACATTAATAGGCCAAATCAGAAGCTTGGTTCCATTGTCAAAATAATCAGTGATTCAGAACAAGGCAATAGAGGCTTATCCCAGGCACAGTGGTCTTAAGGCAGTTCTGTGTCAACTTGACTTTGCCAGGATTCCCATGGTTTAGAAGTTAAGATGTGCTTATTCCCATGGTGATGAAACCTAATATGAAAGCTAATTCTATGATGAGCATCAATTTGCTTAAAATTAACTGATGACCTGAGTGGCCCTGAGCATAGGGATGAAAATTTTCAGCACCTGCAACTGTGTCTTGGTCAGGCAAGGAGGATTGACCCATGACAACATGGTTTAATTTTATCTGCTTTAATTTTACAACCATGTAATGCATCCATTTTATTGTATCTCAAGTATGATCAAGTTCCGCCAAATTTATATTTATGTTTTTTTGCCATTATAATATTTACTATTAATTGTATATTTTAGGGCCTTTATATATAAAGGGCCTCTGGTAGCGTAGTGGTTATGACTCAGGCTGCTAATCTCATGGTCAGCAGTTCAAAACTACCAATGGTTCCAAAGAAGAAAGATGAGTCTTTCTACTCCCTTGAAGATTTATAGCCTAGGAAACCATATACAGGGTTGATAGAAGTTGGAACCAATTCCACGGCACGCCACCACCAAGGCCTTTATATACTGTCATTAATATTATTACCATTGTAACAAACACTGTATAAAACCGCAGTGTTATTTTACAGACATGATCTCCAATTGCTTTGTCAAATTCATTGCAAAACTTAAGATGTAAGCGTGCTGGTGACTGCATTGCTCTACTTGTGAGTGGAAGTGCGGGGGAAGACAGTAATGAAGACATGGGCTGAGTTCAACCATGTTCCATACACTCCTGTTGACCTTGACATGAGAGAGAGAAGAGGAAGAGCTGGTTGGTCTGAAGTTGGGGGAGACTTGGGAGTTCCTGAGCCCATGGACACTGACCTAGCTATGGTGGGCTAGAGCTGAGAGTGAGGTGTCCTCTGTGGCTATGCCACTGACTCTGGGCCCAAGAGTCCCCAGGTCTTGGCATACTGCTGACCAAGCAGGTGTCTATTGAACGTGGTCGAATTTAGCTCACAACTTCATTGCTGTTTTTATCTCACTTCCCCTTATGGATGACCAACGTGGTTACTAGCCAGACCACATGCCTACTTGTGTATTCCCCTTGAGTCTTAGTCTTGGAAAGGGGTTTGTTTCCTGTAGGTCTTTCTTTCAAGAAGTATCTTCTGTTCTTCTAGCCACTCCAGGCTGCTCTGCTTGTCCTTTCAAATGGAAATTTCCCACCTCAGAAGATTCTGGATGGGGTTCAAAATTCCACCTATGGTCTTATGTAATGCAAAGGCTCCGCAGGAAGCCTCTTTTAATGGGCAATTTCTAGCCCCCTTTTAGGTATTCCAATCAGTTATAGGCTTAACACATACTTACAAGCTTTCTATGGTGATGTTTCTACAATTCCTTTCTCTCCCCCTCAAGTGTCTATATTTCAATGGTAGGCAAGGGAAACCAAGATTCAAAAGACAGCCAAGCATCTTAACGTTATTTCCCTTCTTTTACCCATTCAAACCATGCCTCAATCCCTGTATCCCAGAGCCTTGTTGTACCAAGGTTGTGCATACATCATTATTTTCCTCTGTCCCACTTAGCCCATGCCTAACTCTTCTCCCATCTGCCATATTCTTCCATTTACCTCCCCCTTCTTGTGTATTGCTCCCACCCTCAGCACCCAAACTATCCTGTGTCTATTCCCTACCCTATGCTCCATCTTCCCCTCCCTCCCCTCAATCCACATCCCAGTGATCAGCAAAGATTTTTTTTTTAATCCCCTATTAGGGTGGGTTCTTCATCTTAATCTTTTTCAATAATCATCCTATGCAATATTTCTCCTTTTGTTACTGACTAATTTCACTCAGCATAATATCCTCAAGGTTCATCCATGTTATGCAGTGGCTTGCAGCTTCCTTGTTTTTTTCAAGGTAGCATAATATTCTATTTTGAGTATGTACCAAAGTTTGTTTATCCATTCTTCCATTGCTGGGTACTTAGGCTGTCTCCATCTTTTTGCTATTGTAAATAGTGCTTCTATGAACGTTAGTGTGCATGTATTTACTTGTGTTATGGCTCATATTTCTTGTGGGTAAATACCAAGTCGAGGATTGCTGGATCATAAGGTGTTTCTATTTTCAACCTTCTGAAGAAGCACCATATTGCTTTCCAGATTGGTTGGACCATTTTGCAATTCCACCAGCAATTGGATCCTGGACTCTCTGCATCCTCGCCAGCATTTATTGTCCTCTACTTTTTTTTGTCTTTACTGTTATTGTTGGTGTGAGTTGATATCTCATTGTTGTTTTGATTTGCATCTCTCTAATGGCTGAAAGTGAAGAGGACTTAAAACATTTACTGATGAAGATAAAAGAGCACAGCCTTCAGTATGGATTACATCTCAATGTAAACAAAACAAAAATCCTCACCACGGGACCAATAAACAACATTCTTATCAATGGAGGAAATATTTAAGTTGTCAAGGACTTCATTCTTCTTGGATCAACTATCAACACTCATGGAAGCAACAGTCAAGAGCTCAAACGACATATTGCATTAGGCAAATCTGTTGCACAAGACCTTTTTAAAGTGTTGAAGAGCAAAGATGTCAGCTTGAGGACTAAGGTGCGCCTGACCCAAGCCATGGTATTTTCAATAACCTCATATGCATGTGAAAGCTGGACAGTAAATAAGGAAGACCATAGAAGAATTGATGCATTTGAGTTATGGTGTTGGAGGAGAATATTGAGAGTGCCATGGACTGCCAAAAGAACAAACAGATTCATGTTGGAAGAAGTGCATCCAGCATGCTCCTTGGAGGCCAGGATAGCCAAACTTCATCTTCGGACATATTGTCAGGAAGGACCAATCGATGGAGAAGGATATCATGTTTGATAGATATCCTATCAAAGAAAAAGAGGAAGACCCCCAACAAGATGGATTGGCCAGGTGGCAGCATCGATGGACTCAAGCGTGGCAATAATCGTGAGGTTGGCCCAGGATTGGGCAGTGTTTTGTTCTGCTGTGCATAGGGTCACTATGAATCGGTACCAACTCAATGGCACCTAACAACAACAACAACAATGGCTACTGATTGTGAACATTTCTTCATATATTTGTTGGCTTCCCAGATCTCATCCTTGGTGAAGTGTCTGCTCATGTCCTGTGCCCATTTTTTAATTTATTATTATTATTATTATTATTTTTGTCTTTTTCTTGCAGAGCTGTTGGAGTTTCTTATATATTTTAGATATTAGTCCCTTGTCCAGTGTGTCATTGCAAAATATTTTTTCCCATTCTGTGGACTCCAATTTTTACTCTTTTGGTGAAGTCTTTTGAAATATACAATTTTTATGTCCCAATTATCTATTTTATCTACTTTTGTTTGTGTAATCTTCAAAATGTGTGGCAGTCTGTGCATGCCTTCAATTAGAGCCCTCACATTTGTCCTTATTTTTTCATTGATGGCCTTCATAATTCAGGGATTCACATTTAGGTGTTTAATACATGTTGAGTTGGTTTTTATATGAGGCATGAGATAAAGATCTTGCTCCAATCTTTTGCATATCGCTTCCCAGTTCTGCCAGCATCATCCGTTGAAGAGACTATCGCCTAAAAATTAGTTGGTTGTATGTGCATGGGTTAATTTCTGGATTCTCAATTCTGTTCCATTGATCAATGTATCTTTAATTGTACCAGTACCAAGCTGTTTTGAACACTGTAGCCATGTAGTAAATTTTGAAATCAGGGAGTGAGAGGTTTCCAACCTTATTCTTCTTCTTAAGCAGTGCTTTGCTTATCCTGGGTCCCTTTCATTTCCATATAAAGTTTGTAATTGTTTTTTCCATCTCTTTGAAGGATGTTGTTGGAATCTGGATTGGTATTGCATTATATGTGTAAATTGCTTTGGGCAGTATTGACATTTTCACAATGTTAAGTCTTCCTATCCAGGAGCATGGTATATTCTTCCATTTTTATAAGTCTCTTTTGGTTTCTTATATTAGTGTTTTGTAGTTTTCTTTGTATAGGTCCTTTGTTTTTCAGGTTACATTTATTCCTAGATAGTTCATCCTTTGGGCAGCTATTGTAAATGGTATTGCTTTCCTAATGTCCTTTCCAGTCTTGTCATTGTACTATAAAGGAATCCAACTGATTTGTGTGTGCTGATCTTATACCCCGCCACTTCGCTGAATCTTTCAATGAGGTCTAGTAGCTTTTTTACTGAGTCTTTGGGGTCTTCTATATATAGGATCATATTGTCCGCAAATAGAGGGAGTTTTACTTCCTCTTTGCCATTTTGGATGCCTTTAATTTCCGTATCTTGCCATATAGCTCTGGCTAAATCTTCCAGCACAATATTGGAGTGGTGACAAAGGGCACCCTTGTCTGGTTCCTCTTCGCAGAGGGAAGGCTTTCAGTTTCTCTCCATTGAGAGTAATGTAGGCTGTTGGTTTTATATATATGCTCTTAATTATGTTGAGGAATTTCCCTTCAATTCCTACTTTCTTGAGTATTTTTATCAGGAATGGATGTTGGATTTTGTCACATGCCTTTTCTGCATCAATCGATATGATCATGTGGTTCTTTTATTTTTTCTTATTTAATGGTGGATTATATTGATTGTTTTTCTAATGTTGAACCATCCTTGCATCCCTGATATGAATGAATCCCACAAAATATGTTTTTACCTTACAGTTTTTCAGTAGATTTTAATAAATATATACTAAAGCTTTATAATTTCCTGTCAATTTATGCTCAATATTTCATATTAATGTCAATTCAAACCTGTGATTAAAATAATCCCATTTGGTGTTTAAAATTAATTTTACTGTGGGTTACCCATAGCCTCACAGCAAACTACCTAACAGATGAAACAAACACACTGAACAAGGAATTTTGTATATATTCTGAAACATTCTTGGTCAAGTCCACTCTACAGAATATTCTAGTTAAAGTAAGCGAAAGAATTATTTGCATTGTGGCTCTTGCTTAAAAAAATAAATAAATAAATCTGGTTGTTAGGTTTCTAAAGCTGTTTGTTTCCATAAATGTTGAAAAGATTCACATCTGCAAACCAATAATTGGTACATATCAGGGGCCTCTTCTGCTTATCTCATCATTAGTTGCACATCTCCTCTATGATTAGAGGTGTGACTCTGCCTTCTTTTTCAATAAATTAACCAGACCCACAAAAAGGTCAAGCAGGTGTTTCAGTATCTGATTGTTCTCTCTTACACACAGAAGCTCTAGAAGAAAGCACTGGGCTTATTTTTAAAGCATGGTCTAACACAATGCTTTCAAGTCTTTGCTTGGCATACTTACTGACAGAAGTTCAGTCTCCCCTAAATAGAAATTTTTTTTTTCAAAAAGTCATCCTGCCGTGTGAGAACACAGAGCTTGGACTGACTGCTGAGCTATTCTGATGGTCACAGCAACACAAGAGAGCCTCCCAGTCAGAACCTGTATCTGCATCTCCTTCTGGAATAACTGCCTCTCTGCATCAAGCATTTTTCTTACCTTTTAAAAAAATGGCACAAATTCAGGAAAGCCAAATTGATAACTTTTGTATTGAGGAAGAGGACAAACACATGCCCTTGTAACAACATATCAGTTTTTAGTGACTTAGTGGTCATGCTTTTTCTTTTGATACTTTTCAAAGGCATTTATGATACACCAATGTTCGAGTCTGGAAATAGAAAGATGAATGAGGCAAATCCTTTAACCTTTGCAGAAGTGAGTGACCTTGGGTAGAGTTGAGACTCAAGGTAGATTTCTCTGTTTGAATCCTGGTTCACCATTTCTTAGCTACGTGCCCTTGGATAAGTGACTTTAGAGCCATGCATTCAGTTTTTCCATTGGATATAGGATAGTAGTAATACTACCTGCCTTACAGGGTTGTTGGAGGTTATTGTGTGTAAAGTGCTTAGCATAATGTATTCATTGCTTACTATGTTAGCTCTTAGTATTATGGGGTTTACATTCTCATAGAGAGTCAGAGGCCATCACACAGAGCAAAATATAGAAGAGTAATACTATATGGGAGTTCTGGTGTGGCACTGTAGGATAAGCACCAGACCATAAGGTATGTTTGAACCTTAAGGTGAGTGGTTCAAACTCACCAGCCACTCCTCAGAAACCCTATTCAGGGTCACTATGAGTTGGAAATGACTCTACGGCACTTAACAACAACAAATACTATGTGGAGCGCAGAATAAAATGCCTTAGGTCCTCTGATGAGAAAGAGTAACATAATTATTGATAATTCATTTTGAGTTTTCTTCAAAGTGTTAATCATAACTGACAGGAAGTATGAGGTCTCAAAAAATGTGACTTCTGATCTGAGCCTTGGAAAAAAAAAGTGTAAGGGGTGTTCAGTAATTTAGAGCATGAGCAGTCAGCATGAGCAAAGACATGGCAGGTTATGGATGGCAGGTCCGGGACCTGTCAGGAGGGTAGAAAGATGTCAGGCGATGCTGCCAGGCTCAACCGTCATGGCAGCATGGAGAGCAACAGGATCAAATCTATGTTTTACAGAAATAACTCAGCATCTTCCTGGATGAAATACATAAAAGAGAGATTGGAAGCAGGGAGCCTGGTTATGAAATCATGACGGCAGCCTGAACTGGGGCAGTGGTAATGAAATGGAGACATGAGGAAAGACGTGAGAGGGCTCAGAGTGAAGACAGCACCCAGGGGGCAACTGGAACGATGTTGGGAGGTGTTGACGGGGAAGAATTCAGAAATGATTCTGGAGTTTCTAGTAGGAAATAAGAAGGGAAACAGGGAGATAAATAAGTGTGAAGGAAAAGAGAATGAGTTCAATGATACATGCCTTGTCTGAGATACCTGCAGAAAGAATGCCCAAGTGGACAGTTTAAAGTGTAATTCTGGACTGCAGGACAGGCATTTCCAGAGTGGACAGGAGAACACAATGGAGAGAGAAAGGGAGAAACTGGCACTTTTAAAATCAATCCTTGCATCTTTTCACAACCCAGTTAGTTCTATGAAGTAAAACCCCTCTATGCTTTGACGTGTTACTGTAGAATAGGCAGTGGACTGCTAACAGCAAGGTTGGCAGTTCAAATCCACCAACCATTGTCAGAAACCCTACACAGGGCACGTAACAATAACAACATACCCAAAAAAGGGAGCTCTAGTGATGCAGTGGTTAAAGCATTCAACCACTAACAGGAAAGTTAGTAGTTTGCTCCTTGAGAGAAAGAAGTGACAGTAGGCTTTCATAAAGATTCACCATGGTCAATTGGTATAACCTATTCCACAAAGACAATGTTCTACATCCTGCTTAGGTGAGGAGCGTCTGAGATCTCAACCTCATGGGCAGCCGTCTAAGGTGTAGCTATTGGTCTCTCCATGTGCAGAAGAAAGAAGAGTGGTAAGAATTGAACAGGCTTGGAATCAATTCCTATCAGAAATGTCGTGTCTTCCCACAAGAAGGGAAGATTCCAAGGGAATAATGGAACATGTGAACATCAATCTCCACAACTCTCAGACCAGAAGAATTAGACAGTGTCTGGCTACCACTACCAACTGTCCTGAAAGGGATCATATTAGAGGGTCCCAGATAGAGTGGAAGAAAATGTGGAACAAAACTCAAATTTATTTAATAATAATTTTTAAAAGACCAGGTTTACTGGTGAGAAAGACTGGAGGAACCTGAGACTATGGCTCTTGACCAACCTTCAGGTCTGGTACGGAACTCACCCTCATTGTCCAAGTTTTAGCCAAGTAGTAGATAGGGGATAGTTGCACAACAACACGAGCAAGAGACACTCACCATGTAATGGTCAATCATTCAAAATCAAAAGGGCAACATTTACCTAAGGACAAAGTTGGGAAAGGATAGGAAGATGGGTGGAATGCAAATAGGAACCACAGGGAGGAAGTGGGATAACTGTTGTTGCATGGAGGGGACTGTAATCATTGAGATGACACATAGTGTATGATTTGTTGAATGTAAAGCTGATAACCTTCTCTGTAAACCTTCATTCAATTCACAATACAAATTTTTAAAAACATTTTCAGTCTTAGAAACCCTATAGGGCAGTCGTCCTCTATTTTACAGGGTCACTATGAGTTAGAGTCCACTCAGTGATGATGGGTTGCATACACCAGCAAACTGGTCCCTTCATAATGCCTTGTGCTTTTACTGGTTGCCTTTCCTGTCCTTTATTCAACATATGTTGTTGTTGTTAGGTGTCATCGAATCGGTACCGACTCATAGTGACCTTATGCACAGCAGAATGAAACACTGCCTGATCCTGGGCCAACCTCACTACTGTTGCCACACTTGAGTCTATTGATGCTGTCACTTGGCTAATCCATCTCGTTGGGGGGTCTTCCTCTTTTTCTCTGACCCTCTACCTTACCAAACATGATATCCTTCTCCAGCGACTGGTCCCTCCTGACAATATGTCCGAAGTATATTACAACAAAATGTGCAAAGATCTAGAGTCAGCATTTCTCAAGCTGGGGGAACTGGAGACAAAAGTCAAGCCTCGACTTTTGTTATTGAAAGATCCTCTGGGCAAATTATTGAATGATGCAGAAATCATCAAAGAAGATGGAATATACTATTCATTAAATATCTACAATAAGTCAGGTACTGTTGCGGATTTTTAAAGAAACAAGTGAACAGATAAAATCCTGCCAATATGGTGTTTATGTTTTAGTGCAAGAGATCGTTAATACAAAAGTAAACATAGAAATGTAAATTCATGTAAATAAATGCAAGAAAGAACATTACCAAGAGCTAGAACATTACCAAGGGGTGAGAGGAACGGAACTGGTTTGAAATTGGGTGGCTGTGGTCAAGTTTGGCATCTCTAATGAAGCAACTTTTGAGAGGAGATTTAAAGTGACAGAGAGGACCAAATGAAAGTCTGGAGGAAGAGTGTGCCAAGCAGAGGTAAAGCAAGTATGAAGACCCTGAGGTAAGAACCAGCTTGGTATGACAGAGAACAAGCAAGACAGCCAGCTTGGCTAGAAAAGGCCCAACAGTCACAGGGTGAAATAGTCTCCCAGGCTGGCATAATTAATCACCACACGCTTGGACAGCTTAAAACAACAGAACCGAATTATCTCACTGTTCTGGAGGCTAAAAGTCAGAAATTGAGAACTCAGCAGGGCCTCTGAAAACTCTAGTGGGGGATACTCCCTTGTTGTCTCCAGCTTCTGGTAACTCCAACTGTTCGTTGGTTTGCGGTGGCATAACTCCAGTCTCTGCTTCCATCTTCACATGGACATCATTCCTCTGTGTCTGTTTCTGAGTCTCTTCTTTCTTAAAGGACACCAGATAGGGTTAGAACCAACCTATCTTAATTTGATTTCACCTTTAAAGACCCTATTTCCTAATAACGTTGCATTCATATATCAGTATATCTTTTGGCAAGACACACTTCAACCCATAATGTGGTATCCTATGACATGTCTGGTACTGTTGTCTTGCATTTGTAACTAATATTTTATAAACTTCTCATGAATCTGTATCTCATCTTCCCAATTTGACATAAACCTAGTGAGGGCAAGGTTCATGCTTAAACTCACTGCATAGTACCTGAAACAGTGTCCTTCTAGAACGTAGTAGGTGTTTTTTCTCCTTTCATTTTTTATCATTGTGAATTAGTGGTGATCTTTAGGCCTGCCTCTTGCCACTTTCAAACACATCTGGGCTAATCTCAAATGCTACTTCCCATCTGGCAAGCAATGGGTGAGCTATTTCTATTACTGTTGTGGTCAGTAAGAAACCAAGCCAGCCCAAACAAGCCCCCAGAAGCCCAAACCTCAAGGTTTATCTTTGCTGTTTGCAAATCTAATGGTTTCACTCAGTCTTTAATACTGAAGACTGAAACATGAAGAAATCCTGCACATGCTCAGAGCTGCTGCCTTTGCCACAACTCTACATTCAAACATTATAATGATATTATTATTATCCCACAGGGGTGTCATGAGGATTAATGAGACATTTTCAAATCACTTTGAGCTACTCAGTTGGAGGTACTAAATAAATGGTATGTGTTCCCCCCGAAGTGCCTTTTTGGACAGTGATTTGTTGTGATGGGTTCTGCTGCCCAACAGTGCTAGAATGCACCCACAAACTCATTTCCTATAGACAATAGACTAGCCATCAGAAGGCAGTGTTTTTCAGTAAGAATAAATATGAATTGACGTGAATTAGTCAGCAATCAGAAGCAAATAGGCTGCTGCTAGAAATCTAGTATTTATTAAGTACTCACAGTGATCAACATAAGAGTTTCACAGTGTGATACAGGAGAGCACATACTGGATTTGGAAACGGTCCAAGATTCTAGGCCCAGCTCTGCCACTAACTAGCCAGCTGGGTGAACTTGAATAAACCACTCAGCTTCTCTGGGCCTCAAACTTAAAGACTGTATCAAGGAAAGAGTCCTGGGATAGCACTGGACTGCTAACTACAGTATCAGTGTTTCAAACACACCAGCAGCATCTCAGACACCCTATATAGGCTCACTCTGAGTTGGAATCTACTCCATGACACTTAACAACAATAACATCACTGAGGAGCTCATAGTCACAATCTTCTCAATAAGGCAAACACATGAAATGAAAGGAAATAGTCATTTCTGATGGAGAAGAGACTTCACAGCAAGGAGAAGCCTGTGATCATCCATCACAGAGTAATCCTCTGCTCTGGTCTTCCTGGCTATTGATTAATATTCATTTCAGTACGAATTCCTGCCTAAAAAGGAATATAAATCACTTTTCAATTCAGAATAGAGGTGCATAAAGCACCTGGTCCATAAAAATAGGGTTTTTTGCCTTTCTATTAGCTGTCTTTGTAGCCAGCAGTCTATCTTATTCTTAGATTTAAATATACAAATTATTATCCTGATACTTTAATTACCTTTTCAAAAAATATACATAAAATAATGCTGTGCCTGCCACATGAAACAGTGTTCTGGAGCCTTCTGAGTTTCTCTGGTTGCCTATTTTACCATCTTCCAATATACATAACTTCCCACAGGGTCCAGCACTGAATTGGAGGTGAAGTGGAAGATGTTGTAAGTGTCAGAGAGTCACTAGAGACTCATAGCAACCCTGGATAGAGTTTCCAAGGCTGTAAATCTTTGTGGAAGCAGAAAGCCTCATCTTTCTCCGGAGGAGCGGCTGGTAGGCTCTAACTGTGACTTTGTGGTTCACAGCTCAGTGTTTATCACACCAAGCCACTGTGGAAGATGAATGGAAGTAAAGAACCTGGGTGCTTATTATATCCGAGAGCTAGAGGTAGAAGCCCTGTGGACAACTGAGTAATGCATTGTATGTTCAGTTTCATCTACCTCCCCATCCCAGGAATATCAGTAGGGTCCTGAATTTTAAAAGTTGAAGAAATGTCTACACTCCCGGACAGATAGAAAAGCTTGCTGGGGAATTCAGTTCAACAGACATAGAGTTCCTACTATTTACCAAGTGTTTGGGTAGTTGCTGTTGTTGGTGTTGTTAGCTGTTGTTGAGTTGATGGCTGATGGCCAGGTGCAGCGTACAGAGCAGAGCTGCTCCATAGACTTTATAAGGCTTTTACTTGAGCACTTAACTATTTGCACCACTGGCATGGTGCTATAAGATAAAGTACTAAACAATAAGGTCAGTTCAAACCCACCAGTCACTCCTCAGAAACCCTATATAGGGTCGCTATGAGTCGGAACCGATTCCATGGCACTTAACAACAATAGTCTCCTGGTGGTGGTGGTTGTGTGCCAGTGAGTCAATTTGGATTCATAGCAACCTTGTATAGGGTCTCTGAGGCTGTAAATCTTTATGGAAGCAAAAAGAGAAAGCCTCATCTTTCTCCCACAGAGCAGCTGTTAGTTTTGAACTGTTGACCTTGCAGTTAGCAGCCCAGCTCATGATCCACTATGTTACCAGGTCTCCCATGGATGCCCAGTAGTTGCTAGGAATAGGAATTGGGTTAGACCTAGTCTCTGCCCTAAAGAACCACATGGTTCAGAGTAGTGACAGGAAGAAATGATCATAAACTGCTCTTGAAATCAGTTCAACTTTCAGCTAATATTTGGTGGGTGAGAGGGTTGTATAGGCAAAAGTTCCTCTTTTGTAAATGACTTGGGTAATAAAATTAAAAACACATTTTTTAAATCCAGAATTGACTCTAATTTGAGTTACTAAAATGTCTGGAAACAGAAATTGGATTCAAAGAGACCTCAATTTAGACAAATAGTTTTAACGGTTCAAAGGGTATTTATGTAAAGTTATTATCTCCTGGCCAAAATGAAGTAACAGAGGTACAAGTTGGGGAATGCATGTTCTCTCAGTTTAACAACTACAGCACGGCACATTCTCTACCTTATGGCCAATGGTGGAGTCCTGGTGTGGCACTCAGGAGTAATGTGCTGGATGGCAGGGTCAGTTTGAACCACGAGGTCTGTCGTTCAAGTTCACCAGCCGCTCCTCGGAAACCCATATGGGGTCGCTATGAGTCAGAACCTACTCGACGGCACTTAACAACAACATAAGCGATGGTAGGACATTAAGTAGAGCGTACGGGTCGTGCTCTCCCGCCCCACCCCACTCCATCCCAACGACAGACATAATCATAGCTACAATTGGACTTTCTAACCACACAGATTGTTGTTGTTGCTGTAGGATGTGGTAAACAGTGAGTTTTCAACCCCTGGCAACCCCATGTGACAGAGTAGAACTGCCTCATAAGGTTTTATAGTCTGTAATCTTTAAGGGAGGAGCCCTGGTTGCTCGGTGGTTAACCACTTTCGGCTAACCCAGAAGTTGGCGCTTCATCAACCTCTCCATGGAAGAAAGCTGTGGCAGCCTGCTCCCCTAAAGATTACAGCCTTGAAAACCCTATAGGGCAGTTTTACTCTGTCCTATAGAAATACTATGAGTAGGAATCACCTAGATGACAATGAATTTGACTGGGGGAGGGGAGGCTTAATCTTTTTTTCTGTTCAGTCTTTATGGGGACAGGTTCCTAGAGTGGCTGCATGGGTTCCTTTAGCAGCTGAGAGCCCAACCAGCATCTTCCATACCGTTTTGCCATGAGGGTTTTCTTCTTATTTTCCCACCAAGAGGAAAACTCACTGTACTTAAAAAGACTAAGCTGCCAACATCAATCCCACTAGAGAGTTGGTCCTCGCTTCTTCCCAATAGCAAAAATCTCAACTAAGAGGTGTGAACTATTCGCACCAGAAGCGAGGTCACCCAATGCATTTAATAACCCATTTTCTTCAGACTTCCATACAAAAGCCATCAGCACCCATTACTCGGTTTGGCTTTCTATCCAAATGGGGGTTAAATTATTTAGATATCTCCTCTCCTGACCATATTCTACCCTCAAATGAGCTCAGGATGTTGGCACCAGGCCTAGTACTTCCAAGGCCACCTCTAGGGCCGAACACTTCTCTGCTTTGTCGTTCCCTAGAGCCTCCCTCCGCCTTTGGCTACCTGGGCCTCGCCAGCCTTGCCTCTCTCAAGCGGGCCCAGGTGAAATGTGGAGGGCAAGGAAGTCAGGCGCTCGCCAGGTCACAGGAAAAACTTGCCTGGCTCGGGGGTCGAGAAGAGCCCTGAGTCGGGGACCGAGCCACGCGGAGGAGTGGGGACCAGAAGCGGGCCATGCACCGCAGCCGTATTCCCCAAGGGCGCCCCGGCTGGACCGCAGGACAGGGGACACCGAGGTGCAAAACCAGAGTGCGTGCGCCAGGCGAGGGGCGAGGAGGCGCAGGCTGGCGACACTCGGGGGAGCGGGGCGCGCGCCCGCGCAGTGGGCGGGAATCCGGAGGGGCCGCGGAGGGGCGGGCGGGAGCGCGCCCGCGGGGAGGGGGCGGAGGGGAGCGAGGAGGAGGGCTGAGGAGGAGTCTCTTGGAGGAGTCCTGCGGCTGAGGCCAGACCCAGACAGAACCCTCGCGGCGACGGCGGCAGCGGCGGCGGGGCGGCGGCAGCAACAGGCGGCGGGCTGGGCTCAGGGGCGGAGGCGACCGAGGGGCGGGGAGCGCGAGGTGGAGACGCGGCAAGGGAGCTGCCGCTTCCCAGCCGCAGGGACAGAACCTCAGCCTCCTGCGCTCGCCACCGCCGCCCTCCGCCAGCTACCGGGGGCCCGCGCCCTCCCCAGCAGCCCACCAGCGGCGGCGGCGCACAC
>NW_006408603.1:7302598-7372436 GCF_000296735.1 Chrysochloris asiatica
CGGCGGCGGCGGCTGTGACCGCTATGAACCGCTGCCGCCCGCGCTGCCGGCCGCCGGCGAGCAGGACTGCTGCGGGGAGCGCGTGGTGATCAACATCTCCGGGTTGCGCTTTGAGACGCAGCTCAAGACCCTGTGCCAGTTCCCGGAGACGCTGCTGGGCGACCCCAAGCGGCGCATGAGGTACTTCGACCCGCTTCGCAACGAGTACTTCTTCGACCGCAACCGGCCCAGCTTCGACGCCATCCTCTACTACTATCAGTCCGGGGGCCGCATCCGCCGCCCGGTCAACGTGCCCATCGACATCTTCTCAGAGGAGATCCGCTTCTACCAGCTGGGCGAGGAGGCCATGGAGAAGTTCCGCGAGGACGAGGGCTTCCTGCGGGAGGAGGAGCGGCCCCTGCCCCGTCGCGACTTCCAGCGCCAGGTGTGGCTGCTCTTCGAGTATCCCGAGAGCTCAGGGCCGGCCCGGGGCATCGCCATAGTGTCTGTACTCGTCATTCTCATCTCCATTGTCATCTTCTGCTTGGAGACGCTGCCCGAGTTCCGCGACGAGAAGGACTACCCTGTCGCGCCGTCGCAGGATCTGTTTGAGGCGGCCAACAACGGTACGTCGGGCGCCGCTGGCGGAGCCTCCAGCTTCTCGGATCCCTTCTTCGTGGTGGAGACTCTGTGCATCATCTGGTTCTCCTTTGAGCTGCTGGTGCGCTTCTTCGCCTGTCCTAGCAAAGCCACTTTCTCTCGAAATATCATGAACCTAATAGACATTGTGGCCATCATCCCTTATTTCATCACTCTGGGCACAGAGCTGGCTGAGCGACAAGGCAATGGACAGCAGGCCATGTCCCTGGCCATCCTGAGGGTCATCCGCCTGGTGAGGGTCTTCCGTATCTTCAAGCTTTCCCGCCACTCCAAGGGGCTGCAGATCCTGGGGCAGACACTGAAAGCTTCTATGCGGGAGCTGGGGCTGCTCATCTTTTTCCTCTTTATCGGGGTCATCCTTTTTTCCAGTGCAGTCTACTTTGCCGAGGCCGATGACCCCACTTCAGGTTTTAGCAGTATCCCGGATGCCTTCTGGTGGGCAGTGGTGACCATGACAACAGTAGGTTATGGTGATATGCACCCAGTGACCATAGGGGGCAAGATTGTGGGATCGCTCTGTGCCATCGCTGGTGTACTGACCATTGCATTGCCCGTTCCTGTGATTGTTTCCAACTTCAATTACTTCTACCACCGCGAGACAGAAGGTGAAGAGCAAGCCCAGTACATGCACGTGGGGAGTTGTCAGCACCTCTCATCTTCAGCCGAGGAGCTACGCAAAGCCCGGAGTAACTCGACTCTGAGTAAGTCGGAGTATATGGTGATTGAAGAGGGGGGTATAAACCACAGCACTTTCCCCCAGACCCCTTTCAAGACGGGCAATTCCACCGCCACCTGCACCACGAACAATAACCCCAACTCCTGTGTCAACATCAAGAAGATATTCACCGATGTTTAATATATGACCCAAGTGACATACTGTGCTCAGCCCTGTGTGGAATGTGCCCCGTGGTCTGTATATGCCCTTGTTTTATACATTTCCAGACCATTCATCAAGGAAAGACGCTAGGAAGTGGAAAGTGCACTTCATCCTCCTCCTCCCTACTGCTTCATACTGAAACAGGTGTCTGTTTTGCAAGTTGGCTGCATTCTCTCAGCTCTCTTTTTGTTTTTCTTTCACTCCCTCTCTCTTAATATTGAGAACAACAAACCGTTACTTTAAACTTGATTTATAGTACACACCCTATCAAAAAAAAAAAAAGTACATCCTGGGGAGAAATGAAACTAGAGAGCAAGTTAGAGTAACAGTTTAACCTCAAAATTAAAATGCATATTTTTTTTTCCTTTTCTGAGTAAAGCAGGCAGATACTTAAATGATGCTTTCAGTTGGGTGGACTCTCCAAAATCAGGTACTGAATATTTAGTTCAATTGCCCGCCCTGTGAATATGTGGCTAGAAAATCTAATTAGAGCAAAGACTTGTTTTTACTAGAAGTTTGTGTGTTTCGGCTGGAATTTCTTTTTGAGCTTTCCTCCTCCCAGAATTTTAAGGGTTTCTACAACTTTGAGCAAAGGGAAATGCTAAGATGGCCTGAAGTGACTAATTAGTTGAACTCTTCTTGACTTGTTAAGCATGTCAGAAGTGTTAGATTAACAGTTAATTCCCACGAAGAAGTTCTGTGCATGAGTCCCAGCCAACACCTATCAAAGTCTAGAAACAGATGTTTTACATGCTGCTGAGAGAGACAAAAAATGGCCTAATGCATCTGAGAGATAAGCTTCTGCAGTATCACAAGAAGATTAAAGTGGCAGACACCCCTTCCAGCGGAAGTTACTAATTCGGACCTGACTGATGCAGTTCCCATAGCAACACATGTTTCCTGGGAAACCCGAAAAAAGGTTGTCATGGCATCTTCTGCTCTATAGCCCCGCCCCCCAGCCCTTGCCTTTTCCACAGTAACCTTTCCAGATGGTTCCTACTTACATGATTTCATAAGAAAAGTCACTGTTTGAATAAACCGCACAGATAAAAGTTAAGCCTGAAAATCAGAGAAGGTGAAATGAGTCACAAAAATGAATATTTTTTTTTACTACAAAAATTCATTGATGTCATCCCATAATGACCGAATCAAGGAGGAAAAAGACATTGGAATGGTAGCTATAACCCACAATAAGTCATGATTTGAATTCAATGCAAGTTATTGGCAATACTTCTTTTTTAAAAAATGTTTCTTTACAGTTTTCTTTCTCCAGGAAGTTTCAAGCCAACAAAAGAAAACAAAAAGCAAATGTCAAAGTGTTCTGCACATTAGCAAATACAAGATTCAATCAGGGCACCTGAAGTGGGAACTACAAGGGACCTTCAGACTAACTCTTTAAAAATTAAAAAAAAAAAAAATCAAGATCCCGCTACAGCACTGCCAGCATCACAGCACTAAAAAAAACTTCAAAAATACAAAAGACGCAGGTTTTAAAACTAAGAGTTGCGGACAATCAATAAAAAGGAGGGACAGAAGTCATCAAATCTGGGGGAATTCCTGCAAGTTTCAGCTATATGCCAGGGGTTGCCAGAAGACAGACAGAATCAGGTGAGCACTGTGTGTTCTACTTCCAGCTCTGTCCTTTTGTAAAGGGAGCCAGGGACATATCATATGTGTCTAGACAGATGTTATTGCAAAACCAATAGTTAGATACTAATCACATGCTAGATGCCTTTTTCAAGGATCAATCACAACGTCTTTTCCATTTGATTTCCATGCTGCTAACTGGTCTTTGACCTCTTTGCAATTAGTTATGATAAAATGATGGAAAAACAAAACAAAACAAAAACAACACTGTTCTTCAGAATAACCTTCCCCCAAGTTGATCTGAGAATCATTCCATTTATTTTACTAACCCACTTGGCTTCTGAACAACTTGTTTCCCCTTAAGAAGGATAAGAGGTAGAACCTACTGCTGTTAGACTATTGGTCTGATTTTAGTTTACATCATTATTTAGTAGTATTCACTAGTACAGCTCTTTGAAACAAAAACAAGCTAACATGGCAATAAGAGCAACATGTTCTTTCAACATCATTACTTTCTTTTATATACATTATACATTATCTACAAATATTTTTGTTTTTATAACTTATAAGCCATTCTTTTTCCTCTTGAAAAATATTTTCAGGGAGTCAGAAGCATACCTTATTTTTTTTCAATTTTTGCATTTGAGAGAGTAAAGAATAAGATTGAGACTGTAAGAGGGATTCCAGGAAGGAAATCTAGACACCTACTCCTAGTGCCATTGTTCTTATCTTAGTGCACCTAAATAGGATTCTCTTTATCTGGTTTCCTTTGATGTTTTTCAGTTACCTTTAATGTTGATCTACTTTTAAATTAAGCTTATGGTATTTTTAATGATCAGAAACTCTTTTTAGGGCCCATTTTGGTAATAATATGCTGGCACAGTATAGCAATTGCAGAAAATATTTTTCTACCTGCTCTTACAAGATGTTGCCATAAAGATGAACTAAGTGCAGCAGTGGTATTCACATTTATTTAGGTGATGTCAAAATCCTGATTTGTTAAATAAGTAGACTGTGGTTTTGCCAGAATTTTTAGAATTGTATGGTTATTAAATAACAGCAATAGAAGGAGGATTTAGTTATTTTTTTTTAAATCTAGAGAAATATCATAGCTTTTGAGTCACAACTTTGAGGCAGTGCAATTGCTTATTGTCTCCATATAGTAAGTTCCTTAAAGGTTATAGATTCTGTGTCTTGATAAAGTTTTGAGTATGAGTGTCCAACACAGAATGTAACACACTGTATATATTCAATATAGATTTGCTGAATAAGTGGTCATATCTTAAATTATGCTATTTCCAGACTCTGTAAAGAAGTGGTCAGAAGGTAAGCTCTGCAGTCCTATTGCTAGGGTTTGGATCCTGACTCTGCTGTATGACCTTGAGCCAATCACTTTCTGTGCCTCCATTTCCTTATTTGTAAAGTGATAATAAATAGGGTGGTTGTGCATAGTAAATGTCAATCCAGGTAGACCACTTAGAAGAAATGATTACAGGATATGCATCAGTGATTTTGCTAAGAGATTACATTATCTTGTGTTCATTATGCAGGGACATTTTATGATTAATGCAGAGTTTTGTGGATAATATCAGATACAGAATCAGTGTTTATTTCCTTTCTATAATAACAATAATGTTGCTGGTAAGTGCTGTCATCATAGTGACTCTGTATAGGGTTTCCAAGGAGCGGCTGGTGAGTTTGAACCTCCGACCTTGAGGTCCAAAACGACCTTGCAGTCCAGCGCATTAACCCACAGTGCCACACCAGGACTACATAATAACAGTAATAAATATCATTTAGTAAGGGTCAACCATGTTCTGGACACTTCGGAATTTTGCTCGTTGTTGCTGTTGTTGTTATTTAGTGCTGTTAAGTTGGTTCTGACTCATAGCAACCCTGTATAGGATTTCCAAGTAGTGACTGGTGGATTTGGACCACCGACCTTAACAGTACAAACTGACCTTGCTGTCTAGTGCTTATCCTACAGCACCACACCATTGTAGGAGGGTAAAAAACAGGTACCTAGTTCAAGGTCGCGGTTCAAGCTCACCAGCTGCTGCTTAGAAACCCTATAAAGGGTCACTATGGGTCGGAACCAACTCAACAGCACTTAACAACAACAAGGTTAAATGAATTCACTGATTGCACAGCCAGCAGGATATCCAGCTAGGAGTTAATGTCAGATTATTCTGGCTCTAAAACCTATGCTCCTTGTATTGGGCCATTTGAAAAAAGGTTGAGAAAACAATTTGTTCATGCATTTTAGGTTTGACTTCTGTCCATATTACTAATTAATGAGTTGGGATAAAGAATGTATCTCCAGAATCCTATTTCATTTCGTTTTTCCTTCTTAATAATCTGACATTTTAAACCAGAAGGATCAAATATAAGCTATAAATCAGGTACAGAGATTGAATTTTCTAGTGTTGAAAGATTATTATATGATTAATTCTTCTAAAGGAAATCTTACATTCAGAAAATATAATCAGTCACAGTAGTGAAGCAGGCTAGGACAACAGATAGTTTTCAGTTTTAAAATTATTTTCCTGTATTTTAATCTCCAATGGATGATTGCATTATGCAAATTAGTGCTTTTCCATTTCCTTACACTTTGCTTAGGTGACTGAAGAACTACGCCAGAAAATAGTATAAGCATTGTGACTCTCTCTTATTTTAGAAGGGAAGAATTATTTAGAACAAAAGGATGAGAACAGAGGAGACTGCCAGTTCATTTAAATTTGTGATATGATTGCTTTACCCAGTCACTCCATGCATCTAAGAATCTCTGCTCTAAAACACATTAGGATGTAATTTCGCCCCACATAATAGCTGTCCTAAATTGTTCAGGAAATGAAAATGGATAGTGATTTGGCCTTAGAGCAAAATGTTAATGAGTCTACTGTTTACACATCCCAATTAGCTTTGCCCTGCCACAGACTTCACTACTGAATTGCATGCCTTAGGTGCTGGCAAGGTATACATATGTCAGTGTACAACAAGACACTCAGGTGAGGAGGTGTGACTGAATCCAGGCACATACATCAACACCCCTGGGGAAATGCACACATCCTACAGTTAGTAAATCTAGAGATAAGCTTCAAGGCTAGCCTTGCTAATACTGTACTTCATTGTTGGGGTTTTAAGTGGATATTATTTTAAACTGATTTATGCCAGATTTTAATACCTAGCAACTATGGTGACATAACCATACATAAAAGGAGAATATATCAATCATTTCTAAATTGTAAAATGAAATTTCACGATTGAAATTTTAAAATCAAAATATCAAGAAATTTAGAGTTATGATGTATATAAAATTTGCTATGTACCTCTGCACTTAACATACTCAAGTCATTGTTTTGCCGATAGTATACAGATTTAGTATGCATAAAATAGACCAATAGTCTATTCTTTTGGGAACCGTAACTAAAATGTTCTGATTGCCATATATTTTTAAATGTCAACGTTTTCTTGAACAGTTCCAAGCTCTTCCCACCCCTCAGCTGTGAATAGAAGTGATAATCCCTCTCACTAAAAAATGCAAAGAAGCACACAAGCACCCCAATCTGGAGGTTTAATGGAAACATTGTGAGGTAGCAGTGAGGAATGTAAGAAACAGGAAGACAATATTTAGGATTGCCTTTTAGAGTTGAGGGGAAGGTTTCCTTCTGTTTTGGATTTGGCCTTTCAAACTAAGGAGGGTAAAACTGTTGCTTTTGTACTACTCATTATTTATATTTTGAAGTGGTGGTTTTATATACATTAACGAAGTCACTTGTTTTTTGTGCACCTGAGGAATGGTTGATAACCTTTGAGAGAGGGCAAGTCAGAGAAGGCATGAAGGAAAGCAATGCAGAACTCGGATGTGACTCTGCTTCTACCTGTCAGCCATTGCTGCATAGCACATGATAACAGGATACTCGTGTTCAGCTTGCAAATATAATTTAAGTGATTCCAACTGGTTAGAAAGTTTGCAGATGTCTGTTTCGATGTTTGCTGGTGCTATGAGCTAATTTTATCTTCCAAATTGTAAAGAAAAATATATTTTTACCAGAAAAAGAATATATGTTTTTTTTCTTTTCTCATTCATTTTATTTTTTATACTGAATGTTTTTCCTTACATTTGAAAGTTTGCACCATTAGTCATCAAAATGCTTTAAAGAAGAGATCTGGAAAAGAGGTTCTGTTCCATCATTTTCTTGGGAGCCATTTTCTCATTCTTGCAACCTAAATAATACAGAATAGGAACTTTACCCTGTAAAAAAAACAAATTTTGGGATTCTGGTTGATAATTATATAGCACTTATATAAGCAAAATTTTTGTGTTGTCATATCTGAAAAATGTTCTAAATAAATATGTGTGTGTAGGGTTCTGACTGCAGATACGGGGATGTCCAGCCCACCCCTCAGCATGCTGCTAGGGGGTGGGGAGAAGTTTTTCCTTTTCAATGAGCCCACCTTTACCCCCATGCTAGTAACACAAGGGCTCTTGGGAATCTCTACTGAGATTCCTACCTAGTTTTTAGAATAAAATGTATGCCAGTCAGTATTGTTACTTCATTTTTCTTAAACTTCTGTTCTTATGGGAATACCCTCTGAATCCTGAGATTCTATTTTTTTTACTGAAATGTAGTTATTGGAGTCCTGGTGTGACGCTGGTCCGAAAGGTAGGTTTGAACAGAAATATCTGTGGTTTAAATTCACCAACTGCTCCTCAGAAACCCTATACAGGGTTGCTATGGGTCAGAGTCGACTCAACGGCACTTAACAACAACTATATATATATTATCAGCACTGGAGTGTTAATCACAAGGTTGGTCAATCAAACCCACCAGCCACTTCTTGGAAATCGTACAGAGGGTCACTAAACTGACTCCATGGCACATAACCATCAACACCAATATTATTTCATTAACAAATACATTGAAAATATTAAGCAATATGTTTGCCTCTTGAGCAAGACTGAAAAATTAAAATTGATTTGTAAATACTAATACTGTACATATAAATGAAAGAAGTTGAAAATTCACTTGGTTTCAGAAAAATAATTCAACCAATTAGATATATAGAAAATAAATACATCTCTTTGTTTGTTTGTTTATTCTTGTTAAGTGCCATCAAGTCAGTTCCGACTCATATCGACCCTGTATAGGGTTTCCGAGGAGCAGCTGGTGTTCTTGAACTGCGAATTTTGTGGTTCTCAGTTCAGTGCTGATCCTACAGTGCTACACCAGGACATTACATTATAGTGTAGGAAATGCCTTGTGAACAGATACATGTATGTGTCTATGTGTATGTGTGTGTATATATATATATATATATATATATATATATATATATATAGAGAGAGAGAGAGAGAGAGAGAGAGAGAGAGAGAGAGAGAGAGACCTTGTATAGGGTTTCTTCAGAGCGGCTGGTAGGCTCAAACTGCTGACCTACTGTGTCATGCCAGGACTCCATTTAACTTCCTAAATAGCTCTAAAAACAGTTCCCCTTACCACATCCCTGCCACCACTACTCTGATTCACACTGCTATCATATCTGCCCTGAATAAATGTGAGGGTCTTTGAAGCAGCCACCTCGAACTTCCTGTGGCCACTCTAATGCATTCTCCACCTGGTAGCCAGGATGATCTTTTGGGAACTTGGATCTGATGATATCTCGTACCCCTTCTTAAAATTCTTTTTAGGATTTTCTCTTGTTCTTATGATAGAGATCCAAAGGCGTAGCACAGCCTTCCTGGTCCCCATGATCTGGCTCAACCCTCACATCAGTGTTACCCTGTACCTATGCTCCTCCTCTCATTCTGTTGTGCTGGAGCCATTTGGATCTTTCAGTGACAAGATAAGCTGCTTTTCCACCTGAAACTATGAGGCTCTTTGCAAATGATCCGCTGTCA
The DNA here is from genome assembly GCF_000296735.1 of Chrysochloris asiatica. Taxonomy (NCBI): domain Eukaryota; kingdom Metazoa; phylum Chordata; class Mammalia; order Afrosoricida; family Chrysochloridae; genus Chrysochloris; species Chrysochloris asiatica. The sequence goes on from NW_006408603.1 coordinate 7,311,601, forward strand.
GACCTCTTCTCTTCACATGGCTAACTTTCTGTCTTTTTCTCAGTACTTCCTGCAAGATTCTCTCCTGACCACTCTGGTTTGGTCAGTATCACCTATTAAAGTACTATTGTTGTTGTTGTTAAGTGCCATCAAGTCAGTTACAACTCATAGTCACCCTTTATAGCAGGGGTGGTGTTGTTGTTAAGTGCCGTCGAGTTGGTTCTGACTCATAGTGACCTTGTATAGGGTTTCCAAGGAGCAGCTAGTGAGTTTGAACCACCGACCTTGCAGTTCAAACAGCCTTGCAGTCTGACCCATTAACCAATTTACCCTAATGTGTCGACTGGAACTGTGGTTGCCTTGGCACAGCCAGATTAAATGATTTCATGGGCCTCATATGACCCATGGGCTGGACGTTCCCCACTCCTATTTTATAGGGTTTCCAAGAACCAGCTGGTGGGTTTGAACCACCAACCTTCAGTTACCAGTCCATTGCTTATCCTACAGCATCACACTAGGACAATGGTTAATATTTTATATGTCTTTGATCTTAAAAAACACTACTATTTTATGTACTATTTTTAAAAAATAAAAAACAAACAAACTTCAATATATGATATCGGTGATTTTAAGGTAATTCCCATTTCATAGATGCACAAATCTAAAAAACAAAACCTTAGAATTAATTAAATAACAGGCAGTCCCCAGAGTACAAATGAGCTCTGTTACTGTGTCTTTAAGAATTTTCAGGCAAGCTGCATATGGTTCTTATTTAGCCAAACTTTAGTGCAAGGGAAGCTGTGACGGTACAGTGGTTAAAATGCACAGTTGTTAACCAAAGGGTCGGTGGTTGGGACCTAACAGGTGCTCTACAGTCTTGAAAACTCTGTGGGGCAGTTCTGACATGTCCTATAAGATCGTTATGATTCAGAATTGATTTCACAGCAGTGGTTTGGTTTTTGGCTTAGTGCAAGGAAAGGTTCAAAGCCTTCAGTGATTTGAAAAGTACACTAGTAGCTAGTGAAGGTGATTTTGATGAATCTGTTGCCAGTAGAGGTTTGTTCTGGTGTGATGTTGCAGGATAATGCACTGGGCTGCAAGGTCAGTTTAAACCACAGGTAAGCAGTTCAAACCCACCAGCCGCTCCTCAGGAACCTCATACTGGGTCGCTATGAGTTTTGAGCAGTTTTGTTCAATCATTTCAACATGAAGGCAAATGGACATAATATTCAGGACCAAGTTATTAAGGAGTCCTAGTGGAGAAGGATATCATGTTTGGTAAGGTGGAGGGTCAGGGAAAAAGAGGGAGACCCCCAACGGATGGATTGGCCAAGTGGCAGCATCGATGGACTCAAGCATGGCAATAGTAATGAGGTTGGTCCAGGATCAGGCAGTGTTTTGTTTTGCTGTGCATAAGGTTGCTGTGAGTCAGTACCGACTCAATGGCACCTAACAACAACAACAAGAAGTGTAGTGGTGTCGGATAAGCTCAGGACTGATAACCACAAAGTTGGCAGTTCATACCCACCAGCCGCTCCTTGGAAACCCTATACAGGGTCGATATGAGCCGGAACCAACTTAACAGCACTTAACAACAACAGCAAAGGCCAAGTAGAAGTTGTCCCTAAATCTGATGTACATAACACAGCAACTCTCTATGTACAATATATGATCTTGGCATAATTTTTAAAATTTATTTGTGCTATATAATTAATGTCCATCCTTTCATACAGTAGGAACTGTATTTCTTTTTGCTAACTTTCAAATCCCTTCCCATTATCTGTTGAATCTGCTCTAAACAGGTTTTCATCCCTACTCCTTCCACCAAAACTGCCCTTGTCAAGGTCAACAGTAATGTCATGTAGCAAAACCCAGTGGTCATTTCTAGTTCTCATGTATTTGACCTATCAGTAATATTTGACACCATGAAGTACTTCCTGGGAAGACTTTCTTCATTTGGTTTCCAGGATACCACACTCTTTGGATTTTCTTCCTACCTCTCTGGCCTCTCCATTTCAGGCTCTTTTACTGGTTTCTTCTCATTTCCCTGAATCTTAATGTTGGTGAGCCCCACGGGCCATGACTCAGTCTTTCTTTAAAACCTGAAATCAGTCCCTTGGTGACAGCATCCATTTTCATAGCTTTCTATGATCTATATGGAAATTTATATTTCCCATGTGGAACTCTCTTCTGAACTCAAGTTCAATTTCCAACTGTCTCCTTCATATCTCCACTTCATATCTCAAGGACAACTCAAACATCATAAGTCTAAACTGAATGTCTCCCCATCAAGCCTGTGGCTCCTGCCCTCCTTCCCACACACACCACGCACACCCATACCCATCAAGCCTATAGCTCTTGCCCTTTTTTCCGTCTTCATTTACTGGCAACTTCAATTATCCCGTTGCTCAAGATAAAATCCTTGGCGTTACCCTTGATTCCACTCTTTCTCTCATACCTCATATCCAGTCTGTTGATAAATCCTATGGACTCTACTTTGAAAACGTTTCCAGAGTCTGACCACTTTCTACCAGTTCCACTGCTACAGCTTAATTCAAGTCACCTTAGCTCTCCCCTGGATTTTTATAATACACGTAGTCCTCCAACTTCCGATGGTGGTCCATTCTGATGGCTCCATTATAAAAGTGAATTATGATGTAAACTGAAGATCCTATTTTTATATATAAAGTTTTACTACTATCACTTTTTATTATCAGTGTATTTGTAAATCTGATCTTTGAATGCCTTTGAGTGACTATCTGAAAATAATAACATCAGCAAATTATGTGCTGTAACATTGTAAATAGTATATATTATTGTTGTTGTTTTGTGCTGTTGAGTCGGCTCTGACACATAGTGACCCTATATAGGGTCTCTAAGGAGTGGCTGGTGGGTTTGAATGTTACTACCCACAAAATGTACTTTAAAAATCCAACAGACCTGTGTAGGTATAGTTCGTCATGACTTGAGTACAGCATAACTTGGGGACTACCTGTACTCTCCTGACTGGTTTCCCAGTTTCCAGCCTTTCTACTACTTGAGTCTGTTCTCATTACAGCAGCCAGAAGGGTCCTTTTATAACACTTGTCAGATCATGTTGCTTCTTTGTGCAAAAACACTCATTTGACCCTCCATTTCATAGAGTACAAACTAAAGACCTGCAAATCTCTATCTAGTCTGTTGTTATTTTTTTATGTGCCCTCGAGTCAATTTTCGACTCATGTGACTAAACTTAAGGAAGCAGATTGCCAGGTCTCTCTCCCACTGAGCTTTTGAGTGGCTTTGAACTGCTAACCATTTGGTTAATAGCTAAGTACTTCATCATTGTGCCGCTTGGACTCCTCTTCTACTTAATCTAGCCACCCTTTTTTCCAACTCCTTTTCCTCTTGATTCTCTGCTGGAATCCCACAGGCATCCTTGCTCTTCTTCAAATACACCAGTCTTGTTCTCATCTCAGAGTCTTTGTACTTGCTGTCCTCCAGGTCTAGAATGGTCTTGCATCTGAGGTCTGCAAGGCTCATTCCATCCCCTCCTTCAAGGTGTCATCTTCTCAGTCTTCCTTAGCATATCAATTTAAACCTGAAGCCCCCACAACACTCCCTATATCCTTTCTCTGCTTTATCTATCCTCTGTAACATATCCAATTATTTATTCATTTTAATTATTGTCTGTCTTCCCTTCCTTTCCATGAGAACAAGGAGTTTAATTTGTTTGGTTCATTGTGCTGTCCTCCCCCAAGATCTGGGATGTTTTTGCTGTTGTTAAGTGCTGTCAAGTCAGTTCGGATTCATAGAGGTAGGGTTCCCATGGAGTGGCTAGTGGGTTTGAACCACCTACCTTGTGGTTAGCAGTCCAGTGCTATCCTACAGCACAACAACAGGACTCCAAGGTCTGGAATAGTACCTGCAATAAACCTGACATTAATTCATTAATAAGTATGTGTAGGATGGAAGGAAGACAGGAAGGAAATGGCATTCCAATTTGACTTGTGTATGAGCAGAATGTTCATGTTGTACATCTCTAGTTAATTTTAATCACTGTGGTGTGTATGTTGTTAGGTGACTTCGAGTCAGTTCCAACTCATAACAACCCTATGCAAAAAAGAACAAAAACACTGCCTAGTCCTGTGCCATCCTTAAAATCCTTGTTACGCTTCAGCTCAGTGCTTTTGTCATTATGCCTATCCATCTCATTAGGGGCAGGGGCCTTCCTCTTTTTTACAGACCCTCCACTCTACCAAGCACAAACTGGTCCCTCCTGATAATATGTCTACAGTATGAGAGATAAAGTCTAGTCATCCTGGCTTCTAAGGAGCATTCTGGCTGTATTTCTTACATCACAGATTTGTTTGTTTTTCTAGCAATCCATGGTGATTTTACTATTCTCTTCCAACACCGTAACTCAAATGCATCAATTCTTCTACAGTCTTCCTTATTCACTGTGAAACTTTCATATGCATATGAGGTTATTGAAAGTACCATAACTTAGTCAGGCGCACCTTAGTCCTCAGACTGACATCTTTGCTCTTGAACACTTTAAAGAGGTCTTGTCTAATGCAATACATTCTTGAATTTCTTGACTGCTGCTTCCATGAGTGCTAATAGTGGTTCTAAGCAAAACGAAGTTTCTGACAACTTATGTCTTTTCCCCAATTATCATGATGTTACTTATTGATTGAGTGATGAGGATTTTTATTTTCTTTACATTGAGGTGCAACCCATACCGAAAGCTGTGGTCTTTGATCTTCATCATAACTATTTTAAGTCCTTTTCACTTTCAGCAAGCAAGATTGTATCATCTGCATATTTCTGGTTATTAATGAGTCTTCCTCCAATCCAAATGCCACATTTTTCTTCATATAATCCAGTTTCTCAAATCATTTCCTCAGCATATAGATAGAATAAGTATGATGAAAGAATATATCCTTTTCCTGATTTTAAACCAGTGTCCGTTGTTCTGTTCAAATGACTTCCTCTTGGTCTGTATACAGGTTCCTCATGAGCACAATGAAATATTCTGGAATATCCTTGTGTGTGTGTGTGTGTTTTAAAGATTTTGAACTGTCAAAAAAAAATTTTTTTTTTTTTTTAATTTTTAGAGTGAACTTGTAGGTCTACCAATTTAAACCCCACCAACTGATGACCATGTTTTGAGTTGTGGCTTGTATTAATAAGTTAGTGCAATTTATACTATGCAATATAGTTTGCTGTAGGCATCCTTGCCTCTTGCATCTTAACGTTGTTAATTCTTAAAAGTTCAAGTAGAAACTTTTTATTGTATCCTTAAATTGTGGAGGTTGTGTAGGCATCAGATAATGATTCCAATACAAATTGTCTCTTGATAATTTCCTCTTTTTTTTTTTAACAAAAGAAAACTTTTATTGTGCATTGATTGATAGTTTATTGGGAGAATATCAGTTTTGCACTCACCCTATCATATTTCATATCATTGCATTGATTACAATCCTTTCCATGCATCCCCATTCAACAGTATTTGCGTCTATTCCCTCTGTTTGTTTTTGATGTACACAAAAACATTTAGGAATATATAATCATTTAAACAAACCAAGGACATATTTTGCAAGCCTGACTCCTGTCTGCCAGCAAACCCTTCCCTTTCTATGAGTCTAGGGTCCTCAGCTGCTCTGTCTCTCCATGCCATCATCTTTGTCTCCATCTCTGGTGTCGCTGCTTCTCTGAATAGGGTCCCACATTCCATTTATGCTCTTCTCTCTTGATGGTCCTAGAGTCCTCTGTTGCTGGAATGTACGATTAACTACATGCCCCTTTATGCTATAAAACTTCTGCCTTTACAGTTGTGGCAATCACAATTAGTCATAACAGTTACTCAGTGTTGAATCATAAGAATCTTATCCCCATCTTCTTTCACCAGACCCATCTAGACAAGATGAAAACTATTCAGCGGGGATTCTACCTTCCCACAAACACTCTGAAGGTAAACTCCCTCTTGAAAACATGTAAGTCAGTCACTTTGTGCCTTTATAGCTCCCCCCATTTTAGGTAGTCAGTGTCTAAGTTGCCCATCCCTATCAACCCTGTGTACAGAGGGGATATATTTGATCCTTGATGTGAAGACTCCTTCCCTCTCAGTTGGTATTTTGAGCTACTACATCCATAAGTATAGATCAAGTTCATCAAATTGTAGCAATTTACACTTGTTTCCTTTATCAAATTTCTTTATCTTCCTCTATTTGAGTTCTGATCATCAAGCCATCAAAGCTGGGTCAAATGGGTACTGCCTGCAAGTTTGGATGTTCTTATGCATCTCTCCTCACTGAATGCTTCGCTATCCACTCTAGCCCTCTGTGGCTATGTCCTTGTCCATGGACTTAGAAGTCCTCAGGTCTCACCACACTTCAGACCAACCAGCCCTTCCTCATTTCTCTCTCATCTCCAGGTCGACAGAAGTCTATGGAATGTGGTCAAACTCAGCCCATATCTTCATTGCTGCCTTCCCCCCTCTTCCACTCACTAATGGACCAATGTGGTCACCAGTAAGCTTACAAGCCTGCTTGTGTGTTCCCTTTGAGTTTCAGTCTTAGAGAGGGGTTTGAGGCTTAGAGAGCCTTTATGGCTCCCTGGTAAACAACTTGCTTGTTCTTGTAGTAACCAATCAGACTTCTATTTTTGTTTTTGATTTTTTTTTCTGCTGGTCTTTCTTTCAAGAAGTATCTCTACTCTTCTAGCTGCTCCAGGCTGGTCTGCATGTCCTTTCAAGTGGGAATGTCCCACCTCAGAAGGCTCTGGATGGGACTCAAGATTCCATATAAGATCCTATACACTACAAAGGCTCCACAAGAAACCTCTTTCACTGGGCAAGTTCCAGAACCCCTTTTAGGTATTCCAATCAGTTATAGGCTGAAGACGGGCTTACAGGTTTTCTGTAATCAGGTTTCCTGATATTCCTTTTTATACCACTCAAGTGCCTATTTTACAATAGTAGGCAAGGGAAAGAAGCATTCATAAGACAGTCAAGCATCTTAACATTATTTCCCCTCCCTACCCATTCAGACTATGCCTTGATCTCTGTATCACAGAGCCCTATTGTTCCAAGGTTGAGCATGCATCACTGTTTGCCTCTGTCCTATTTATCCCATGCATACTTGCCTCAGTGTTCCCCTATCTACCTTGTTCTTTCATCCCCTCCCCTCTTCTTGTGTATTGCCCTACCCAACATCTGAACTATGATGTGTCTATCCCTTAACCTGTGCAAAACCATCCCCTCCTTCCCAACCCTGGTAGCCAAAAATATTTTTTTTCTGTCTATCTTTTAGTATGGATATCTGTTCTTAGACTTCATATATTTAGTGTTTCCATGTTCTTCTTGGATTTTCATTTTTTTGGTATTTTGTGAAGTATTAATTTTCTTTGAGGTTTCTCTATATTCTACTAACTTTTTCTTCCATTTAAAACAGTCTATTTTACTCTGCAATCTACCTGACCTCCTTACTTCCTGGATCTCTGTTCCTATGTTTTTACCTTCTTCCACATTGTAATTGTTTTAATCATAGACTGACCTCTCAGGTACTCTGAATTCATTCTCATAGTTTTGTTCTGTTCTGGACTCTTCCATCTGTCTATTGAGTTTCAGGTGGTGTTGCCATGTATGTCAATTTCTGATTGTTGTCTGTTCTTCTTGTTGGTTCTAAGTCCAAAGAACTCCCTTTAGGATGTTTTGAAGTATGGAGTGGCTTTCACAAAGTCCCTTAGCTTCTGTTTATCCTAGAATGTTTTTATTACACTATCGTATTGGATTGGTCCTCACTCAGTTGGGTGGAGCCTTTCTGGGAGGACCATTCTGTTTAAAGCAATTCCTGATGACTCCTCCCCCTTCTTAGATTCTGTGTGTTGTGGTCTTTGCTAAGCAGATCTGTGCACATGCATAGTAGAACCTTTCAAGGGCTGGTGGGGGGAGGGGCATCCACTAGCTCCAGCACTCCCTCTAGTTACCAGAGGGGAGGTGCGCAGACAGTGAGAGACATGAATAGGAAAAAATGTTAACACTTTTATCTCCAATGATCAGTCAGACATCTGTGGTGGAAGCACTCCTCTGATCCTACTCCTGCTCCGTCATGCCCAAGATGGCCGCTCCAGCACCCACTGGCAGTTGCAGATCAGAAAACACCACCTTTCATGCTTCTACTACAAATCCCACTAACAGTAAGACTTCAGTCTGAAATACTCCTTTATATGTAGTTCAGAGTTCTGGGACTGTCCCCTGAACCGGCTTTATCCAGTATTCTGTGTTATTATTGTTGGAGGTCTGCATTGTGCGTCTCCCTCATCTGCCATCAAGGCCCGCCTCCTCTGGAACACCCATTTTTCATAATGTTGTTTATAGCTTATCATGATCCACAGAATCGAAAACCTTTGCATATTCAATAAAGCACAGGTCAACATCTTTCTGGTATACTCTGTTTTCAGCCAAGATCCATCTGACATCAGCAATGATATATGCCTTATTCCACATCCTCTACTAAATTTGGTTTGAACCTTTGGCAGTTTCCTGGCAATGTACTACTGCAGTCTATTTTTAATTAGAGCAAAATTTTATTTGCATGTAATATTATTGATATTGTCTAATGATTACTGCATTCCATTGAGTCACTTCTCTGGAATGGGCATTGGACCTATTCCAATCATTTGGCCAGGTAACTATCTTCCAAATTTCTTAGCGTAGATGAGTAAATGCCTCCAGTGCTGCATCAATTTAAAAAGATTTCCATTTATATTCCACCAATTCCTGGAACATTGTTCTTTGCCAATACCTTCAGTCCACCTTGGACATCTTCCTTCAGTACCATTGGCTCTTGTTCCTATGCTACCTCTTGAAATGGTTGAACACCAACCATTTCTTTTTGGTACAGTGGCTCTGTGCCTTTCTTCCACCTTCTTTAGATGATTCCTGCATTATTCAATATTTTGCCCATTTGTTGTTGTTGTGATCCTTCAATATTCCAATTTAAGGCTTGAATTTTTTTCAAGTCTTTCAGCTTGAGAAATGCTGAATGTGTTCTTGCCTTTTGGGTTACAAGTTTCATTATAATACTTGACTTTGTTTTCTCAATCTGTACTTTGAATATTTCTGTTCAGCTCTTTTACCTCTTCATGTCTTCGCTTGCTTTAACATCTTTATGCTGGAGAACAAGTTTCAGATTCTTGTCTGACATCCATTATGGCCTTTTCCTTCTTTCATGTCTTCTTAGTGACCTTTTGCTTTCTTCTTGTATGATGTTCTAGATATTATTCCATAACTTTTCTGGTCTTTAGTCATTAGTGTCTAATGCATTAAATCGGTTCATGAGATGATGTCTAAATTCATGTGGGATACATTCAAGGTCATATTTTGGCTCTTGTGGACTTGCTCTAATGTTCTTCAGCTGCAGCCTCAACTTGCATATGAGCAGTTGACGGTATGTTCCTCAGTCTGCTCCTGGCCTTGGTTTGGCTGATGATGTGGAGCTAGCTATTCCTGGTGTGGCACTATGGGTTAATGTGCTGCACTGCAAGGTCAGTTTGAACTGCAAGATCAGCAGTTCAAACTCATCAGCCACTCCTTGGAAACCCTATGCAGGGTTGCTGTGAGTTGGAACCAACTCGACGGCACTTAACAACACCAACATCCACTTTCTATTCCCACAGATATAGTCAATTTGATTTCTGTGCATTCTATCAGGTGAGGTCCAGGTATATTTTTGTCTGTTATATTTTTGTAAAAAGGTATTTGCAATGAATAAGTCATTGGCCTTGCAAAATTCTGTCATACAATCTCCAGCATCTTTTCTATTTTCCAACTATTGATCCTTCCTCTTTGTTTCCAGCTTCTGCATTCCAAGCAGTAATTATCAATACATTTTTATTGCATGTTTGATCAACTTCATTCTCAAGAAGCTGGTAGATGTGTATGCTGTTAATCATATTGTTTTAATTTTTTTATTATTTTATTTTTTAAGTTTTTAATTCTAAGTTGAGTGAAGTTTATAGAGCAGATCTTCAGTTTTATATTAAAATCATACTTTGCTTCATTACATGGTTGCAATCCCCTCCATAGCAACAATTAACAGCATTTACCTCTATTCACTTGAACTATGAGTGTGAATAAAAATTATCTGTACTCTGGCTGTAGAATTTATTTTAATCAACTTTTAGAAAATACAAATACATAATTATTTGACATTATCTTGCTTTTCAATACACTTTGTCCATTTGTCAACAAACTTTCATATTCCTTTATTTTAAAATGTTTTACACTGAGCTGCAAGCCACAAATGCACCACTTCTTCATCAGAGGTGAATCTTAATCTTTGAAGGGCTGCTTTCAGGCAACCAAACAAGTAAAAGTCCTATGGAGCAAGATCAGGACTATAGAGTGCTTTAACACCTCAAAACAAAGATTTTGCAGAGTGTCAACAGTGTGGGAAGAGGTGTGGGCATGTATGTTCTCATGCAAGATCACCATGGATAGCAGCCCTCTGAGTTTAATCCAAAATTTTGGCTTCAGCTCTTCAATGAGCATCTCACTGAAAAGAGCACTGCTGATTGTTGACCATTTTCCTTACTGTGTTCTAATACTGACCCTTGAGAGCTCTAGGAAACTGTAAGCATCAATTTGCCAGGTGATGATTGAATTTTGAACTTTTTCTAGGTTGGTGATTGAAGATGTTTCCATTCCATACTCCGCCATTTATTCTCAGGCTTGTAGTGATGAATCTATGTCTCATCACCAGTATGACTTTAAAAAACAAAACAAAACTTTTACTTTCTTCTGAGTACTCAAGTTTTGTTTGCAGATTTGTGTCCAAATGCTTTTGTTTATTCTCCTCTGTGAGTTGTTTTGGTACCCATCTCACACAAACTTTTCAAAACCCAAGTCTGTTGTGGATTATTTCATAGGCATGGATGATTTGCAAATAATTTGCCACATAATCTACTGTAACTTGTCTGTTCGACAGAATCATTTCATAAGCATGCTCAATGTTGTCATCAGCTATGAATGTGGATAGGTGTTTTAATATAATCGGAGTGCAGATTTTTTTACTCACCCTCTTAATTACATTCCTCCCTGTACCTCCCTCTACTTCATCTTTTCTCTGCTAACCACCCTGTCACCCAAGTTAATATGTGTCTACCCTCTGGTCCATGAATAATTTTCCCTCTCCCCTCTAACCATCATTGTTTCTTTTATCAAGAAAACCTTTTTTTTTTTTTTCCCTTCATTTTTTACAACATTGTTCTCATACAGTGTTTGTCCTCTTGTGATTGACTAATTTCATTCAGCATAATGTCCTCCAGGTTCAACCATGTTGTGAGGTCTTTCACAGATTCATCATTATTCTTCACTGTTTTGTAGTATTCCATTTTGTGTATGTACCAACATTTATTTAACCATTATTCTGTTGATGGACATTTAGGCTGTCTCCATCATTTTGATATCTACTGTAGACAGCAAATTGAAGGATCCTGATTTTTATCTATTCTGCTTTTTATGTCTTTTGACTGGTACATTTAATTCATTTACATCCAGTGTAATTATCAATAGGTATGAATTGGTGTAATATTTCTGTGTGTTTTTTTGAGGTGCTGGATTCTTTGTATCACATAAATTTCTATGTTGAGTCAATTTTCATGTGAATTTTCTCTTCATTTCATGTTTATGTTTTCTGAATCATCCTCACTTTCCTCTATTTTTAAATTTTGATGTGCAGGTGTAGTACTTTTATTTGAGGTTAGTCTGCAATTTATTATTGTTTTCCCATATAAAACAGTCTGTTTTATCTTGGAATCTACTTCATTTCCTTGTCATTTGGAAGTTCTGTATCTAAACTATTCCCTATTTTTGCTTTGTAGTTGACTTCATTATACATTTATATTTCTGGTACCCTATATTAAGTCTTGTAGTTTTGTTTTACTTTTAATACTTCTATATCTGAATTGGGTTCTAGATGGTGCTGTCATGGATGATAATCTTAAATTGTTGCTGCTATTGTTGGTTCTCAGTCCAAAGAACACAGTTTATCATTTTTTGTAAAGTTGGTCTGGTCATTACAAAATCCTTTACTTTCTGTTTATCAGGAAATGTCCAATTTCACTGTAGTAATTGAGGAACACCTTTGCTGGGTATATGATTCTGGGTTGGCAATTTTTCTGTTTCAGAGTTTTGTATATATCATCCCATTGCATTCTTGCCTGCATGGTTTATACTAAGAAATCAGAGCTTAGTCTTATTGGTTCTCCTTTTCATTTTTCCTAACCTGTTTTCAGGATTCTGTCTTTGTCTTTTGGAAAGTTTGACTATTATATGTCTTGGTGATTTTCTTCTGGATCTATCCTGTTTGGGGTCCATTCAGCTTCTTGTATGCTTATCTGTGCATCTTTCATGATGTTAGGGAAGCTTTCTTCAAACAACTCTTCCACAATTTTTCCTTTGCTTTTTATTGTCCCTTTCTGTTTTGGAATTCCATTCACCCTTAAGTTGTTCTTCTTCATGGAGTCCCACATAACTCTTAGGCTTTCTTTTGATTTTTTTCACTTTTTTATCCTGATTGTTCTTCTACCATACTACAAGGATGAGATAAAAATTATCCACACTCTGGCTGTAGATTTCATTTTAATCAACTTTTAGAAAAGACAAATACATCATTTTTCAATGTCATCTCCTTGCTTTTCAATACACTTTGTCCACCTATCAACAAGATTTTATATTCCCTTATTTTAAAAAAATGTTTTATGCTGAGCTGCGAGCCACGAATGTACCACTGTCTTTACTTCTTCATCAGAGATGAATCTCCATCATCAAAGGGCTGCTTTTAGGTAACCAAACATGTGAAAGTCTGATGGGCAAGATCAGGACTATAGGAAGAATGCTTAAACACCTCAAAATGAACAACAGTGTGGGCAGAGGTATGTGTACATGCATTGTCATGCAATATCGGAATTCCCTTGGATAATAGTCCTCTGCTTTTAATTCGAAGTTTAGGCTTCAGCTTTTTGGTGAGCATCTCACTGAAAAGAGAACTGTTGATTGCTGACCATTTTCCTATTAGTGTTCCAATACTGGCACTTGAGAACTCCAGAAAACTCTAAGCATCAATTTGCCAGGTAATGGTTGAATTTTGAACTTTTTCTAGTAAGCAATTGAGGATGTTTCTATTATGTACTCTGCCGTTTATTCTCAGGCTTGAAGTGATGAATCCCTGTCTAATCATCAGTAGTGATTTTTTTTTTCAGAAAAAACATTTACCTTCCTTCAAGTAGTGGTCCAAATTTTGTTTGCAGATGTCTAAACGCTTCTGTGTATGCTCTTCTATGAGTTGTTTTGGTACCAATCTTACATAAACTTTTTGAAACCCAAGTCCTTTGTGGATTAATTCAGAGGCAGAGCCATGACTGATTTGCAAATGATTTTCCACCTAACCCATTGTAATTTGTCTATTCAACAGAATCATTTCATGTGCATGCTCAATGTTATCATCAGCTGTGGATGTTGACAGGTGTCCAACTTCTCCTTTATGGCTGACACTCGTATGACTTTTCTTGAACTTCTCTGTCCATTCATGAACACTTCATCGTGAGAGAACGCTTTCTCCATACTGTGCACAAAGTCGTCAGTAAACAGCAGCACCAGGCACATCCTCAAACCAAAAAAATTGTATCACTGTACACCACTCTTCTTTCATGCAAATCACAAGTGGGGCAGCCATTTTCTTTCTAGCACCACAGTTACAAATAAACTGATAGAGCGCATTCATTCATGCACAGCAGTGACCTTGAATAGAAAGCACTGATATAAGAGACAGTACAGTTAATAGAAGTTTTAATATAACTGGAGTGCGAATATTTTTTATTCATCCTCATAGTACTGAGAGATTGATCTTCAAGCTCACTAATTCAAGCTTCCATTGCTTCACATATGCTCCTTTGCCCTTTCAACAGATTGTTCATTTCTGAAATTTTAGGATTAATATTCTGGATTTCTCTTCTAAAGCTTTTATTGTGTTCTATTTGCTGTCCTCAGCCTTTCTATTGATCCTTTGAAGGTACTTAATTATCATTCCTTTGAATTATTGGTCATTTAGTTGAGCCATTCTCTCTTGTTTCTTCTTGTGAGCAAAATTTCTGTTGTCCCAGGATATAGTGGAATTGTCATATTTGTAGAAACAAAAAGTGCAGTTGTTGGACCTGGAGGAGAGAAATCTCTAGTGGGCTCCTGCTATTTATTGAACTCACCAGGTGGTTGTGGAAAGGATATGACAGCCGAATTCCTGCCCTACATGGAATTCCTTTTGTCTCACCATCATCTATGTTCAGGTTACTCACTCCGGAAGTAGTTTCTGAGAGCCTTTGATGGAGCTGATTTTAGTGTCTTTTAGATCCACTTTAATGGAACTGATTTCAGTGTCTGTTAAGACCACAAGGAAGTTGGGGGCAGCATGACTGGTTAAATGCTGGTCTGGTGGCTCTGCGGATTTTGTAGGTCTGGAGTGAGCCCACATGAATCCAGGCACCAAAGTGGTACACCAGCTCCCACTCCACACTGACATGGCGCCCAAACACATGTCTCTGAACTACTGGAGAGCAGGATCTGTGCTGGGGTGGATGAAGGTAGTAGTTGGCCACACTTCTGGTCACCAGAGAGTGTGGGAAAAAAAGAAATTGCACCTTTTCTGGCACCCACATGAATCTGCTCTGCCAGGCTTTCCTCTGCTGCCAGAGATGCTCACAAGATGATCAAGCAGCATCTGGCCAACTGTTCACAAGTCAGTCTCCTTCTCTCACCATCTCTGCTCCACCTCTCCTCCCAGCAAACACTACATCCACCTCTCTAACCTTTCTTCTGAAGTTCAGGGTGCATAGAAATTTCATCTGTGTCTGTTTTATTTTGTCTTTGCTATCTTTGCCGTAGAGGGTTCTTTTGGATAAAACACTTTGTTATTAGTTCATTGGAGAAAGCTTTCACTTTTAAAACTCTCAGCAGAGTTTCAGCAAGAAGTACTAAACCAGTTGCCATCAAGTTGATCCCTTATTATTGTTGTTAGGTGCCGTCGAGTCAGTTCCAACCCATAGAGACCGTATATACAACAAAATGAAACACCACTCAGTCCTACGCCATCCTTAAAATGGCTGCCATGCTTGAACCCATTGCTGTTGCTACTGTGCTAATCCATCTTGTTACAGGGGGTCTCCCTCCTTTCTGCTGACCCTCCACTTTACTAAACATAATGTCCTTCTCCAGGGACCTGTTCCTCCTGATAACATGTCCAAAGTATGAGAGATGAAGTCTCGCCATCCTGGCTTCTAAGGAGCATTCTGGCTGTACTTCCTCTAACATAGAAAACTTTTGTTTGTTATTCTGGTAGTACATGGCACCTTTAATATTCAGAACCCATTTGACCACATTTCCTACTCATGGTGAACTCCTTTGTGTTGGAGTAGAACTGTGCTCTAAAGGGTTTTCAATGGCAGTTGTATTTTGTATTTATTTATGTATTCACATATTCATGTATTTACTGTGAAATAGACTGCTGGGCTTTCTTCAAAGATGTGCCTGTTGTTAGGTGCTGTCGAGTTGGTTCTGGCTCGTAGTGACCCTATGCAGAATGAAAAGCTGCCTGGCCCTGCACCGTCCTCGCAAGTGTTGTTGCACTTGAGCCCATTGCCACTGCCACTGTGCCAATCCATCTTGTTGGGGATCTTCCTCTTTTTTGTTGACCCTCCACTTTTCCGAGTATAATGTCCTTCTCTTGATAATATCTCCAAAATATGAGATAGGATGTTTTGCCATCCGCGCTTCTAAGGAACAATCTGGCTGTGCTTCTTCCAGGACAGATTTGTTTGTTCTTCTGGAAGTACATGGGACTTTGAAAATTCTTCTCAAACACTGTACTTCAAATGCCTCTGTTATTGTTAAGTGCCGTCATGTCGATCCCAAACCTTACATAACGACCCTGTGTAAGGTTTTCGAAGAGCAGCTAGTGAGCTTGAACTGCCAACCTTGCAGTTCAAATGGCTTTGCAGTCTGGCTCATTAACCCACAGTGCCACACCAGGACTCCTCAAATGCCTCTAGGTGTACTCAACCCTTCAAACTTTCACCTAGCAGCTGGATCTGTTATCTGTTTTCACCAACTAGAGACTCCACTAGTTGTTGTCCCATTGTTATTAAATGCTGTTGAGTTGGTTCTAACTCATAGCAACACTGTATAGGGTTCCCAAGGCTGGAAATCTTTGTGGGAGCAGAAAGTCTCATTTTTCTCAGGAGGAGCAGTTGTGCATTCAAACCAACTTGTGGTTTGTAGTCCAATGCTTATCCTACAGAACCACCACACTCCCTTTTCCTTTATAAGTATCCTTTATATTACATTTAGTAAACTTCTGACAAGTACATGAATGTATTTTTATATATTCGTGTATTCATTCCACATATGGTTATTGAGCATCTCCTGTGTGTCACATTCTGTGGAAGGTGGTAGCGATGTGTCCACCCATTCAGCATATATTCATTAAGAGTTTACTTTGTGCCAAACATCACTTACATTTTGGATATAGCAGTGAACAAGATTGTCATATTGCCTTATGCTATTATTAAGAAATACTTTATTGTCAGATTCTCCAAATTATTTCCTGTAGTTAGGGAAAGGAGCACCCAACCAAAAACGTTCTTATTTATCTTGCTGAAAAGAACACATCTTCATTACCTTACAGTTGTGTTGGCAGAAGTCTGATATCAGTCTCACTGGCTCAAACATATGTGTCCACTGAACTCTGCTTCATTATAGAACTTCTAAGGGACTCTGTTTCCTTACCTCTCTCAGCTTTCACAGCTTCCCACATCCTATGGTTTGGGTCCCCTTTTCCTTCATCTTCACAACTAGCAATAACAGTCAAGTCCTTTTCACATCGCATCTCTCTGACCCTTCTTCCCTAGAAAGTCACAACCACAGCCAGGAATGGTTCTCCAATTTTAAGGAGCCATGTGAATAGATCGGACCAATCCAGATACTCCAGAAGAATCTCATGACCCTTAACTTTATTTTATTTAACTTTTTATTGTGAATTAGGTGAAAGTTTCCATTCAACAATTCATACACATTTTGTTTCATCTCATTGATTGCAATCTCCACAATATAACATCACTTACTCCACTTACTCCAATTGTTACCTGTGTCCATCCATCCCTCTTTCATCCTTAACCCTTCTGAGTTTTGTCCATGGGTACATGTTGTCCTTTTGATTTCAAGCAGTTGATTATTCTAAGGTGTTTCCCTCTGTAGTAGGATTTTCCTTCCATAGAGAACTGTCTATTCTTTGGCTGGGAATTGTGTTATGGGGGTGAATTCATTTCCAGACCTGAAGGATGGCTAACGGCCAGAGTCTCAGAAATTCTACCAGTCTCTATCTGACCAGTAAGCTTGGGTTTTTTTCATGCTTTTGAGTTTTGTTCCACATCTTACTCCTATTCTATATAGAACCTTCTAATGGGTTCCTTTTCAGAGCTATGACCCTTAACTTTAATCAATTCTGCCAAGTCCCTTTTGTGTGTTCACAGGTGCTAGGGAGTAGAGCATTGATTCTTCTACAATTTGCCTTATGCACTGTCCAACTTTCACATGCCTATGAGATGATTTAAAAATACTATGGCTTGATGATTTAAAAATACCAGGTTCAATTAATTTAGTTTAGACAATTAAATCACTTGAACTGTTCAAGGTAATAGTTTTTGTTTTGTTTTGTTTTGTTTTTTGAATTTCAAAGTTTTAAAAATGTTAATGAATTGAACATTTTTAATTGGCATGAACCTATAGTTAAAATATACTTCTTTAAAAAACCTGATTATATAGTTAATCATTTTTTCTATAAATCTGTTTCCTATAAATCTGTTTTTAAATCTGTTTCCCCTAACAGATTTCAGAAGAGCCCGACATAAGGAACTGTAGAGCGGTACTGACCAGTAAGATTCTCACTTCTGATCACGTAGATCAAGATGCAGTGACGGTCACATCACCGATGGGTGGTGATCTGTCTCTGCCTGCACATGTTTTGTTTCAGTTGACAGTAAAATAAGTGTCTCTAACAAATGCTTTATAGAAAGGAATCAGCTTTTGGAGCTGGAGGATTCACTTCAAATTGTGTGCAATATAACAGATATTGATCAAGAAATAAAGAATATTAAAAACATTTTTAAGGTATCATTTCAACCTTCTGACATTTTGATGAAATCTAATATCTAAAAACTACAATCTGTGCTGCGGATAAAGAAAGCCTAAATGTTTGTTTCTAACAAGCCAACTATGACTGTTTTCCTCTTTTAGTTAATCTCTGGACTGTATTAAATCATGAGATAGACTAACGTTATACTCTATATTGCAGTTTATGTGGAACTGTATTTGTGAAGGTGTGTTTTGTACCAAAGGCTCGAATACAGAGATTAGTCCATTTACACATAAATAAGTGAAGTCTACACTGTGCACAGATGAATGGTATGACAGACTTGTCTAACAGAAATGTGCCTTGCTCGATTAAACGTTCTTTTTTTTCATTCAAAATTTGCAAATTAGTCTTTATAGGTAAGTTTTAGCTGAGCTGAACATAACAAAAAGTGATCGCTGCTCATCATATGTTTATTTATCTTAACAAAAATGTTAACACTTAGTTATACTTTTCAGTCATTCATATATAATGTACTCATTCACTTTCATTTTTATGGGATGTTTGGTATGACAATATGAAATACATCTAATGTTTATAGCATTCCCTTCAAAATTCTATCTGTAAAACTTTTCTTGTATCATTTTCTATTTTTATATTCTGTTAGAAAGGGATATCTCTTTCAATAAATAAAGAAAATTTTTAGTTGGAAAAGATGTTTAGAAGGTCATAAAAGATGGTATCCCACTTGGGGGCATTTCACTTCTGTGCCATTATTAATGTATTTACTGTGACAATTTCAGCAGAATGGTAGCTATTTGTATATTATTTAATAAGCCTTATGGGAAGTCAAACTGTGAACACTTAGTATAAAAAAATTTTTTTTAAATCGACTTTTTTTTCCATTTCTATATTTTATTTCAAATACATAAATACCTAAACAAATGCATAAACAACTTATCTCCTGTTACTCAAATGCACAGCAAAGCTGTTACAATAAGAGTTCTTTCAGAATTTCAACTACTATGAAAATATTTTGGCAACAAAGCCAAATATAATACTTGTTGTTGCCCTATAGAAGGAAATGCAAGTGCTAAATTTCATTGTTAAATATGTGTGTGTGTACACACATATGTATGTATATTTATATGTGTGTGTGTGTGTGTGTATTTCTTGTTAGTTTTATTGAAATTGCTTGAATACTTTCACACACTCTAGGGAAAAATGTATTACTATCTTAAGTGGAAACATAAGACCTGGGCAATTGGAAAAAAGAATCAGTAACTGAAACAATTGTACACCTTCCAGCAGCAAAATAGATGGATGAGAGAGATCCAGGTTTTTTGTTTTTTGTTTTTTGTGAGGGTTTTTTTGCACAATATGCTGGTAATTTCTCTGTGGTCAAAACTTTGAGACCAGTTGACTACAGGAAAAAGCAAAGTAAAGGAGTGACAGTAACCTCAGATTTGAGCCATATGAACCTCCAATCTAGATAAAGTGAAAAATCTACCCACCATCTTGCTTTTGTTCATTGTTAGCCCATGTAGTAGAGGCACTAGTCCAGAGTTTGGCCACAGTTTCATCATCAGTAAAGTGATTTACTTCAGCTGTTGGGGTGATTAGGACCCCTGGTAGTGTAATAAGTTAAATGTTGGGCTGCTGACCACAGGTTGATGGTTCAAATCCACTAGCTGCCGCACAGGAGAAAGATGTAACAGTCTGCTTCAGTACAAATTTACAGCCTCGGAAACCCTATGGAACAGTTCTACTCTTCCCTATATTGTCCCTGTGAATCTCAATCGACTAAGCAACAATGGGTTTTGTTTGGTTGGGTTTTTTTGGGTTTTGGTTTTGATTTCAGTTTTGGTTATTGGGATTTGGGATGATTGAAACCAACTGAACAGCTGTGCCAGAGGAGGTCTTAGACACTCAAATGTTTTAGTAAGGATCAATTGTTGTTGTGAGCCATTAAGTAGGTTCTGACTCATAGTGGCCCTGTACAGGGTCTCTGAGAGCAGCTGGTAGACTTGAACCATGGTTAGCAGTCCAGTGCTTCTTAAAGTGCCACACCTGGGCTCAAGAATCCATAGGTGTTACAAATAGACATAGGACTACCTTCATAAAACACCAATGATACAACTTATTAACATCTGCATTATTATCACCAGCCACAGTTCCAAATAAAGACAAAATCTGAAATAAACAAAGCACAGACTAGTACCAGATGAGTAAACTGTTATATCAAAGATGGTTCACAGAATGCGTAGTAAAGAGAGTCCTGGTCTATACATATCAGGGAACCAAAATCCTTACCCGCTTTCTACTAATCAGACCCTAAAGAAGTCACTTTCCATAAGTTGGCTTCAGTTTCCCTAATTACAAAGCAGGTACGCTGAATCCTTTCTAGCCCTAGAATCCTTGTTATTCACATTTGAAAAATGCCTTGTTCTAAGACTTCCGTATTCAGATTTCTTATGCATTCATTTCTAAGGAACGGATAAATTGAAACAATGTGTAAGCCCTGAAAGTATCATAAACATTTGTTGTTGTTGTTGTTAAGTGCCATCGAGTCGGGTCCGACCCATAGCGACCCTGTACAGGGTTTCCGAGGGTGTAAATCTTTACGGGAGTAGAAAGCCTCATCTTTCTCCCGCGGAGCAGCTGGTAGTTTCGAACCGCTGACCTTAAGGTTCGCAGCCCGATTCGTAACCACTACGCTACCAGAGCTCCTTATCATAAACATAACATTCTTCAAATTATTTGTGGGGAAAAAAGGAAATAGGATTTTGTCTCATCTAAGAATTGTCACTGATCTATAATGGCATCATGAAAAAGTAGAAAAATTACTCTGCAAAATGCAAACAAATGAATGAAATAGCTGAAAGGGGGAGATTAGTTCAATTTAACTGGAGGTTAAGATAATTTGATTTGGGGGGGCGGGGGTAAAATTCTAAGACAGTTAACAGAACCTTATTGCACCCTTAACTTTATATGCCCAGGAAAAGGGTGGAGGAATAGTAATGTTTGCCTTTCTCTTGATTCTTTTTACCTTAGGAATAGTTCATTAGCGCTTAAGCTGATGTCTGCATCACAGTGGTGGCTCTTCCAATAGCTCTCGTACACCTTTAGAAAGTCTCTTTAACCTCTCTGAGCCCCAGTTACTTAGCCATCAAAGTAAAGACTTTAAATTATCAATTTGCAAAGTTCTTTCCATCTTTGGAAATTCTGTAATATTTTCAGATGATTACATTTGTCATATACATGTTTCTAGTCCCTAAAACGCTACCTCTCTCTAAGTGAATGATCAGATTTCCAAGATTTATAAAAAGATGAGTTACTGGCAATTTTGTAAATTCAAATATTGATGTTTCTGACATTGCTAAGGAGACTCAACACAATATAAAAGCAAGATATGAGTATAAAAATGTAATTGCTTTTTATTTTGATTTTAGTTTATCATTTCGCCTTTGAGTGTTGAGTTAGCTTTTTTAAAAAAGAAGCCTGTTCCAAATAGTCTTCTATTTAAATTTGTGTAGTTAATTAAACAACAAATAAGAATCAAATATACTCACCATGAACTGTAGCCAATTATTGGCAAGGTGTTATTTTATCACATCAAAAAGTTAATGCCATTTGATCTCAGAAGCAATGATTCGAATTTAAAATAATATTCACAAAACGTTGTAAACTTTTGTGAATATAAATGAGACCTAATATGAGCCATATTGTAGTTCATTTTGCTCAGCAGTGAGAAACAAAATTCAGGGACAGCCCAAACTCTTGTTTGCCTTTAGGGGACAGTTGAAAAGAGAAGGGATGTAGCTTTTGTAATAGCTACAAAATAGACAAGAGATGACTCTACCCATTGAAGCAGAAGTATATTGTGGTTGCCTAGTTTAGGTAGAGAAATTAGACAAGAAGGAAGCTGAAATTTGGACACCAGAGAAACTGTCAAAATAGTAGCAGTCTAGTTGAATAATACAAAATTATTTTGTCATACTGAGATTATTTGTCCAGAAGTTTAGTCTTATATCACTTCCATTTAGAAAGGGGGGGGGGGGGCTCTTTTTAAAGGCCTCTGTCATAATGGGAAATGTATATTTTGACTAACAAGGCAAATCATTAAAGTATTTACTCTGATAATTTTTTGTTTTTGTGGATATGAATTTTCACCTTTGGTATAAATGAGTCTTTTATGTATATTACTGTTGTGATCTTTGTGAGAAGTGATCTCGTCTTGTTTTTTTTTCACTTGACAGAAATTTCTAACTGGTGATTCTAGCATACTGTATTAGTACTGTGTCTTACAATGGTTTTGTGAACTGGCCATGCTAAAACAAACCATAGTAGTATCTCTTCTAGTAAGTTCTTTCCTTAGTGTAGTCTCTTAATTCTGGGTTTCAGGGTGGGGGTAGATTAAGTACTTAGTTTACTTAAAATTAACTGTTAAAGTGTTTTGTTTTTCCTAATGCCATAAAATTGTATGACTATAAACCAAATAAGAATGTCCTCTTTAAAAACTTTAAGAGTACTGTATAGGCCATTGTTTAAATTACCACATAAAATGATATCTTTTCTGTTTAAAAGCTCCTACACATATATACAAGGGAAAGCAAGCTAATAGTGTATGTAGTATTTCCATATAATTTGTCAAATGGTATCATAAGAATCCATTTTTGAAATCTTACACAGACGGATGGTAAGTACACAGAGGTAAGAACATGTAGGATTTCCATGTTTTTTCCCCCATAGGAATGTCTAACATGTTTATTACCTTATATTTTGCAAACATTATTCACATATTTGTTACAACATCCATATGAAGTACTGAATACTATCTGACGTTTAGAAAATAAGAATCAAGTTTAGAAAGATCAAGTGACTTACTAAAGATAACATGGCCAGTTCTTTACACTACTTGCCTTCTTTCATATTCTTTATCGTCTCACTGTGATTGTCTTTAGAATTTTGACTGAAATTTAACTTTAAATGAAATACTGGAAACTGTAATTACGGTTTTAGGTCAAGATGACATTTGCAGTTGTTGTAACACTTTTAACATGCTTCCAAACGATAGCACTTCCACAGGGTGAGTTTCAGTCCTTTCCCATTGTCAGTACTGAGTCTGCACACCCTGACCAGACACAAAACTCATGATATCAAAATGCTAGACTGAAAAATTACCTTCCTCGTTGATCCTTCTAGTTTCTTTTTCTTAAAAAAAATAATAACTCATCATCAATGACTAATTTCTTGACAGTTGAAAGAAGCAATAATCGGCCCAAGAAACTGCAGCCAGTTTGATTCAGGGACAAATTGTCAAACCCACCATACTTTTCAGCCTAGTCTTTATTTTACATGTGTTCTGTAATTAGGGGAAGACTGGAAAAGGAGATTAGGTAGATAAACTGCCTATTTTATTTATTTAAAAAAAACAAGAACTTAGTATTTCCTCTATTAAAAAATAGAGGAGACCTGATGGCACAGTAGTCAAGCACTCCGCTGCTAACCAAAAAGTCTGGTTCAAACCCACCAGCTGCACAATGGGAGACAGATGTGGCAGTCTGCTTCTGTAAAGATTTACAGCCTCAGAAACTGTATGGAGGCAGCTTTATTCTGTCTTTTAGGGTCTCCATATAGAGCCCTGGTAACGGCTACATATTGGGCTGCCAACCGCAAGGTCAGTAGTTTCAAAACTACCAGCCACTCCTCATGAGAAAGATGAAGTTTTCTGCTCCTGTAAAGCTTTACAGCCTCAGAAACCCTCTATAGGGTCACTCTGAGTTGGAACCGACTCCACAGTTTAAAACCACCATCACTACCACCATAGGGTCACTATGAGTCAGAATTTACCCAATGGCAGGGGGTTTGGGTTTGTTTTGTGTTTAGGGTACTATTAAAAAGGAATTGGTTATCAAGCATATCAGTATTATTAACATAGCAATAGTTCAAATAATCAGTAAAGTTTATCTACGTATTTTTAAATCCATTTAAGCATTTTCCCAGAAAAAAATTAAACTGTGATGGCTGCTCAATTTGAATCTGGAGAGCACTCACTGTTAATCCCTAACATACTACTACATTTTGATTCTTTTCTCAAAGCATAGACAGACACTGTTACTGCTTTCTCTTGTAGATCAACAGCCCATGATCCATTCTGTACTTTTAATGCAGTGTTACTGTGAATATTTAAATGGAACATGTGCTATATACTACATCAGAATTTAAAAACTTCTCACCTTATATTTAGCTTCTCCTCATCAAAAAAAAAAATAAGTAAAGCACGCATTATTTTGTATGAATGGAATAATAATCATTCTTAAACAATAACAATAGCCAATAACAGAATTCTAAGCTAATATGTAAAAAAATCAACCATGTATTTTATATTTTTCTATATTTATCCTCCTTTGGCATTAAGTTATGTTAGTTTTTCACATACTAATGTAACCTCTTATGTTCTCCTGTGTTGTTTTCATAATAATTTGGGCCTTCTGTTAAGTAAATAACCTGTGAGTTTTGACAATGTGATGTCTTTTATAAAGTTTCCATTGGGTTTAGAGTGGTTTTATTTTTTTTCATTGCAAATGTTATATGCAGAATTCAATAAAATACCCCCCTCGAAAAAAATCCTGTTACTTATATTAATAATTCATTTCAAATGATTTCTTTCTTCTTTTTAATGAAAAAGGAAACATAAAAGCTAAGCTATTCATTAACTTACTCAGAAGCTATTCATCAGCTCTTTGGATCCGCTCTGCAGGCTGTCATGTGGCCTTCCCCATGTCTCATAGTGAAGACTTGGTGCACTACACATAGTTGGTATTTAGAATACCAATATTTCCAAGATTTCTTCCATTGAAGGAAAACTTTATTTGTAGTAAGTCTGTGACGTCATACTTTGTGCCATTGATATTAAGAGTAAACAATGGCAAAGCAAATGTACATTATTTCATTCAAAATCTACCAAGCATCTATTATGGACTGAACATCTACTGTACCAAGCATCTCTTGTACAGTGCTCTGTTCAAGGCACTATTGTTGTTGTTAAGTGCCATCAAACTGGTTCTGACTCATAGTGACCTTGTATAGGTATTCCAAGGAGTGGCAGGTGGGTTTGAACTACCAACCTTATGTTTAGTAGTCTGGTACTTAGCCTACAGTGCCACACCACTAGGTGAGAGTAAAAAAGTGAGCAAGAAGGTGACCTTGTTCTGAGATTAAGAAGTATATATACACATACAATTTAAAGGATTCTCGTTCTTTACATCCAGAATGTTGTTATTGTTAAGTGCCTTCAAGTCGTTCAGACTCATAGCGACCCTATATAAGGTTTCCAAGGCTTTGTAAATCTTTGCAAGAGCAGAAAGTCTCATCTTTCTCCTTTGGAGTGACTGGCATGCTTGAACCATGGACCTTGTGGTTCACAGTCCAGGGCTTATCATATGGAGCCACTGGGCTCCCCTGAGATCCAGAATAGTCAGGTGTTAAATAAAAAACACTTTGTTTTCAATATGCATTCTCTACATACATATAATATGTTTTCCATGAAAACAAACTGTAATTTCTACTGATTAGACTTTACATAATAGGAGCCCTGGTAGCGTAGTGGGTTACATGTTCAGCCGTTAACTACAAGGTCAGCAGTTTGAGTCCACCAGGTTCCATGGGCTGAAGATGAGGTTTTCTGCTCCTGTAAAGATTTACAGCCTTGGAAACCCTGTACAGAATCGCTATGAGTCGGAACCGACTCCACGGCACACAACTACCACCAACCAGTCTTTACATACCTATTGTTCTTATTTTGTACTTAGCAATGTTGATCCTAAATTTTCTTTTCTTTTTCCTAATAGCAAACAGCTAGTTACTCAAATGTGTTTGTAGTTTGGTAATGTCAACAAATACTACATCACCAAAACAGAGATCCTCTCACTCATTTCCATCTGAAATTTTACTTTGTCTTCAGAAAAGAAGCACAGATTTAGACTGTTTTACACATTTGGTGGACTCCTGGTGTGACGCTGTAGGGTCAGCACTGAACTTCAAACCACAAGGTCTGAAATTCAGACTCCTCAGAAACCCTATACGGGGCCACTATAAGTCGGAACTGACGTGACGGCACTTAACAACAATAATTATGTGGTAATTAGCTATTACAAAAAAAGAACACAAACACTTTTGGGATCCTCCAATTGATGTAAAAAATAACTGTTTTTAAGCTTTCTAATCATTTTAGTGGTGGGCTTCATAGGCCATAATTTCTAAATACTTTTTTTTAAGGAACAACCAAATATATGTCCTATGCTCACATTTATAGGATGAATTAAAAGATTCTGGTAGATACCCTCTTTGAATCGTGATTTTATCCAATAGAATTCTCACTTTTCTGTTGCACTTCCAACAAAAACAAATGAGAACATATTGATTGCTGAGCACACCCCATTCCCCTTCCACCATGGTCTTAGAGATGAGTCAGTAGTCAGCTCACTTCTCAGTACTTTCTTTTATGTTAAAACTTTTATTTAATATTATGCTTTTAACACCCTTAGATCCGTAAATCACTTCCCCTACTGGTTACTTTATTTTATTAAAGAAAAAGAAAATCTTTGTTCACTCTAAATGATGCCTGATATCTTGAGACTATGGTCTGAAACTAGAAAAACAAAGAACTAAAACCTCTGGTGACAACACTGACTTTGTACAGTTAAGGTCAGTGAAGTCATTGTTTTGAAAATGAAGCCATAGGAAAAGGAAGAAGAGAAATAACACAGAAACCTCATTTCAAAAGAAACACTTGACACACAAATGAGTGGGTGGCACAGTTCCTCACCCATGCCTGTTCTAAGTGCTTGCTGTTGAAGATGAAGAACACAAACTGATTGATTCAGAGGCACGATCTCATTAACCACTACAATGTCCCTGAGAAGTAGACGCCAGCTGTTACTAGCTTGATTTACACCTAGATGTGAACCATGAAAACAATTATTTTCACATCACTAAAATCTACAAGTAAGCAGAGTCCACATAGTAAAAGTTAGTAATAGGTCCGGATAGGAATCCAGAATAAAATCTGGGCTAAAACATGATGTTGTTGTTGTTGTTAGGTGCCATCGAGTCGGTACCCACCCATAACAACCTTATGCACAGTAGAACGAAACACTGCCCGATCCTGGGCCAACCTCATTACTGTTGCCACACTTGAGTTCATCGATGCTGCCACTTTGCCAATCCATTTCATTGGGGGTCTTCCTCTTTTTCTCTGACCCTCCCCCTTACCAAACATGAGATCCTTCTCCACCGACTGGTCCCTCCTGACAATATGTCCGAATTATGAGAGACGAAGTTTGGCCATCTTGGCCTCTATGGAGCACTCTGGCTGCACTTCCAAAACAGATCTATTGGTTCTTTTGGCAGCTCACAGCACTTTCAATATTCTCCTCCAACACCATAATTCAAAGGCATCAATTCTTCTATGGTCGTTCTTATTCACTGTCCAGCTTTCACATGCATATGAGGTTATTGAAAATACCATGGCTTGGGTCAGGCATGCCTTAGTCCTCAAGCTGACATCTTTGCTCTTAAACACTTTAAAAAACATCTTGTGTAGCAGATTTGCTTAACGCAATACGTTGTTTGAGCTCTTGACTGCTGCTTTTGTGAGTGTTGATAGCTGATCCAAGAAGAATGAAGTCTTTTACAACTTCAATCTTTTCTCCATTGATAAGAATGTTGTTTATTGGTCCAGTGGTGAGGATTTTTGTTTCCTTTACGTTGAGATGTAAACTTCATCAGTAAGTGTTATAAGTCCTCTTCACTTTCAGCAAGCAAGGTTGTATCATCTGCATATCACAGGTTGTTAATGTGTCTTCCTACAATCCTGATGCCACGTTTTTCTTCATATAACCCAGCTTCTTGGACTACTTGCTCAGCATACAGGTTGAATAAGTATGGTGAAAGAACACAACCTTGTTGAACACCTTTCTTAATTTTAAAACATTCAGTATTCCCATGTTCTGTTCAAACAACTGCCTTTTGGTCCAGGTACACATTCCTCATGAGCACAATTAAGTGTTCTGGAATACTCATACTTCGCAATGTTGTCCATAGCTTGTCATGATCCACACAATCGAAAGCCTTTGCGTAGTCAAACATCTTTGCATAGGTAAACATCTTTTTTATATTCTCTGCTTTCAGCCAAGATCCATCAGACATCAGCAATGATATCCTTCGTTTCATGGCCTCTTCTGAATCCAGCTTGAACCTCTGGAAGTTCTCTGTCAATGCAGGATTGTAGCCATTTCTGTATTACCTTTAGCAAAACTTTACTCGCATGGGCTATCAAAGAGATTGTCCGATGATTTCTGCATTCCGTTGGGTCACCTCTCTTTGGAATGGACACAAATATGGATCTCTTCCAATCAGTAAGCCAGATAGTTGTCTTCCAAATTTCTTTGCAGAGATGAGTAAATGCCTCCTGTGCCACCTCACTTTCTTGAAAGATTTCAATTTTTATTCCATTAATTCCTGGTGCCTTGCTCTTTGCCAATTCCTTTAATGCACCTTGGACTTCCTCCTTCAGTATCATTGGCTCTTGATCATATACTACCTCTTGGAAGGGTTGAACATTAACCATTTCCTTTTGGTACAGTGACTCTGTGAATTCCTTCCATTTTCTCTTGATACTTTCTGCATCATTCAATAATTTGTTGAGGATTGAATTTTTTCTTCAGTTCCCCCAGCTTGAGAAATGCTGAGTGTGTTCTTCCTTTTGGGTTTTCTGATCCAGATCTTTGCATATTTTGTTGTAATATTCAGCTTTATCTTCTTGAGCTGATCTTTGAAATTTTCTGTTAAGCTCTTGGACTGCCACATTTTTTCCATTTGCTTTAGCATCTCTATGCCAGAGAGCAAGTTTCATTGTCTCTTCTGACATCCATTTTGACCTTTTCCTTCTTTCTTGTCTTTTCAATGACTTTTTGCTTTCTTCACGTATGATGTTCTTGATATCCCACAACTCTTCTGGTCTTCTGTCTTTAGTGTTTAATGCATCAAATCTGTTCTTCAGATGATCTCTAAATTCAGGTGGGATATAGTCAAGGTCATATTTTGGCTCTCATGGACTTGTTTTCATTTTCTTCAGCTTCAGTTTGAATTTGCATAAGAGTAATTGATGGTCTGTTCCACATCTTCCCCTGGCCTTGTTTTCACTGATGATATAGAGCTTTTCCATTGTCTCTTTCCACAGATGTAGTCAATTTGCTTTGTATGTATTCCATCTGGTGAGGTCTATGTGTATAGTCTTCTGTTATGCTGTCTAAAGAAGGTATTTGAAGTGAACACATCATTGATTTTGCAGAATTCTATCGTGCATTCTCCAGCATCATTTCTATCACCA
Source organism: Chrysochloris asiatica (assembly GCF_000296735.1). Classification (NCBI taxonomy): domain Eukaryota; kingdom Metazoa; phylum Chordata; class Mammalia; order Afrosoricida; family Chrysochloridae; genus Chrysochloris; species Chrysochloris asiatica. The sequence continues at coordinate 7,341,139 of NW_006408603.1, forward strand.
AGGCCATATTTTCCAACTACTGATCCTTCAGCTCTTTGCTCCTAACTTTTGCATTCCAATCACCAGTAATGATCAATACAGCTTGATGGCATGTTCGATCAATTTCAGATTGAAGAAGTTGGTAGAATTCTATTTCATCCTCACTGGCTTTTAGTGGTTGGTGCGTAAATCTGAATAACAGTGGTATTAACTGGGCTTCCCTGTAGGCGCATGGATATTATCCTATCACAGACAACGTTGTACCGCATGACTGATCTGGATATGTTCTTTTTTACAATGAATGCAACACCATTCCTCTTCAATTTGTCATTCTTGGCATAGTAAACCATGTGGTCATCAGATTCAAAAAGACCAATAGCATTCCATTTCAGCTGACTAATGCCTAAGATATCAATGTTTATGTGTTCCATTTCATTTCTGAGAACTGCCAATTATCCCAGACTCATACTTCGTACATTCCATGTTCCGATTTTCAATGGATGTTTATAGCTATTTCTCTTCATTTTGAGTTGTGACCCATCAGCAAATGAAGACCACAGTGGGCTTTTCTCCCACAGACTTCACTCCATTCGCGTCATCACAGTCAACTCTTCTTTGAGGAGGCAGCTCTTCCCCAGTCGCATTTTGAGTGCCTTCCAACCTGAGGGGCTCATTTTCTGACACTATTTCTGACAGTGTTTCTCTGCTATTCATAAGGTTTTTAGTGACTAAATATTCAGAAGTAGTTCATCACTCTTTCTTCCTACTCTGTCTTTGTCTGGAAGCTCATCTGAAACCTGTCCACCATGGGTGACCCTGCTGGTATTTAAAATACCAGTGGCATAGCTTTCAAAATCACAGCAACTCACAAGCCACCACAGTATGACAAACTGACAGACGAGTGGTGTCCATTTGGTTTTAAGTGGAAACTGTCACTTTAAATTTCGATATCTGTGCACATGCATAGTAGAACCCTCCAGAGGTGGGGGTGGGGTTTCCATTCTCTCAGGCATCCCCTCCAGTCACCAGAATGAAGGTGAGCAGACAGCAAGAGTCCAATGAACAGATACAAAAAAAAAAAAAAAATGTCCACATCTCTATCTCCACCTTTCTGTCAGGCATTCATGGCTGTTCTAATCCTTCCTCCACTTGGTCTCTTCCAAGATGCCGGCTCCAGGAGTAGCTGAGCGTCTTGAATTAGAAAGCAATGGATTTCATGATTCTGTGACAAATTCCCCTAGCTGTAAGCCTTCCAATCTTCTAAATATTCCTTTATATGTGGTTCAGAGTTCTAGCACCATCCCCTGAGCCTGCTCGGTCTGGTATTCTGTGTTGTTGGTGACGGAGCTTCTCACTGCATGTCTACCCAATCCGCCATCTTGTGAAATTAAGACATGGTAAATATACCTATGTCTTCAATATTTATTTACTAAAGAGAAGCTGAGGATCGCTGCAGAGGAAAATGTCTGTCTTATCATTTAACGTGCAGAAAGGAGATGGAAGTAATTAGGAGGCAGAGGGAAGTGAAATTCATAAATGCAGATGTACATTTTTGAGGCAGACATCTTTTTTGCCTGTAATTTCTATAGGGGATATATGGAAATGTTGGAACTTTTTATGTGTCATACTAGAAAAAGTAATGTACTTGGATTTTAACATGCCTCTGTCTCTAGGTACTTTCTGTGCCACTGGGAATACTCTGCACTGTCAGGCAGGCTAAAGCATCACCACTGCTTTAGCAAGGAAGGAACCAGGAGAACAGTCCTCCAGGGAAATGCCACACATGTATGTTGAGTTAGACAAGATTAGAAAGTTCCAAGGCACACCCAGAGGCAACCCACATTCTCACAATGTAGAGAGTGTATTAATGGGACCTTACATCTGTAGGATGAGCACTGGGCAGGTAACCCAAAGGTTGGCGTTTCAAACCCACCAGCTGCTCATCAGTAACCCAACATAAAGCTCCATCTGTCTGTTCCTTAGTCATTCAAAAGTGCCTCTTATATGCTGTTTCTTTCCTCTCAGTTCAGTGGAAAAAGTGTCCCCATCTCTAAAGTTCTGGAGCCCATCTTGTTCAAGCACTTCCAAACCTTGACATCATCAAATATTACCTGCTTTGGCAATATACTCAATATTTCCTGAACTAGAATTTCTGATCAGTGAATCTAGTGTAGTGCTGTGGGATAAAACACTGGACCACAAGGTCAGTGGTTCAAACTACCGACTGCTCCTCAGAATCCCTATACAGGGTAGCTATGAGGCAGAACCTACTCGACAGCACTTAGCAACAATAAATACCACCTTTAGCTTTATTTGCCCTTTTCCATTATGGGTCCTTGTGTAACACTGTAGGATAAGCACTGGACTGCTAATTGCAATGTCAGAGGTTCAAACCCTCCAGCCGCTCCTTGGAAACCCTTTACAGGGTCGCTATGAGTCAGAACTGACTCAAAAGCACTTAACAACAGCAACAATTCAAAGCCAAACTTTCTAAAAGCAGCTGTCTCTTCCTTGCTCGTTTTTTATTTGTCATTCTGTGACACTGTCATCCTACTGTCATCTGACTTCTGTCTCCATCTTTTCACTGAAAATTTCATCCCACTCGTGTCCTTGTCAACTTCAGTTCTCATTTTACCCAGTCTCTATATAATGTCACACTGGAGACCCCTCCCTCTTACTTGGTTTTTGTAACACAAAATTTCTTCCATGCCTTCATTGGCTTTTCATTCTCTAGTCACTTCTTAACTACTGCTCCCCGAGGTTCTGCTGTCACTTCTTATCATTTCTCGGCATCCACATTCTCCCTGCATATGTGTATCCAATATTCCTTCCCAGCTCTTTATCTTCAGCCCAGATCTGTATTCCAGATGCCAGTCATTTTTCTTGGGCAATTATTTTCTCCCTGATCACACTCCATTCTTAGAGAGTCTGCCAACTCACAGCCTAGAAAGGGCAGTCCTAAAAGTTATGTAAGCCCATTCTCTGGCCACAAGTGGTCACTAACCAACGCTGGGTCAATTAGATTCTCTCTCCCTGGAATTTGGAATCGAGACTTGGAAACTGAAAGGTGCAAGTAATTAGGCAAAGATCATTATGACCATATGGATGGAGTTGGACCAAGTTCAACATCATGACAACCTTAAATCTCTATAATCTATGTTTTGGTGGAATGGTAACTAGGCCTAGCAAAGAGAAGAATGAAATACATTCAAAACAGAACAAGTGTCCTGCTTCAGTGAAGGATGGAAAGTAGCTACAGACAACTTTGCAGTACTTGGGAGGCTCAGCTACACTCCACGCCATTGAGTTCTATGACACTCTTCTATAACCATCCAATACACCATGATTGTGTTAGCCAGCTTTAGGAGGTTTTCTGATCCAAACAATTAATCTTTTGTATACCCATATCATTGCTGTGAATCTCTTCTTGGATGGTCTTACCGCAAAGTCAACATGTCCAACACAGAAAAATGAGTTTCCTTCACCCAGCACTCAATTCCACCCCATTGCATTTCTTACCATGAGGAAGGCAACTGTTTAGAAATTGGGGGATCATCTAATTTCAGACTCCTTCTCTCTCATGCTTTACAGATAATAAATTTTTTTTTTTTAACTTTCTAATTTTTTTTGTTGTTGTTGTTGTTATGTGCCGTGGAGTTGTTTCCAACTCATAGCGACCCTGTACAGGGTTTCTGAGACTGTAAATCTTTACGGGAGCAGAAAGCCTCATCTTTCTCCCACGGAACAGCTGGTAGTTTTGAACTGCTGACCTTGCGGTTCACAGCTCAATTCATAACCACTACGCTACCAGAGCTCCTTTTTTTTAATGGATAAATATTACAAAAACAGCAGGAAATTCTTTTCTTATTTATTAGAATAAATACAGTTGTTCATGTTAAGGAATTTGCTCATATTACTGTGGGGTTGGAAACTCTATTCATAGGGTAGGCCAGCAAACTATAAAACTCAGACAGTATTTTATGCTGTTCCTGTTTTGTGGATGGTTGTGTTGTTAAGAATGATTTCTTTTTAAACTGTAGTTTGGATGAAAGTTTACAGAGCAACTTGGTTTTCCTAGCCAACAAATTATTGAGCCAACTTCTCCACCCCCTGTATCTCTGAATTATTTCTGTATTTTGTGATTTCTTGCTGGTTACTGTAGTAGTCTCCTAAAATGTTCACACTATCTTCAAAATGATCTCTCTAAAACACAAATATGTTAAATCTCCTAGCAAAAATAACTTCAATGTCTCCTCCAAACTTTTAGCATAAAGGTCAAACTTTTTAGCATGGCATCAATGGTCCCTTCATAATCCAGCTCTGGACTACTTTTCCAACCTCATTTCTTATCACTTTCCAACACTTAGTCTCTGCTTCAGTCATCTAAGAATTCCTGGTGGCATAGTGGGTTCAGCATTGGGCTGTTAACCACAAGGTCAGTAGTTCAAACCCACCAGCTGCTCTCCAGGAGAAAGATGAGGCAGTCTGTTCTTGTAAATCTTTATAGCCCCAGAAACCCTATGAAGCAGTTCTACTCTGTTCTATAGGGTCACTGTGAGCCAGAATTGATTAGATGGTAGAGGGTCTATTCATCTAGAATTATTGTGAATCTTTTGTAGACAGTGAAGGAGCCTTGGTGGTGCCGTGGTTAAGCATTTGACTGCTGCCCAAAAGATTGGCAGTTCAAAGGTATCAGCTGCTCTGCTAGAGAAAGATGTGACAATCTGCTTCTATAAAAATTGCAGCCTAGAAAGCCGTAAAGGACAGCATTGCTCTGTCTAATAGGGTCTCTGTAAGTCAGAATTGATTTGGCAGCAACTGGTTTGGGGGTTCTTTATAGAGTATGCACTTTCCTCTTTATATCTTCATATTTGCTGCTCTCTCTGTTCAGAATTCTCTCCACGTCTTTATCTTTCCCATTCTATCCACTCTTGTCCTCAGCTGGCTGGTAGGTAATCTAGGAAACCATTCTGATGTACTTCAATAGCCTCCTGGGAAAGTCTGTCAAAAGAAATTAGTACAGAATATAATTGTCTACAGAGTACTGGTGGTATAATGGTTAGATGCTCAAGTGCTAATCATAAAGGTTGGCGGTTCAAACCTACCAATAGCTTTGCAAGGGAAAAAAACCTTGTGATCTACTCCTGTAAAGATTTCTAGCCTAGGAAACTCTATAGGGTAATTCTATTCTGTCATATGGGGTCACTATGAGTTGGAATCAACAGTCTTGGTTCCTTCACAAAACTGTGAGCCACTTTTGGAGTTCAATATGTATCCTAGTCATCTCTGTTTCCACCATGCCTGGTATATAGTTAGTACTCAATAAACATTTACTGAATAAATAAGGTACTGAGAAGACGTAACTTCTGCCTTCAAAGACCCCATAAAAGTAGTAGAAAATGACAAACCATTATGGCATAGTGGCAAAGTTCTATACCAGGTAGTCTCAGGGTATTATGAGCAAAGGAAGGGGCAATTAGCTTAGGCAAAGAGCCTTCAGAAAATAAGAAATGGTTAATCAGACTGGACTCAGTGAGACAAATGAGGAGAGGAAAGGAAGGGTTTTTAGCAACTTGCAGCCTGCCCCAGTCTACTTAACTTTCACAGGTTGCAAGAGCTGCTGCTCATAACTGTACCACTGTTAAGAATCTCATAATATTCTGTTCACAATGCATTCTGAGGAAACTAGATAATTACAATGGAAAATCTTATAAGATATTGCAAACTATTTCAGTGCTTAAAAATCCTTTGGATTCAGTACAACTCCAAATATGTCTGTCTCTTGGAACTCTTCCTTCTTAATTTTGAAACATATGAATAGTGTTGACAAAATTAATCTGTATTTCAACTCAACCACACTTACCTCATCCAGTTTCTGTTTTAGAAGAGCTGTTTGTTATTCCAGGAACATTCAGACATTTATTGTAAGCTTTCTGACTTAGAAACAGGAAATCAGATTTTATCTCAAGTACAATTTTAAGCTTAGAATTTAAATATTTCCAGTAGTTTCTAGACTTCATCAGAGGATTACTTCAATCTCCATTCCTTGAAAGTATTCCATTTGAACAAGAAGTCTTGTGTTTAAACTGTATAGGATTTACCCATCCTGTTGTAGAGCTGTAGAATCAGTACTGAACTGCTAACCACAAGGTTAGCAGGTTCAAACCTACCAGCCATTCCTTGGAAACCCCAGTTAAAATAACTCCTACTTCAAAATATATGTCCATTCTCTCGTTCTTGTGGAATATACCGGAAATTAGCTGACATGAAGCAAAGGCAGAGTTGGTATATAATTGGTACTCAATAAACATTTACTGAATAAATAAGATACTGAGTGTTGCAAATGGATAAAGCATTTAGCTGCTATTGGCAATGTTGGTGGTCCAAATCCACCCAGAGGTGCCTTGAAAGACAAGCCTTCCAATAATAATAATAATAATAATAATAATAATAATAATAATAATAATAATAAGCCATTGAAAATCGTATGATGCACAATTCTACTTTGATACACATGGGACTGCCGTGAGTCAGAATCAACTCCACAGCAACTGGTTTAGTTTGGGTTTAAGGTCTTAGGCACCAAATTTTAGGCCATTATAATCATCAAGAACCAATGACTAACTTGGAGTGAGATTTTCATTATTGGTAATGCTAAACACATTCCTCAACAAAAATGAATATGACAGCTCTTTTGTGCAATAATGGAGCAAGAATTTTGCTTAGTGGAAAGTAAAATACTAACTCTAAAGATTGCAAATAGGTTTCAACCCATATTATTCATCACAACTCCTTCATGTCTATTAGAGGAGAATTCAGGGTGCCAAAGAATAAGATATAATTAATGTAACTTGGTGTTGGTGATTTATGCAGTGACAAATTATAAGGCTGCTACTGTAACAGGCTCCCACAAGCTAAGAAGGAACAAAGCATTTCTGTTGTAAGGATGGGTCTTGGTAGCCATTCTCAGCTAAAACTCATTTCAACTTTTCCCAATTGTTATCTGCCAGCTGAGGAACCTTTAATCTGGAATCCTGTGGTGTCGTTTCCATTTGAAAAGTCATTTAACATCTAAAAGATCCCTTATGCTGTAGATAAAGTGCATTTTGAAATGTAAAGTTTTGCTCCCTTCTGCCATACTCTCCTATCTCCTATGTCTCATTTGAATTGCTGCTGTCTCCTTGAGCAGGCATCTGCAAGAGCTACAGAGGGTGCTACTAAAAGGGCAGTTACCTGTCAACTGTCATCCTTACTTCTCCATCTTCCTGCCCCTTTTGGAGATGATATTAATATTGCTTAATAACCTATTAGAAATGACACACTTTCTGCACTTCAATAACGGAGTGCATGCCATGGCTTCAAGTCTAATTCCAGTTGGGATGACCTTTCTAATGACATGAACAAATGATCCATAGATGTCCCAGCATGATCTTTTGAATAATGGTGAATCTAGAATTTAAAGAGGAAGTACACATTTACATTTTGTTCTCTAATTTCACATCTTCTTCCCTATTTGTCCGTTCCTTTAGAGAAGTTCACAACCTCCAGTATTCCTAAACCATAAGACTCGTAACTGTGAGTCACCAGCTGATTCATCTTATAAAGTAGCTAAACCTCTCATCTTGTAACATGGGTCTTTAATTCCATTACTAACAATTCAGAAGTAAGCTTGCAGCTGTTACATGTCACCAGTATTGTTAGTTGTAAAAAAAAAAAAGGGCAAGAATATTGTTTTTTGAATTTGGGTTATTTTTTGGATTCATTTATGACAAAGTTTAGACTGAAAAAAGAGATTGTCAGAGATTTATAGTAGGAAAGCAGGAGCTGAATCTTCAAATTAATATGTTAATGTTTTAATAATTATGCCTTTTCTTGGCTCAGTTTCTCTTGGATCTTGGTCCAATAACCCTCTCTTCCAAATATCCTGAATAAATCAAACAATGCCAAAAAAAAAAAAGCATTAGCAACCCATGTTGCATTCAGGAAAATGATGCACTTTATTGCTTCTGAAAATACTTTAAGAACAAAACATAAGCAATTATGCTTGACTTCCAAAAGCCAGAAAAGCCCTTATATCTGAGCTTTCTGGCAAAAAAATCAAATAATATATATAACTTTGCCTTGTCAAAAAGGCCTCAGAAAATTAAGAGGTTTCTAGCTTCCACTGGCCATTCTTAATCTCATTTCCTCAGTATCAATAGCATATGGACCAGCAGTAGCATCACCACCTAACACCTTGTTAAGACTGAGTTGATTCCATCTCATAGCAGCCCTGGGTGTGTAAGAATAGAACTGTGCTTTTAATGACTGACTTTTCAGAAGTAAATCACAGATCTTTCTACATCAGCATGTATGAACAATTTGACCCATCCAGGGACTCCAATAGGTTGTTAGAAATGAGACTCTCACACTGCACCCCAAATGCATTGAATTAAAATCTTAAATTTTTATAAGCTTCCCAGGTGGTACATATGTAAATTATAGTTTAAGATGCACTGATAAGAGATTGCTACTGCATAACCCAATTTAGAGATTTTTCCCACTCATGATCCATCATAGTGGATAATCAGTATCACAAATTCAAATTAGCTTTAAGCTAAAATAGCTCACCTTGCTCCTATATAAATTTGTTTTTGTGAAGTACCAAAACAACATGACAAAGAATGATTTTTATTTTTAAGTGATAAGAATTGAAAAGCTGCTACATTCTTTTATTTAGGATTTGATTCTACTTCTCAGTGTAATCTGTTTCATTGAACAAAATATTGACCTCTACCAGTCCCCTCATGGAGTCCTGGTGCGGTGCTGTAGGCTAATGCACTGGACTGCAAAATCAGTTTGAACCACAAGGTCAGAGCTTCAAGCTCACCAGCCACTCCTTGGAAACACTATACAGTTTGCTATGAGTCAGAACCAACAACAACCACAAAGTCCCCACATATGCATGTGAAAGTTGGACAGTGAATAAGGAAGACCATACCAGATTTGATGCATTTGAGACACGGTGTTAGAGAAGAATATTGCAAGTACCATGGACTGCCAGAAGAACAAACAAATCTGTGTTGGAAGAAGTACAGCCAGGATAATCCTTAGAAGCCAGCATGGTGAGACTTTATCTCTTGAATTTTGTACATGTTGTCAGGAGGGACCAGTCCCTGGAGGACATCATGCTTAGCAATTCATCTCCAAAGAGATGAACTGACATGGTGGCAGCAGCAATAGGCTCCAACATAAAAACATTTGTGAGAATGGTGCAAGATGGGGCAGTGGTTCATTCTGTTGTGCATAGATAGGGTCGCTATGAGTTGGAACCAACTCCACAGCACCAAAAAACAACGACCAGTCCCCTCAACCAGGCCTATCACTGAACAACTGTAAACCTTTGATCAATTTCCAGATTTGGGCAAAATTTCATAGATGTTGATACGCAAATAATAACTCTCATTTACTAAATGTCTCTATTCAATGACAACAGACGCATCTACTTTGTACCAGGCACTTTTCTAAACAAGGCTTTGAATCATTCAACTAGTCCATTATGCTAAACCCCCTGCTGCAGATTTGCATCTCCATCCAAGATACACTAAATCAGAATCCTCAGGTGATTATTGAAGTGACGCTGTAGAATAAGCACTGAACCACAAGGTTGGTTTGAACCACAAGATCAGTGGTTCAAATCCACCAGCCTCTCCTCCCTCTCCTCAGAAACCCTATACAGAATCCCTGTGAGTCAGAACCAACTCCACAGCACTTAACAACAACAATAGTTGATTCTAAGTTCTTCTTATTCATTGGCCAACTTTCACATGTATATGAAGCCATTGAAAATACCATGGCGCACCTTAGTCCTCAAACTGACATCTGTGCTCTTGCACACTTTAAAGAGGTCTTGGGCAGCAGATTTGCCTACTTCGTTTGATTTCTTGACTACTGCGTCTGTGGGTGTTGATAGTTGATCCAAGCAAAATAAAGTCTTTGGCAATTTCAATTTTTTCTTCATTTATCATGATATTATTTTTTGATGAAGATTTGTGTTTTCTATACATTGAAGTGCAACGCATACTACAGGCTGTGGTTTATGATCTTCATCTGTAAGTATTTTAAGTCCTCTTCACTTTCAGTAAACTAGGTTGTATCATCTGTGTATTGCAGGTTGTTAATGAGTCTTCCTCCAATCATGATGCCAAGTAATCCTTTATATACTTTAGATATGCAGATAATTTACTCAGCATACAAAGTGAACGAGTATGGTGAAAGAATACAACCCTCGTGCACACCTTTCCTGATTTTAAACCATTCAGTGTTTCCTTTGTTCTTTTGGAATAACTGCCTCTTAGTCTATTTTCAGATAGCTAAGCTTCGTCTCTCATACTTTGGACATATTGTCCAGAGAGAACAGTTGCTGGAGAAGGATGTCATGCTGGGTAAGGTGGAGGGTCAGAGAAAAAGAGGAAGACCCCCAATGAGATGGATTGGCCAGGTGGCATCATTGATGGACTCAAGTGTGGCAGCGGTGGTGAGGTTGGCCCAGGATCGGACATTGTTTCATTCTGCTGTGCATGGGGTCGCTATGAGTCGGTTCCGACTCGATGGCACCTGACAACAACAGTCTATTTTCAGGTTCCTCATGAGAGCAATTAAGTGTCACGGAATACTCATTCTCCGCAATGTTGTCCATAGCTTGTCATGAGCCACACAACCAAAAGCCTTTGCATAGTCAATAAAGCACAGATAAACATATTTCTGGTATTCTCTGTTTTCAGCCAAGATCCATCTTGCATCATCAATGATATCTTTTATTCCACATCCCCATCTGAATCTGACCGTAACATCTGGCAGCTCCCTGTCAATGTACTACAGCAGCCGTTTTTATATGATCTTTAGCAAAATTTTACTTGCATGTTATATTAATGATATTGTCTGATGATTTCTGCATTCTGTTGGGTCACCTCTCTTTGGAATGGACACAAATATGGATCTCTTCCAGTCAATTTGCCTGGTAACTCTCTTCCAAATTTCTTGGCATAGATGAGTGAGTTCCTCAAGCACTACCTCAGTTTGTTGAAAGGTTTCAATTTGTATTCCATGAATTCTTGGAACCTTGACCTTAGCCAGTGCTTTCAGTACACCTTGGACTTTTTCCTTCAGGATCACTGGCTCTTGATCATATTCTGTCTCTTGATCCTTGACCATTTCATTTGGTACAGTGACTCTGTATATTCTTTCCATATTCTTTTGAGGCTTTCTCCATCATTCAATATTTTGCCATAATATACTTTAATATTGCAAGTCAGGGCTTAAATTTTTTTTTTCAGTTCCCTCTGCTTGAGAAATGCTGAGTGTGTTCTTCCTTTTTGGTTTTCTAACTCTAGGTCTTTGCACATTTTGTTATAATTTTGACTTTGCCTTCTCAAGCTGCTCTTTGCAATTTTCTGTTTAGCTCTTTTACCTCATTTCTCCCATTTGCTTTAGCATCTCTAAGCTGGAGAGCAAGTTTCAGAGTCTCTTCTGACCTTTAATTTGGTCTTTTCCCTCTTTCTTATCTTCTTAATGTCCTTTTGCTTTCTTTCTGTATGATGTTCTTGATATTATTCTACAACTCTTATGCTGTTTAGTCATTAGTGTCTAATGCATCAAATCTGTTCTTCAGATGATGTCTAAATTTAGGTAGGATATGTTCAAGGTCATATTTAGAATCTTGTGGACTTTTAAAAAATTTCTTCAGCATCAGCCTGAACATGCATATGAACAGTTGATGATCTGTTTCACAGTCTGCCCCTGGTCTTGTTTTGACTAATGGTATGGCGCTTTTATAAAGTCTCTTTCCACAGACGTAGTCAACTTGATTTCTGTGTATTCCATCTGGTCCATGTGTATAGTCATCTTTTATGCTGTTTAAAAAAAGGTATTTGCAATGATTAAGTCATTGGTCTTGCAAAATTCTATTTTATAATCTCCAGTATCATTTCTATCACCAAGGTCATATTTTCCAACTACTGATCCTTCTTTGTTTCTAACCTTTATATTCCAATCACTAGTAATTACCAATACATTTTGATTTCATGTTTGATCAATTTCAGACTGAAGTAGTTGACAGAATTCTTCAATTTCATCATCACTGACTTTCTTGATTGATGCAAAAATTTGAATAATAGTGATAGTAACTGGTCTTCTTTGTAGACATATGGATGTTATCCTATCACAGACAACATTGTACTTCAAGATGGATCTTGAGATGTCCTTTTTGACAATGAATGCCATGTCATTCCTCTTCAATTTGTCATTCCTGGCATAGTAAACCAAGTGATTGTCAGATTCAAAATGGCCAATACCAGTCCATATCAGCTCACTACACTGGAGGATAAAGCACTGGACTGAAAGGTTGGTTTGAACTACAAGGTCAATGGTTCAAATTCACCAGCCACTCCTTGGAAATCCTATACAAGATCACTGTGAGTCAGAACAGACTCCATAGAACACAACAACAACACCTAGAATATCGATATTTATGTATTACATTTCATTTTTGACAACTTCCAATTTAACTAGATTCATGTTTTGTACATTCCATGTTCCAATAATTAATGGATGTTTACAGCTGTTTCTCCTCATTTTGAGTGTGCCCCAACAACAAATGATGGTCCTAAAAGTTTTACTCTATTCACGTCATCATGGTCAACTCCATTTTGAGGAGGCAACTCTTTCCAGTTGAATTTTGAGTGCCTTCTAACCTGAAGGGCTCATTTTCCAGCACTGTAGGAGCTCTGATAGCACAATGGTTATGAATCAGGCCGCTAACCTCCGGGTCAGCAGTTCGAAACTACCAGCTGTTTCACAGGAGAAAGATGAGGCTTTCTGCTCCCGTAAAGATTTACAGCCTCAGAAACCCTGTACAGGGTCGCTATGAGTCTGAACCGACTCCACAGCACATAACAACAACAACAACCTCTGACAATATTCTCATGCTCTTCATCATATTTCAATATTCTGGTGTTATTCATAAAGTTTTCGGTACTAAATATTCAGAAGCAGTCTGTCTTTCCTTCTTCCTAGTCTGGAATCTCAACTGAAACCTGTCCACTATGGGCAACCCTGCTGGTATTTAAAATGTCAGTACCATAGCTTCCAACTTCACAGCAATACGCAAGCCACCACAGTATGACAAACTCACAAATGAGTGGTGAAGGTGATTCTTTTGGGGATCTTATTAAAATGTAGATTCCGACTTAGGCTGCTTGGGGTGGAGATGCAAATTTGCCACTGGAGGTCGAACCAGAATGAACTAGTCCAAAATTCTGGACTAGTTTTTTAAATCTTATCTACATGAATTTATTTAATCCTCAAAACAACCCTAAATGATTATTGTTGTTAAGTGCCATTGAGTTGGTTCCAACTCATAGGGATCCTGTAGAGTTTCAGGGGAGCAGCTGGTAGGTTTGAGCTGCTGCCCTTGTGGTTCACAGTCCAATACTGATCCTACATTGCCACACCAAAATAGGTTTTATTATTATCAGTGCCATTTTAGAGAAGAAACTGTTTGTTTTTTTCAAGTCATAAAACTAGACAGTGGCAGAGCTAAGATTTTGAGCCTTTTCTTAGAGTTTAGATGCTTAGTCCTAAGACCACACCACTGCCAAATGCCTGAGGCATGGTGTCTCTGCTCCTTACAACAGCCCTACAAGGCAGGTACAGAAAACTAAGAGTTTGTACTGAATCCATAATGAAGCCTCTGAGTATTCTCTTCTTTATTCAGTTCTGTCTTCTGTACACCCTTCAATCTTACAAAACTTCTACCAAGATTATGATATCTCAATTTAGCCCAGTTCAGCTCCCTCTGACAATGTAATAAAGGTAAGAATGCCTCATTTCACATTGTGTCCCCTCATCCCCGTGAGCAAATCAACATGGTATATTCTATAAGGCTGGGATTTCAGCACATCAATTCTGGTTCCTCCTATATGCCAGTCAAACTCTGGTCCTAAAGAACACACACTCCCTAGATGCTTGCTCTGAAAAACACACGTCTCCCTTCCTTGCTTCATCACTAGAAAGCCATGTTTTAGTCATTAGTATTCTAGTCAGACAGGAAATCTCCCTTGCAGAGCTGGGGTGGAGGGGAATACAGCTTTGTGCACTATAAATAGTGATTTTATTAAAATGTAGAAAAATTGTTGAAAAACGGAAAAGAGGTGGAGGGTAGTAGGTTGCCTTGGCAACTCAACCATTCCTCAATCTTCAGAGTGGAGAAGACTAAAGAATAGTAAATAAAGAAAAGGAAACAGAGGGAGTCTCTGTGGCATGTGAGCACAAATGAGACAGTTTGGAGAGATGAGTTTCAAATTGAGTGATGAGCAGAGAGGCAGAAGGCAGGCTTCACAGGGGAACACCCTTCCCCTGACAGAGGTAAATCTTTGTCCTCAGCTCACTGCCTAGCTCAGCTGCAAAGGCCACCAAACAACATAACTCTCAACAAATGGTTTTTGGATAAGTGAATGCCCTTACAAGGAAGCTGCAGTGACTCTGTAGGATGAACATTAGACTGTACACCACAGGGCTGGTGGTTCGAGTCCACAGGCCACTCCATCAGGAAATGATGAGGCTCTCTGCTTCACAAAGGTTTGCAGCCCTGGAGACCCAATGCAGGGTTGCTATGGGTCTGAACTGACTGGATGGCACTTAACAACAATTTACAAGGAACTAAGAGTTCTCCAGGCATCCTACTGTAATTTTTCTCCACTTCACCCCCAGCTTTCTCTATCTGTTTTTAGATATTGATTCTGGGATTGCTACTCCAGGATTGTTGACTGACCCCAGGCAGATCAAGAAAGATTGAGACCTACCAGCGCTCACCAGCCTCAGTAATCGGGGGCTACTACACTTACAGTCTTCCATGGCACCTGCTGTGCAACACTTGGCACAGATGGAAAGCAAATTCATTAAGCCTCCTGCTTGCAAAAATTTCCCATGTCTCCTAAAGGATGAAATTTATGCTGTTTTACATACTTTTCAGTCTGTCTCCATCACGTATTCTGACAGCTTTTGGGTTTTGTGGATCTATCTATGTGTGTGTGTGAACAGAGAGACAGAAAGAGAGAGACATGCCCACGTAACATACACATAAGCATCTATCTCTGCATTGTAGCTTCTAATGGAGGGAAGTTATGCCAGAGATAAACAATGGATTACACAAAAGTCATTTTAAGGACTCAATGTGCTATGTTATATTGGATTGTGCTATATTATATTGGATTCGAGATAGTTTTTAAATGAAGCTGCATTCCCCTATCCCCACCCAGACAC
The DNA here is from genome assembly GCF_000296735.1 of Chrysochloris asiatica. Taxonomy (NCBI): domain Eukaryota; kingdom Metazoa; phylum Chordata; class Mammalia; order Afrosoricida; family Chrysochloridae; genus Chrysochloris; species Chrysochloris asiatica. The sequence continues at coordinate 7,356,418 of NW_006408603.1, forward strand.
ACTCTGAAAGGGATAGAAAGGAAAGCTAGTTAGGGGGAAAGCAGGCTAAGATGAAAAACTAGTCCAAGATAACCCAGATTACTTTGCCAGGTAGCAGGCCCTGATGGATAATTCACTATGGTTGCCTCCTGGGCATTACCAGAGAGATAAAGGATAGAGCAAACAGATGAGGGCTAATGAGGCTAGAAAAAAGGACAGACAAAAGGAAAGGTTCTGGGTGACACGAATACATACTTAATCTCCATATTCCAGAATGCTCTTCTGAAGAGCTCTTGCTTAAACTGGAGAAGCAAATTTAAAATAAATGAAAGGAAGCAAGTTGCCAGTTTATGGAGTTCGTTACCCAAAATATGATACAGATTATGATGTAGACAGGTTAAAAAGACTTCAGATAAATTCACTTATTGTAAATCCAAAATATATTATTAAGGGAACTGAAAATAAAAAAGACAACTTTATTTAGTACTTCACAGGTTAACAAGCATTTGCACATTATCTCATTTGAATTCTATATAATTAAAAAAGAACAATTATGTCATAATCACAGATAAAAAATGAGATTCAGAGACAAGAAGCTATAAATTTGAACAATGTACCAAATTTTTTTCTGATACTCCCAGTATTCCTCAGACAGTTTTCCTAGTGTGGGAGAGGAAGAAAAAGATGCTTACTGATTAAGACAATGTCACTAACTAAAAGCCAAAATGAAGTAAATCTGTGGCTCTGGGCTGTTTGCATTTCTGGTTGAGGAGTTGATAAAGGGCACCAACATTCACAACTTAAAACTGAACAGCCACGATTGAAGGTCTCCCTGTACTTAAGTCAGCTAGACAATGATGCCATGGAAGCAATTTCTACCACTGATAAAAAATGTTGTACCCTTAATTATAGTATAACCTTCTCCACTTAAACACACACACAAAGAAACTCACACATTTGCTCTGTTTTCTTCACTTTCTCTCTGGTAATTACATGCAACCTTTCGCTTCCACATTAGCTGCATTTATCTGTCTCAGGCAAGTGTCTGGGCATCTGTCCAGCTAAATTCCAGGGTCTCCACCACCAAGCTGCTCCCTCCACTACTGAGTCAAGAAAGCTTATCACATATGACTGCCATTCACTGAGCACCTACTTTAACACATATGCATGGTCTGATTCAATCCTTAAATACAACTATTCCCATGGTGCAGATGAAAGATCTGAGACAGAAGGCTCAGTAACACAGAGAAAGTCAAGTGGTTAGTAAATGCTGGGACTGGGAAAATGGCCTTTATTTGACCAACACTTTAAATATCTCTGATATTTTCTCATTTGTTTCCTTTAGGATAAATGCTTTACATTCAAGTGTTTTAATTTATTCACATTGGGTTCATAATCAGGTAATCATATGTCATAACAATCTTCTTTGTTTTTTCAATGATCAATTTGAAGATGCCCTTTCATATTCTCCATTTCTGCCACTAGCTCCAATTTCTCAGTATCCTGGTTCCTAGCAACCAGCTAGCTTCTTTCTCTAGCTCTCTTTTCCCATCTTCCATCCATCCATTAGGAAGATAGACAGGACTGAGTGACCTCTTAGGTTTTCTTTTTCCCAGAATCCTTTTTTTTTTAAATGTTTTATTGTGAATTATGTGATAGTTTACATGGGAGAACATTAGTTTTACATTCATTCTATCGTATATCATCTCATTGCCATGGTTACAATCCTTCCCCAATACCCCCCAGGTCTTCAGCACACAGTCGCTCTCCCTCTCTGGATCTAAAGTCTCCAGCTGCTCCATCACTCCATGTCATCATCTCTCCCAGAATCCTTTGAACCACCTCTTTCTTGTGCTATCCTATTCTCTTACTCTCCCTTTATTCTTAAAAGTTTGCTCTTCATATTAAGTCTGTGGCACTGTAGGAAAAGCACAGGACTGTTAACCACAAGGTGGCTGTTCAAACCCACCAGCCTATACAGGGTCGCTATGAGTTGCAACTGACTTAGCAACAACAACAACTTATACCTTGTCAATATGGTCTAATGGCCCAACTCAAAAACTCTATACAGATGACATTCAGAGGCCACCAGCAAACCCCAAGTAGCTTTTTCTCACATCTTTCTTTCTTGATTTCTCTATTTGTTTGGTTTCCATGGCACTGAACTGCCTGCTCCCCTTAGTTAGTATTCGTTCCTCTTTGGCTCCTCTTGTTTCCCCTCTAAGGTTGCTCCCCTCTAAGGTTCAGCCCTCAGCCAGCCCTCTTTTCTTCCACAGCTCTTTCTGGGCTTTTGTATCCATTCCTACAGATTTACTCATTGTGGATAACTCCCCAATTCTTATCTCTATCCTTTCCTTCTCTCTTCAGTGCCTTCTTTTCCAACAACCTGCCAGTCATTGCCTCTGGGGTGACTCATTGGCACCTTCAGTCCAAACTGTTTAAGCAAAGCATTTTCTTTCTCAGAGAGTTAGTCCCTTCTTCTGACTTCTCTATTTATAGCAGATACCACCATCCACTATATTCTATTAGTATTTAAAAACATTCTACCTCCAATGTCTCTGATGACTACCCGGTAAGGAAAAAAAACAAAAACAAAACTTCAGTGGCTCTTCATTGACAAAAAACACCAACTCTCACCCTGCCTTGTGTTTTAGACTCTCCATGGGTGGTCCAAACCAACTCTTCTTCCTTTACCCTGTGCTCCAGCCAAACAAGACTCTGAGCAGTTCTCAAATACATGCCAAGCTCTCGTGCCTCCCGGCTCTGATTCATGCTGTTGCTGAAGTGCCTTCTTCTCCATCCCACATGAGCTCATTCCTGCCTCCCTACCCCCAATTACAAGAGTCTTCTTAAATTTCTGTGTATTTCTCATGCTTTATTTCTTGTTTTTTATCTGTTTGTTTCACCTCATGATGTAGACTATAGACTCCATGTCTCAAGCACCTCCATTTTCCCATGTGCATGATGTGTTCTCGTTATATATTTGATACATTGGATTGAGTTGGGGCTCAGCAGCTGCATGGGAAGCAAGAAATTTCCAGGACCTTCTCCCTCCTGAAACCACACAAATATTCTCTTACTTGTCTCAATTTCGTATCTTATAGATGTGTCTCTGTCTTTCCCAATGGCTTGAGTGTCTCTACTGTTTGCCTCTACAAGCAGTGGGCAAGGGATCAGCTCCAATAAATGACAGTCAGAGATAATTGAACATTGTCTATATGAGACACACTGTTCTAAGCACTTAACATGTTTTACTCCCTTATGCCTCTTAGCAATCCTATGAAGTAAGCACTGTAAGAACCATTTTACAGATGAGGAAACTAAAACACAGAGAGGTCACATGTCCAAGCACAAACAGCTAGCTTAGAAGTAGATGGAAGCTCAGCCCTGTCCTCCAGCTCCAGAGCTCAAGGTCTAGCCACTATACAAAAGAAAAATGCAGCTTTTTATATGGCAAAAATCTCAAAACCCAGAGCCTGGGTTGGTCTTCACATGTGTGACCAAACATAGAGAATGAATATTTGATCATGAGTGTACATGCAGTGATATGGAAGTATCTATCTGTGCATTCTGGTATTTGAGTTAAAAGGTACAACATGATGCAAATGGTTTGTACTCAGCTTCTAACCTCCAAGTTAGCAGTTTGACTCTATCTGGCACTGACATAAAAGAAAGGCCCTGTGGTCTGCTTCCATAAAGATTACAGCCAAAGAAAACCCTAGGGAACAGTTCTACTCTGTCACACATGGGAGTTACCATGAGGCAGAATCAACCTGACAGCAATGGATTTGTATTTTGCTGCTGTTGTTTTTGTATTTGAGTTGGGGCCCACTCACTTGCAACTAACAATAACATCTATACAACAATTCACACATTTGCTGTGATTCCCCTAACATAAGTATCCTGAAAGGACAATGCCGTACATGACTTTATTCTCCTACTGTAGTCCAACCCAGGGCTTGTCGTATACAAGCTGACCCACAATTGTTGGACTGAAATGTATTTTCATGGATTAAGTCAGTGCTCAAGCCACGCATATCTTTTAAGCTTGTGTTGTTGCCCCCACCTCACCTCCAGCTCACTCTCACATAGAACAAGTGCATATTCCTAGAATATAAGCAATCCATTCTAAATGTCAAAACAGGAGTTTACTCAATTATTAATTTGGGAGAACCAGGAGAATAGCAAATAAATATCTCAAAAAGTCATGCTCTGACATATCTGAAACCCTCACAGATCTAATATGTAATGTAGATTCTACGGTCTGAACAGCTTTTCAGCTTCCCAGATCCAAACAGGAGCAATCAAGAATGGATTGGGATGATAACTTAGCAGCTACAGAGCTCCAGAGGTGCAAAGACTAATGCAAGGTTGAATGAGAGACCATCTCTCAGGCACAGGCACCCAAGAAAGCAGAGGCTGAAGAGCGTCTCCAAAGAGTGATAAACTCAAGCACAGGACCAAAGTCTGACCCCTGATATCAATTGGTCAGGGTGCAAATCTAGACTTTACCTAATGATTCTGCAGGAGTCAGGCCCTGAACCAGCATCACCCTTCTACTCCTTGGCCTTCTTCAGGCCAGCTCAAAGTGAGATGTAAGTATGTAGAACACCATCTTGGGCTGAGGAAAATGGACAGGTTACTCACAGATGTTCTTTATTTGCAAAGATATGAAGGAAACATCAGAATTTGAGTGCATCATCTCACTCAACTCACCCTATTTTGCATATCAGGCCTCAGTCCTTATGTTACTGTGACCTCCATCCTCTTACTGCAGCAGGCTGATTTCCTGTGGGCTCCATACCTGGTGATCCCTCCCTGTCTCTTCTGAGCTTCTGCCAAGACATGTCTGATACACATGGGATCTCCTTTCCTTGTGTACTTTTAGGCTCATGGCTTATAGATTCTTTGCTTCCTCTCCTCTGAGATCTCCCTGCTTCTTATTCAGAATCCTAAGTACATAAAGCTAACAATGTGGGTTCAGAAAACCCATGAATTCTTAGAATACGAAACCAAATCACTTGTTCAATCCATGTGGCTCCAGCAGAGAACTTCACAGGAACCACTGAGAACCAGCCACCAGAATCTCTCTGATTAGCTAGACCAAGATCAACTGAAGAGACCTCAATCTGGCCCCATCAAGGGGAAGATCCCTAACCCAGGAGGTCCTAAAGAGCCAGCATCAAGATGAAAAAGATATAAACATCATTGACACTGAGGAAGGTCTGGAGAGACAGCTACAGGACAAGCTAAATGAATCAGATGAACAACACCAAGAAAATGAAGGAAACAATCAACTGGTTATGGGAATTCAGAAACAAATTCATAACATGAAAGGCAAGCTTTAGGAGACTCAGGACAGAACAAAATGACAGGAGGATCTCATCATGAAAGTGGAGAACATGGCTCTCAAGAACAGATTTCAGACTGTGCTGGATGAGCTCAAACAAGAGGAAGACCGAGAAAAGGAGCAGCTCAGTTCTTTGCAGGAAGAGCTAGAATCACTCCTTGAGACGTAAGAAGAGCTTTGTTACTTTCAGCCTTTAGACAGGCCAGTGAAAGAAAGAAAACCCTTGGTTTGACTGTTAGGACTTTGCTGTAGTTCCTGATCCGTCTATGGTCTTCTGTTGAATCTATCTCATTTAAACTACGTGATTAGGTGTTTATCATGTAGGAAATAGGATTGTATAATCAGAAAATTGTAGGACACTTTTAGGTTTAGTGGAATGAGCAATTCAACCTTAATAAACACAATTTCACTACAGGACTTTGCTATTGTTTCTCTGTTTGCCAGAAGCTATCACTGCAACTTTGTGGTGTCACCTGAGATTAATAAGAGCCTAGCCTAGGGACAGTGAAGTTAGTTTGAAATTTTTTTCTTGTGTGCACTAGTTCTTTTTACATCTATTCAAAGCAGTCTTTTCCACATGTAGAATTGCAAATCATTTTATAAAGTTTCTAGCAATAAAAGAAAGTTAATTTTCACTGGGGAAAAAAAAAAGGGGGGCGGGTTGTGAGTTTGGCTTTCCCAGTGCCTTCTCAGCCTGAGTACTGATGATGAGCACAAGTCAGCTACACAGGGCGGAAATGCAGTCAGTGACCATGATCTATCTCTGCAGCAGAAAAGGAAGTGGCAGAGGGGTGCTACCACATCCAGTCATCCAGGACTGACACCCCCCCCACACACACACACCTTAATTTGAGCATGCTACAGCTTCCCAAGAGGATGCAAGTGACTCTAGGTGGCACATTTTTTTCCCAATTCCTCAAATTTCCTTCTAGATTAAATTTTATTTTAATGAACATCAAGTGCAGCCCTAAACCCATATCGTGATATGGTCTTTGGAAAAGGTTCAAGGAGAACCAATGAATGAACCATTTATGTCAAGGATTCCTGGTGGATATCCATTCTGTGCAGCTCCTGGCCTCTGCAGGTCCATCACAGGTCCATCACTCATGGCTTTGCATGACTACCTTGTCCACAGTTGAACTGCTCGTTGGCAGCGTACAGTCAAACAGTGCTTGTGATACTCACTCTGTGCAAGGCACTGCCCATGAGTGCTCTAGCACAACAAGTTAAGTACTAATATTATGTCCATTTTTGGATAAGGAAACCGTGGCTTAGATAGGTTAGATGCCAGTGTATGAAAGGTGGAGGGAGGTGGCACCTACGATGAACTGGGGTGCAATGAATTTTTTTTCTTCAGAAAAGGCAGCTGTTACCCAGATCCCACTTATTGTTCCATGAGGAAGTATGAGCCTAGGTAATCTAATTTTCAGTTTTTCCAAGACACTAGAAATATGGATTTGTAAGCATACATTCCTAATTTGTATTAATGACTATGCAGTTTTATTTAGTTTGTTTTCAAATCACACTAAATGGGTCCAATAAGTATATCTGAGAGTAAGGCACATGACAGTTGTCCATTGTGGTTCTGTTTTCAAGCCCAGAAGCTTAACCATTGTGAATTACTGTGTTAAAATTATTAGACAGTTCTATTTCTAGAAAACTGCTTTTATTTATCCTTGTTATTTCCATCTACTGGTCACCTGGAATAACAGGGATCCCAGAACACTAGTCTCTGTCCTCTTCTCTCTAAACTTCTCCAGTCCCTTCAAGCATTCCACCTTCGACTTGGTTTGCTGGACTTTTGCTACCTGGCCCTGATATTCCAAGAATGTTCTGGATACACTCTCACCTGTTCATGGGGTTCCTAAAATCCACTGCTTGGAATTAAGCCCTACCCTCCATGTCTGGTCTGTGCCATGTAGACCAAGGCAGACTTCCTGTCTGCCTGGATTCATTCAAGAATAGAACTCAAAGTCATTTAGCTTCTTTAGCAGCTAAGGGTGTGCACAAGTCTAAGTGAAGAGATCCTGGCCTCCCTCCCCAGTGGAAGATTGATCAGTCTCCATAGTGATTGCCACTGTTGTGGAGAATGACATCCCCAGCCACAAGCTCTTCCACATTATGGCCCTGAGCTATCTCAGCACAGTTCTTGCAGGACCTGCTCTGGAGTTAGACTGTTACCACCTGGGGCTTTCAGGCCTGCACTTGGCCAATATTCCCTTCAGAGTAGATGGTTCTTGTCACCAAGAATTTATCTCCCTGAGTTTGAAACAAACCCTCCTTTCTAGTGTGTGCTTTTCAATTCTTTGGGAAACTTTCTCTGATACACCACACACTCTAAAATTCACCCCATCTGCTGATACCCACTGCCCCCCAAATACCAAGTGTGAGACAGCAAACCCTGACTCTAGCTACCTGTGGGTCAGGCAAAAAAAAATAAAAGGTGATACATCAAATGTGAGAGCCCAGAGGATCAGAAGAATTATTCAGATGGCTGAACTAAAAGCCTCCATACTCTAAAGATGTGGGCTTCACCATCTGCCACAAAGAGGTAAGTCTTTTGGCTCCAGGGCTACCTTCCAACTTTCGTTTTGAAATAAAGAAATGCAAACCTGATGAACTGCTATAGAAACTGAGATAAGCAAAGCAGCCTGTCTTCTGCATTCAGTCTGCCTACACCCCATCCCAGTGGCCTCTGGGACTGGGCCTGAGCAGAGCAGCTGGGTTTCCCCTTGAGCAGTGACTCACAGATGTAGTTTCTCTGGCATCAATTCTCAGAAAGGTCCCAGCTGGGAAGGTTTCCTGGTTGGCTAAGTGATCTCTCACAGCTGTCAGCCCAGCAAGGAGAGTTTGCAGCTGGTGCTAAGCAATGGTGAACAGGTTTTGGCTTTGTCCCTTGGCTAAAAGGCCTGTCGGTTCCACTCAGCTAAACTAGGGATGTAATTCATAATCAAGGTTACTGTTGAGCACTGAGCCCTTGGCCCATCAAAACCACTTTAATAAAGTCAGATTTGGGGCTGGAAGTAGTGGGAGAGCTGGCAGAAGAGCATCAGCTTGACACTGAGTGTCGGGCAAAGAGGTCATGGAATTGCAAATCTGGTCACCAAGTGTTCAGGCATTAAAATGGACAGGGGAATGCAGCAAAGGGCACAGAGCACATGGCAACAGGCTCTTTCCGGGGCAGAGGTAGGTGAGATCATAAAGATGAATGTTGTTGTAGGCAGCAGAACTTCCCTTCTAAACATCATCTCCCCACATCTGCAGTATCCGTGCAGGTCCAAGGCCAACTGCTCAGGTGGAAGTCAAGGTGGAACCTCCCTTGAGATTCCCCATAGGTCCACATCCTGGGACATTTACCCTCTTCCACTGAAGCACTGAAGTTCCACCTGACATGGTTGGGAAACCACCAAACTGATTTAACCACCTCATTGTTCAGATAAGGAAACTGAGGTCCACTGAGAAGGGGTATACATTTCTTAAAGTCACATGGAGAAAGTGTTATTACAAAACCAGTAAAATATGAAAAGCTTATAGAAGAAGCTTCAAGTGGTTCAAAACAGCCTTAAAATAGGCAGTTCCTGAAGGTGGGGAGAATAAGGGAGTACACAGGTTGTTATTGTTGTTAAGTGCTATCAAGTTGATTCCGACCTATAGCGACCCTATATATAGGGTTTCCAAGGAGCAGCTGATGAGCTTGAATCACCGATCTTGCAGTTCAAACTACTCTACAGTCTGACACATTAGCCCACAGCACCACACCAGTACACATATTGTTGTTGTTGTTATGAAGTGCCGTTGAGTCAGTTCCGACCCATAGTGACCCTGTATAGGGTTTTCAAGAAGCAGCTGGTGAGCTTGAACCACCAACCTTGCAGTTCAAACGTCTTTGCAGTCTGGCACATTAACCCACAGCAGGACTCCAGTACACATATGAGGTTCATTTTAATTTGTTTTGGCCTTTTTCTAGCTGTTTATCTTCAGGCAAGGCACTTCCTCTCAGTCCTTCTCAGATTGGGACTAAGTACAGTGGTCTGTTGAAACTGCTCCTGCTCAAACTCCAGCATCTGAGAAAACAACAAGGTCTCCTCTTGGAGCTGCCCATACATTCTTTGACCCTCAAACGAATAAAGCATCAGGATGAGTGGAGAAGGGGGAATTCTGGCAGAAGGGCCTGACTAATGCGTCAAAACAAAGTTAAAAAAACTGTTGCCATTAAGCCAATTTCAACTCATGTGACCCGCATGTTATAGAGTAGAACTGTTCCAGAGGGTTTTCTTGGGTGTAATCTTTAAGGCCTCTAGTAGCGTAGTGGTTACGAGTCGGGCTGTGAACCTTAAAGCCAGCCAGTTCGAAACTATCAGCCGCTCCTTGGGAGAAAGATGAGGCGTTCTGCTCCCGTAAAGATTTACAGCCTCGGAAACCATGTGCAGGGTCGCTATGGGTCAGAACTGACTCGACGGCACTTAACAACAACAACAATCTTTAAGGCAGCAAATCACACGTCATTTCTTCTCAAGTGCCACTGGGTGAGTTCTAAGCACCCACTTTTAAATGAGCAGTCAAGCACAAACTGGGCAGGTTTACAGTGTGCTCTGTTAGGCTATATCTGCACTGCCCCCTGCACCAGGGCCACCATTTCTCCTGCTCTGCCTTCGCGCCATGGTGGCCACTGTCCTGAATGCCACAGAGAGGAGTTTTGCTGTGGCTGTTGGAGGGAAGAACAAAGAGGAAAATATAACAAGGATAAAGAGAAACGCAGGAGCCCAGGACCTCTACCTACAACCAAGTTCTGTTTATCCCTCTTATTCTCACACTGCTAGAGCCTCCTGCCAGATGCTCTCCTCTCTCCTGAAACTTCTGGACCCTCACCTGCCTGACGGGATGCTCATCACACTCCTCACCTTGAGAAAGGCTCACTCTCACATGTAGGCTACGTAGCCTGATACCCCTAGTGCAATCCTAGCCTATCTGAGACCTCATCTGCATATATCTCCATGGGGATCTAGCCCAGAACTCTCTCCTAAACTCCAAGCAGGAACTTTCTGATTCTCTCACTCCTCCAACTCCACAGGCTCACCAAGGGTCATCAATCTCACTGACTCCATCTCTGCACTCTCTCTTATTGATTTACATTAATGTCATCTCTGTTGGACCACCACAACTGCTCCTTCTCTTTTTTAATGTTTTATTGTGGATCATGTGACAGTTTACATGGGAGGACATTAGTTTTACATTCGTCCTATTGTATATCACCTCATTACAATCCCCTCCGATCGTCAGCACACAACTCCTCTCCCTTTCTGGGTCTAGAGTCCCCAGCCACTCCATCTCTCTACGTCATCATCTCTGCCTCCATCTCTGGTATCACTGTTTCTCTGGGTAGGGTCCCACTCTCCGCTCTTCTCCCTTGATGGTCCCAGGGACCTCTACTCCTAGACTGCAGAGTCAACCACTCCCCTCCATTTGCTACAAAACATCTACCTTTACATTTCCAACACTCACAGTTAGACCTGATAGCAATTATTCACTATTGTACCACAAGAGTCCTTTCATCAACCCCGCCCAGACAGATTGTATACTCTTCAGTGGAGATTCTACCTTCCTCCACGCCCTCTGGATCTAGGCTCCCTCTTGAAAGCTTGTAAGCCAGTCACTTCTTGCCTTTCACAACTGCTTCTTATCTGGTCTCCCCACCTCCTATTCTTGTCTCTCAGTCCATCCTCCCAGCAACCAGAATGATCTTCTTAACAGGAAAATATGATCACATCACTCCTCTGCTTGAAATCCTATAAGACTCCTTGACCTCCAAAATTAAGTCCAACTAACAGCAGAGCCTTCCAGACCCTATAAGAGCTGCCCATCCTACCCTTTCCATGCACCTCTTGTATTTCTTACATGTTATTAATTTCTTACAGTTCCCTTCTCCTTCCTACTATCTCCCTTCCTGCTGTCACAAATCCTACTTCCTCTTCCTAGCCCTTTGCTTAGCTAACTAACGTCTACTAGTTTTTCAGTACTCAACTCCTAGTCAAGCCTTCTGTGGCCTACCTCCACAGCCCACGTTAGGCTCCCACGGTGTTCTCTGTGCATCTTTCTCTCGTGGAATTCCCTCTACTCCACAGTAATTATCTGTTGGTTAGCCTGTCTCCCTATTAGAATTTGGGGGCCTAGAGGACTGACATTGGGCCCTAGCATGTGTCCCAGTTCCTAAAGGCCAGTAAGGACTCAATACCGTGTTTAGAATTCATGATTAAATGAATGAATAAATAAACTGGGCTTTCTCAATAAACCTCAGAAGGTATTAGATTTCCAAAGAGAATAAAAAAGCAATTTCTCTGGGGCTTTTGGCTTTTACAGTGTCTTCCTTCCTTTCCTATCCATCAAGGGGTTTGATTAACTAGGCTAATTCATCACAAGTTTCTCACCTCACATACACAAACACACACACCCACTTCCCTCTTTCTCCTTTGGGCCCATCAGTGACTATTAAGGGCTGATGAAAGGAGGGGGAATTAGCTAGACCTCTCTTTTTCTTAATGTGAAAGGCCTGTATTTGCCCTCCCCACTGAGGTGGAAAAAACACCTGAAAACTGCTGACAAAGCATCATGCAACCAGGTCAACACAAACCTGAGCCTCAGAAGGAAAGGAAGTGCTGATGGACCACAAACAAGAGTAACACTTCATCCGGGTGCGGATGCGGAGGCCTCCTGGAGGTGAATTTTGAAGGAGGTGAAATACCAGCAGGGACAGCAATATGAGGGTGGGTATATAGTTCCAGGAAGGAGCTCTGGTAGCGTAGTGGTTACAAATCAGGCTGTAAACCTTAAGGTCAGCGGTTCGAAACTACCAGCCGCTCCGCGGGAGAAAGATGAGGCTTTCTGCTTCCGTAAAGATTTACACCCTCGGAAACCCTGTACAGGGTCGCTATGGGTCGGAACCGACTCGACAGCACTTAACAACAACAACAACAGCATATAGTTCCAGGCAGGAACTGATGTGAGCAAAGACAGAAGGGACAGAAGATGAGTTCTGGAGCACTGTTGAAGAGTAGTCAGAAATAAGGAGTCCTGGTATGGCACTGGATTAACCCACAAAATCGGTGATTCAAACCCACCAGCTGCTCCTCAAAAACCTTATACAGGGTTGCCATGAGTCAGAAGTGACTCAACGGCACTTACCGAAAACAACAACAAAGTACGGAATAAGGAGGTGAGCTGTGATGGGGAGGCATCTTGAGGGCCTAACAGGACATTCTGAGCCTCCACAAAACCAATAGGGTGGACTCAATGAAGGAATAAGAGTGGGAAGAAGGAAAGAAGGATTCTGAATATAAGCCCTGCTGGATGTGCGAGACCTGTTAATGCAGGGATAGGGTTTGGGAGTCAGCAATGAAAAAGAAGGGACTGATCCCCAAAGCCTTAGTTGTGACTCCCAAGCAGCAGACCAAAGTCAGAGGGGCAGGAACTGAATCTCTTCCTTTTCCTGTGCTTCAGAGAGGATACACAGCCCTGACCAATTTAGGCCACCAGCAGTCCAGGCTTGGGCCTTTTGCTGCCACCTGGTGCTGGAATGGGAGACCAGGCTTCTTCTTCCAGGACTCCATGATTGGTGAGTGGCCAAGGATGGGCAGCTTGCAGGGACTGGGGAGGAAGGTTGCAGTTTGGGTGGGGTGGCGTGGAGTGAACAGAGGATGGTGGTGATATGGGGAAACTCAAACCCTTACTCCTTCTAAAAAGGTGTATCTCTCTACATATTCAGTTGTCCTTTTGCACAGCACTTAGCACAGAATAACCCAATGCCAATGAGTAAATTCCTGCCTTCAGGACAGAGTCAAACTGCTCCATAGGGTTTCTGAGACTGTTAATCTTTATGGAAACAGACAGCCTCATCTTTCTCCCTCAGAACAGCTGGTGGATTCCCACCTCTGACCTCTCAGTTAGCAGCCCAACCTGCCCCTGCACCACCAGGGTTCCTGTTGGCACAGAACAGACACTTGGCGTCTCTTGTTTTTCTTAATAAAAAATAGTGAATTAACAGTGGTTGAACACCTACTATGTACCAGGTGCTTATATATATTTTATAAAAAGTATTCCTCATGATGACCTTCAGGTGAGGATATTGTATTTCCCTGTGCTTCAGAGAACCTGCACTGAGGATACACAGCTCTGACCACTTTAGGCTTCAAAAGGTTTACAGAAAATTCCATGTGTCCATAAATTTTTCGATGCCCCCTCCTAAATAGGACTCAGAGACTTTGAGACGTCCATTGAGTCATTCGGTAAGCATTTAGTGAGCACCCACTGTGTGTTATATGTACTGGACACAGGGAACATAGAAGAAAGAGACATGATACAAATATTACAGTAGAAATAAATTTATTTTCATTCTAATAAGTACCCTGAATAAGAAAAAGTACAAAGTACAGATGTTAACTGACTTCTGAGTCTATTTGATCTGAAAACATATGCTTCCTCCAGCCTGGCTTACCACTGACTGCATTATGTGAATGAGCCTTGTTGTTGTTAGCACCCCAATTCATGGTGGCCCCTTGCACAACTGGATCAGAATGTTAATGAATGCCCTTTTCTTTTTCAGTTTTTCCCCCTACTTTGATTTCTGCCTTCTCATGAGGTCTATTATCTTTTTTTTTTTTTTTTTTTGTCTTCCTTCCTCATAGACTCTTCTTCTCTGCCTAGGAGTCCCTGACTGGTGCATATGGTTAATGCACTAGACTGCTAAGTGAAAGGTTAGAGAGAGATTCAAGTCCACTTAGAACCATCTTGTCGTTGGCAAAGTCATCAGCCAAAGTCTCTTCCCCTCTCTGAACCTTTGCCCACTAAACAAAGGGGATTTTTTCCCCCATTTCCAACTGTCCCTATTCTAATTGGTTCAGATCTTTACAGATATATCACCAAGGTAAAATGGTAAGGAAGGATTGCTCGCTGATACCAGGAAGTGTGGATTGCAACATCTGGAAGGCTGGACTCAACTACCCATGAGCTTGAAGAGAGAGTGTTGAAGGCTGCATTGGATGATCTAGATTTTCATTTCTCTTAAAGCCAAAAGGAAAGCAATGAACTTTTAGATCAAATAAAATATTTTAACATATTTTTGTCTTTAGAAAAATGTTTATCTTTGTACCAATACAGTTGTAAAATATAATATTTCATATTTTTAATGAAGCCTCATTCTCACAGAGGCGAAAGTGATCATGTGGCCCAATAGTGGTATATTCTTTAAAGTAGGTGACCCCGGCTTTTTGGCAGAGAGGTGGAAACTTCTCTCACTCAAGCCCTGAGCTAATGAGCAAGACTTTCCCAAGTAGGCTTACCTAAACTTAAGACCCAACTCTCAACCCACATACTTTCATGTTTCTTTTCTGATTTGTGAGATGACTTATCTGAAGAGAATTCAGGTTGGAAGGTCCCAGATGATAGGATTACCACATTTCTATGCAAATAGCAAGTGCGTTCTATGAGTGTTTGTGTCCCCCCGACCCCACATGAAATACAAAGTATTTTCATAAGCATATTACTGTAAAAAAAAAAAAAAAAAATTAAGATGGTATGTTTATGGTAAAACTTCCTGGTAGGGGTTACAATCAGCAAACAAACATACAAGGTGCATGGTATTTGTGTAAAATACAGTATCTGGGTTCAGTATCTCTGTCAGCTCCAAGATGGATCAAATTTTATTCAACTATAATTGGTGTCAAACAAAAAAAGAAACAAACCAAGCCCACTGTGGTTGAGTTGACTTTAACTCATGACAACCCCATGCCATATAAAACAAAGCTGTAATCCATAAGGTTTTCCTGGCTAAAATCTTTATAGATGTAGATTACCAGGCTTATCTTACACAATGTCCCTAGGTATAGTCAACCTACCAACTTTGAGACAAGTACTAACCATTTGTAACACCCAGGAACCATAACTAATGTGCAGCCTTTCTATATCTATCCACCACTTGTCTGTCAGGTTGTCGTATTGTGGTGGCTTGTGAGTTGCTGTGAATCTGAAAGCTATGCCACTGGTATTTTAAATACCAGCAGGGTCATCCATGGTGGACAGGTTTCAGATGAGCTTCCAGACAAAGACAGACTAGGAAGAAGGAGTGACGAGCTACTTCCGAATATTTAGTCACCAAAAACCTATGAATATCAGAGAAACATTGTCAGATATAGTGCCAGAAGGCACTCAAAATGCAACAGGGGAAGAGCTGCCTCCTCAAAGTAGAGTTGACTGTGATGACGCGAATGGAGTAAAGCCCACAGGAGAAAAGGCTGCGGGACCTTCATTTGCTGATGTAGCACAACTCAAAATGAAGAGAAACAGCTGTAAACATCCATTGACAATTGGAACATGGAACTATGAGGTATGAATCTGGAAAATTGGAAGTTGTCAAAAATGAAATGGAATTCATAAACTTGGATATCTTTGGCATTAGCGAGCTGAAATGGACTGGTATTGGACATTTTGAATCTGATGACCACATGGTTTACTGTGCCAGAAATGACAAATTGATGAGGAATGGTGTTGCATTCATTGTCAAAAAGAACATATCCAGATATGTGAGGTACAAAATTGTATGTGATATGATAATATCCATGCACTTACAAGGAAGCCCAGTTAATACCACTATTATTCAAATTTATGCACCAACCACTAAAGCCAGTGAGGATGAAATAGA